>NC_052513.1:31963016-32306349 GCF_014356525.2 Nilaparvata lugens | reverse complement strand
TGTTTTTCAAAATTTGTTCACTGTTTCATTTTATAACTCTTGCTCTGATTGGTTGCTAGAATGAATTGATTCACATTGATTTGCATGGGATTCACACGTATTTCGTAACTTTTTATCTTGAGAGAGTATACTTTTGTGAATCTAGAGGGCACATCAATATTGATAATCTAAATCTTAGAATTGATAATGTTCTGGAAAACTCAGTCTTGAGATTGTCTTGTCGTTAGTAAAATTACGTTTTGTTGTTTATTTTGTCAATTCGAGTCTCTCGTCTTGAATTGAATAAGATACAACAACATTCAATCTATTGGTACATATTTCTGCCATTTTAGGTTCGAATTTTGTCACAACTGTTCCACTTATTAATGTCTTCTTGAAGGATTTTCAACAGACATAGTTTGATCACTACCAACACTTTGATCTAAAAAAGAGTTCAACTTAGATAAAACTTGAGTTCCAAAAATGTTCCATCTGAGGTATTTCATTGATACATTTTGATTGCCAAAAATTATTTCCGCAATTGATTGTCAGAGTTTCTCACATAATCTATTTAGAGATGATTTGAAAGTCAATTTTGTATTAAATCTTCAACTTAATATTTGCCGATTTTTAGGAGCGTTGTTGAGAACTGTAAGCAGAAGCTAGTAAGTGAAATATGTCTAGAATTAATAAATTAATTTACTGGAATGCAATAGCCCAAAAATATAGACTGCAAATTTTGGGAGATAATCATAGAATTTTCCCAGGCAAATGGGTACATTACTATAGAGATGATACTATGTTATTATCTATCTAATTCATTAATACTCGTATGAATACTTCTATAGAATGAAGATTCCTAGGATACATCATTTTAGGTGCATTGCATAAAATCTATTACTTTTATATATTTTTTTGGAATCTAATTAAAGAATGTCATCAGCGTTGATTGCTTTTTATTCATGTCAAATGTCAAATTAATGAATTGAATGATGATAGAATGGAATAATACTAGGCCTACTATGAAAATAGAAACCATAGAACAATTCTACAGTTTCTCTGGAGACTGTCAAATTTGTTTAAATAATTTACCAAAAAATATCACCAGCTCAACTATGGTAGACAAACTTAGAAGGGTGCTTTGAGAAATTGTTAATGTAATATTATTTTCCCTGATTTGAAAGGGTAGTCAAGGGAACATGATAATGTAATTGGTTTGTAATGACTACGCCCAGTAATTACCTAATTGAAATGACAGTACTTGAGTTAATTAGTCATGATTCCAATTGAATAACTTGGAAATTGCACCAGCTTGTCTCCTGATTGAGATAACTTTCCCAACTAGATTCTCTTGATTATTCAGTTCATAATTGCAAATCACAATAAATCACCAATTTCCATTAACTATTAGTACCTGTCTCAAAAGTTCAAAGTGTATAGGTATATCTATCCCCTCTTTTATAAAATTGAATATCTAAGCTACCAATAGCAAATTTTCTATCTGATATCTATCTGCATCAATAACCAACTTAATCTCCTTTTTCCAATTTGCAAATTGTATTTCCTATCCTATAAACCTCCTTCTTCCAATTTTCTCTAGGCGTGGTCAACTTGTATTCATCAATCATAACTAGCACTTCCATGATACAATTTTGAATCTAATAATCAATGAATGAAGCCTAGCAACGAATTGGAGGCACGGAAGCAGAATGAGAAATTAATACAGACGTAAAGGTAGTAGAGGGTAGGGAGAACCAATACAAACAGGAAACGTACAATACGGATAAAGATAGAATTGGATAAGTCTGTTTTGAAGAAAATGGAATGTGAAGATGGCAGGGGGGAAGAAATCGTATGAAATAGGAGGGAGAGAAGAATATGACAGCAGGAATAAGGGAAAACGAGAGTGAAATGTATCAAGAGTATAAGTGGAGAAGACAAAACGAAATTGAGTAGAAAAACAAAGCAGAATGTAGGAGAAGATAGTGAAAATTATAGAAACTGGGCTGACAATTGAGAGAAATTTACCATGAAAAATGAAGTTGATATTCTATTCTAGAATTTTTGGGATGTCATTTTTTTAGGATGATGCCACTTGCGCCCTAGACTTGTATAGCGAGAGGTGAATGGTTCCAAAGCAGCAAGAAGTGATTTTGAAGCTATCAGTTCATGGAGATGGCCTTAGGCAGTCATCTTTCCAATCGGTGTACCGAGTTTATGTTGCACAAAGTCAATTTTAGTGGAAATTGGTACATAAACTTGATGATCATTATCAGGCGGATTAGGCGGTATAGGCTGCGGACAATTCCATTGAATTTTGAGTATGAATTGAAATTTGAAATGTCCCTCTGAATAAACGAATGCTACATATTGTAGACCTGACTGAATCAATTAATTCCTAATTTTTACAATATTAATTGTGTCTAGGATGTTTGTTAATAAACTATGCATACAACGTTACATCTATTTCAGTGCGATAGGCACTATAGCGTACAACATAGAGCAGATTAATAGATATAGCATACAATTAGCATACTATAGTGAGATAGTAGTGGGAATAGGAGTTATGAATTTGAAGAAGAGAAATAGATCATCTTCCTCCAAGATTTCAATGCCACAAGTTGAACTTCATAAGCGAGCTCTAAAGATTTTATTCATGGCTAGAGAAGCAATTAATTTAATTACTACGTAGGAAGTAGCTCTTGGATTTCTCCATCAAAACTGAGACTAAATTAACGTCTTGGAAATGAAGATAGAGAAAAACAGTGTGACCAACATGACTTTTATCAGCTCTACTGGACGATAAGACTGACATTTCAAGTGAGTTCTCCAATTAAAATTTGTTCCTTAGGTTTCGAATTTGGTTCAACTTCAATTGAGATTTGAAGTTGACAACTTGTGTTGAGATGTTTAAGGGAGTTGACAATCTATATTGAGATGGTAATGCAGTTCGATTGAACGAACCAAAGTCAGTTTCAATTCAATGTAGTAGATGCATTAATAGATAAGAGAGAGCGTTAAATCTCACTCAATTCTTCAGTTGTGTATCATCGAATTCGCAACGATATGAAGGTTTAGCATTATCTATCTGTCTATCTACCTTTAAATTGTCCTATCTTTGAAAATGAATGAATAATCTGAGTGAGATAGACTACTGATGAGACCAATTTTTTGTTTGGTCTAAATATAGTAAGATAGTGGGTTTTAGAGATAGAGAGAATTAAAAACACTTGAAGACAAATTAAAAATGGAAAAGGATAAAAAGCTGTTCCCTCCTCCTCCCTGCTGGCCAAGACCGAGACATTCTCAGTAAATAATATAATAAAAAATATATACAGTAGCTAGCTATTAAAGAGCTGTAGTAAGTAGCTTTTAAATAAGGGAATTAAGAATTTAAGTACCTATTTTTTTTTAGATTTTATTCACAATATGTTTCAACTCATTAATGCCATTTTCAAGTGAGTAAATTTTGAGTGAATGTCATTTCTACTCACTTGAAAATGTGTGGAATATTTTGAAACATGATGTGAATAAAAGTTTTAAAAAAGGGTATCTACATTTTCAATTTCCTGATAAATAAGAGTAGCACTCACCAAAAAGCTTCTAAATTCTATCTTAAATCCAATGTTCAGATCTCTTACACGATACAGCTTCATATGTACTGCAACTTCAAGTAGTGTGTAATTTTGAATAAAATTATTGATGCCTTAAAGAGTGGAAAAGAAATGTTCAATTCGATAGAAAGCTAAACATGAACAGCAGAATAAATTATCATCACTAAACAACCCTTCTTGTAGGGCTAAAGATGGAGGTCTGGATATGGTTTGAGGTTGATGCCCTACAGTTCTTGAATCAACCCCTCTACATTTCATGAAAACCATGTCAATTATTGAGGTAATTACAGTCGAAACTCGGCTATTTAACCCTCAATACATGCCATTACAACTTGGTTTGATCCCTACTGAATAGGAAATGGTACATGACTTGGAGTTCAAGGAAATAACAAAGGGTGAGTTTGAGAAAATAACAAAGAAATAATTAAGGGTTGATTTTGATTCAATTACCATCAACTTTCTGTGTTATAGTACAAGTCATATTGTGGGAGGTATCCATATTGAATGAAACTATCTCAAATTATTACAAACCCTATTATTTATGAATTGAATCTACATAGGCTGATTAAACAAGTGGTTGTGAGAATTTCTTATGCAATTTATAATGCTGATTAAGAAGTATGGGAGGTCCAAGACTCAATCAACCGATCAGCAACCAGTAACAATAGCATGGATCAAGTAAATATAATACAATGAAAGTTAATGGCTATAATAACATATTTTCAAAAGAATATAATAGAGAATCACCGATTGAGAGTGCATTATAAAAGCATGTTAACACAATGGAACACTTAAAAAGGCTTCAGGCGATAATTTAAAGAGTATTTTCAAGATACTATAAAGTGGCTGATGACAGTCTTCATGAGATAAATTGTTGCTCTTTGGGCAATATTTATACATTGAATAACAATATTACAATAACGGAATTGAAAAACAGGTTATAGCGCTGAACTTCTTTGTTCATACATTTCAAATATTCTCAAATTTGAAGTCGTTTTTGCTCCCCTTCTGCTTACAGGTGGATTATTAATAAAAGCATAGAAAAATAGAATTAATCATCACAGATTATTTTCTCTGATGAAAGACAATGAGAGATGAACGTATTCTTTACCCCAACTTGCAATCAATTATACAGGATCATCCAGGATCCTTACAGGATCATCCAGGATCCTTACAGGATCATCCAGGATCCTTACAGGATCATCCAGGATCCTTACAGGATCATCCAGGATCCTTACAGGATCATCCAGGATCCTTGCAGGATCATAGAAAATTCAACAATAAATAAACAAAGTAATTTGTACAAGCGTGCATAGATCTAAATTGTATAATCGTAATAAATGGGACAAATCATAAGGTGGAAAATTATCATACATGGTAGGATAGTAGTATTGTTATACAAGAGACAGAAAGTCCTAGTATAGGGTAGGGTAGCTGCAGGTAGCCTCAATGAAGATATTGATTACTCTGATTCAGTAAGTCCATAAGTTATTGGGGCATTGCATTCCAGTATATTATTCCAATAATCTATCATATCTCTACATGGAAACTTATGCCTACTGTCAAATGTATACCATGAAAAATGGTAAGGACCTTCCAAAACTCAAAGAAAACGTTTGAAATAATCATTCACTTGAATATAATATATTTTAAAAAATTTGTTGACAAGCTGTTTAGAAGCTATGAATTGATTGATCGAATCTCAGCTTTACTTGTTTTCATAGAAAATCATAGTGAATTAAATTATTATGATAATAGAAATATTATAGGATTATAGCCCAGCTATTAAAGACCTAGTTACATCATATCTGAGATACAATGCTTTCATAATATAATAGGAATAGGATGATCAACCTCAAAATCAGACTTTTAGACAGACTACTTCTTGTTAGAAATAAAAGTAATATATTATATCAGAACATTGATGTAGACCTAATAGAAACAATATTTTCAAACTGTTTTACCTAGAAAAGGGTAATCTAAGTAAAAACTATATTCATATTGAGGTCCAATGGGAACAATATTCCCAAACTTTCTACCTTGGAGAAAATTCTATTTTGGATCTTGGAATTTTAATGACAACTATACCACAACATTGTTAGACTCAAGAGAATCAATGTTATGAAACTCTTTTGTCTCAAAAATAAAAATCAATTGATTTTAGAATATCATTAGAGAATATAATATCAAAACATAGTTAGACCTACGAGAGACAATGTTCCCCAACTGTTAAACCTCGTGAAAAAGTATCCTATTTTAGAACAAACACAACACACTTGAACATGTCGAAATAAAGCAGAACATAAAACAAGCACTCTGTTATTCTTTATACAGACGGCGCGAAACTTAACCTCAAAACTTGTAACACAACCGTCCCGCCACAAGTTCTAAGCGCTACTGAGCTCGAGCCTCGAGCTACCCAGCTACCAAACATTCAAGTACAAATCACCAAGCTGCTGCTGCTTATCAGTTGTCAACGCTAGGGCGCGCTAGTGTAACCCCCTTTGACCATCAAACCCCCCCCCCCCATAGTCCATCTCAGATTTGGACCCTGAGTAGCCAAGTGCCCGAAAAAAAACAGACAAACACAGGTTACAACATCCGTTGGACCTTTCTTTTTGTAACCTAAACGAAATTGTTATGAATGAAAACACCGGAAAGTATAAGTTTGAATGTGTCAGGAGTGTTATCAGTGTTTGGGAGGAAATGTGTGAATATGATGTGAGTTTCCGATTTTTTTAGAGTGAGGATTTGGGGAAAAATGAGTGGTTTTGTCATGTTGGTAGATATTCATGATAGAGAGATCATGTTTTGGTAGATATTGGTCACTTGTGAAGCTATTGTTGAAATGACCATACATTCATAGAGGAGGAAGACAATGATTTTCGAGAAGGAATTTGATGTAATTAATCTCTTTCAATTGTGAAACATCTCAATTTGGAAAATCAATCCTCTATCAATTTTCTTTCCATATTGATAGATTCGCATAAATCTATTTCTCCTATTTCTATGAATAAGCGGATCACTTATAGGAATAGAAACTTGAATGAGGATTCAATAGATAAGAATAGATCCTTCCAGAATACAGTACTAAAAATATTGAAATATTATTTGGGAGTAGTCTATTGAAACATTATGTTTAATCAGTCTGATGAGTATAGCCCTACAGCAAGCAAAATTTATGTTCACTATACTGAAAAAGATAGATTATACAGCACTCGTTATCAGTACAGTAACTATACTGGGTAATATTCCAATACTATATTGGGTAACTATATTTGAGGTACGAATTACCTATTGGGTAATATAGTTAATGTAGTTATCAGTATGTCAAGAACCAATCAATCAGTAATTCAATGAAACATGTTCTAATTAAGAAATTTGAGTTAGATTAATTCAATTACTCCAACTAAACAATTTAATTTGAAAATTTCCAATTTCTCTCAATATTGTAGGTATTATCTTTGATTATGTATACAGTATCCATAATCAAAGGTATAACCAAGAAATCCTTTTCCACCATTTGAGTATTTCCTCACTCACAGGCAACCGCACACGTAAAGAACCTTCTTCGATCTATCCATACAATATTGAAATTCCTATAATTTAAAGATTAATGAATATCTTGCGATCCATAAATTATAAAAAAACATCATTTCATTCTATTTGACCTTTTATTCTAGAACAGACAGACATTTTTGTGTCAAATATAGAGAAATCCAGTGTTGACAAGTTCACAGACAGATATATTTTTGAGGTGTCATTTTGTACCAAGTATCGATGACTTGAGGAATCCGTTTCGGATTTCTTATGCCCTTAATTGGACTTGGATGTTCGTGATCAAAGCTTGCAGAAGTTTTCTAGATTTTTCTGACTGACTCTGTTGCCAGAAGTCAATGACCTTTGCCCTCATAAAAAATCACTGCTTTCAACGGAAGTCAACTCAATTTTTGTGTCTCATTCCGTCCTCTGTTCTCTTCCAAGTCTCTTTTTCTTTCATATTCTCTAAAACTCAGAGACTCAGTTATTCAAGTAATCCAGCCGGAAAGAAACTTTAACTTTCTAATACATTCCAAAAAGATTTTCCAGGATTGATTGAATCTTGGAAGAGGTGAATTGATTTATAAGATTCCTTGATCACAAAATATTGAAGTTTAGAAAATTGGAAAGTTGTAGTTGTAAAAACTCCAAAGTCACTCTAAAAATCGTAATGAAATTGTATTTTTTTAAAACATACATCCACTAAAATTTAATTAATGTAGACTTGTTTTAACTTTGAATCTGAAAACAGTTCCCTTCATTCATTATATTTTCATCTGATATCTTCAATTAACTCAATCCCAATTATCAAATGAGTCACTCTGAAAATCGAAATGAAATTGACAATTTTTTCAAATAGAAAAAATAGGATAACATACATCCACTAAAATTTAATTAATGTAGACTTGTTTTAACTTTGAATCTGAAAACAGGTCCCTTCATTTATCATATTTTCATCTGAAATTTCCAATCAACTCAATCCCAATATTATCAACATGATGATGATGATGCTTAGGTCCTTTATCAATGATAAATTTGATCATTTGACTCATGCCAATCAAGTGTTGTTGGAATTGAAAATATTGATTTCATCCCATCCATTTTAGAATCGTAGAGTTCCTACTCATAACCACGGTATTTAGATGAAAATTCTTTTATATACCGTGCTCATAACTGGAGGTTTGAGTAGTTGTCTATTTTAAGGCATGTTTGCTTTTAGTCTATGTTCGACGATAACTTTTGAATTCTTTCATCAATAACTTGAATCTACAATAGATTTAGTTTGTTGGCCAACGGAATTGACTTACTCCTTCGTCCTTTTTTTGGGATTTATAGAAACAGGATATCAATTAGATTATACTCATTATAATTAGCGTTTGGCTTTCAATAGTTGGGAGACCTAAGGGTAGTTCCACCCAGAAGGGTAAAACCGTAGAAACCAATCTGAAATAACAAAATAAAAAACAAAACCTCGCCGTATATAGTCCAAAGTTCCCTAATTGGAAACCGGACACTAAGGTTATAGTCAGCACAATACTTTAAATTTACACTACTCACTTCGAAATGAAGTTCGATTATTTTATAATTAACTTGGATTATTAATTGCATGCAACCTGCACCATTAACATTGCAGACTTAATGCAACTTTAATCATTTCTCTTAACCTTCCACTGCATCCAATACAGCAATTGACAAAGGATTAGTGGCATTTTGAGCGAGTTCCCCAGCCCGGATGGCACTCTAGTTCAATATTTCTGATTGACCACAATAACCAGACTTCACTAATGAACCACAGAGGGTACGAAAATCTATCATCAAAAACCCCCGACAATATAATATAACAAGATAGAATAGACCGAACTGAAAACAAGATAGAAATGAGGATCTAAACCTAACAAAATAGTGATAAATCACTTCTGCGCCGAATTGAAACTTTCCAGTGTTGCGAAAAAACCGAATCAATTCCCTTCACAGTCGCTAGGGACAGCGAGAAAAAAGATGATAAATTTGGGAGGATGACAACAGCAACCTGTAGGATGACAGATCAACCACCTGGGGATGCCAAGTACTTGTGGAATAGAGAGAGAGTGTGTGAGTGAATGGGGGAGAGAGAGTGTGTAACAGAGAGTGATAAATACAGCGCTCTAGAAAGAAAGGAAGGAGGAGAGAAAGTTTATGATAGATGAAAAGAAACGATACGAGATGGTATGATAAAAAGGGATAGGGTGGTTGGAAAAGTAAGTAGAGAGAGAGAGACACGTTCAGTAAAATTTAGTGAAAGAAAGAAGAGAAACAGTGTGATATTGAGAGATCAATTTAGCGAGTGATTTACATGCAATTAAATGGAGAAAACGAACTAGAAAAAAGAAATAGAAACAGAGAGCAGAAAGAGAAATAGGGATATTTATAAGAGGACCTTGAGTTCTAACTCTGCCCTTAATAAAGGCACTCAATCGATCAATCAATCTCTCTCTCTCTCTCTCTCTCTCTCTCTCTCTCTCTCTCTCTATCTATCTCCAAAAAATCGATAATAATTTATAGAAAAATCGATCAATTGATTTGTCAAATTTTAGTCAAAATTTAATTTGATAAAAGTAAATACTATGAATAACAAAATCAAGAGAGAGAGGAAGTGAGTGAGAGAAAGACAAGCTGGAGAGAGACAGAGTGAGTGAGTAAGTGAGAAATAGTATGAGTACTGAGAGATTATTAAGGAGAAAAAAGGGGGAAAGGGAATGAACAGTGAGGCGAGAAAAACTATTGAAGTGGGTAGTGTCTTCATTGTAGGGACACCGGACATTCTTGAGGGGTTGAGACCCTTTTTATGGGGTTGAGGGGGTTTTCGAATCGGCGTCGGGACGCCGACAAGGCGTCATTATGGCGCAACGCGTCGTCATGGCAACGCCAACTTGACAATCAATCCCATACCGGGCCCATAGTAACCGATACTATGTTGTCCGAATCACTTATTTTCCAGTATATCAAATGAAGAAGGAGTTAAAAAGAAGAGACGGTATGGGAAGAATCTAACCTGAGGAGGAAGAAGAAGCAGGAATAGCAGAGGAGGGAAATGAAGAGAACCTGAACACGAAAGGAAGTCAAAGAATTGGAAAACTAAGAATAGGAAAGAGAGGGTCAAAGATGGATGTTGTGTAGCTCACTCATTTCTTCAGTAAATGAGGAGAAAAAGAAGTTGAAAAACAGAAAAATGAGAAGAATAAAAGCCATCTGTATTAGAAGATAAGAGATGAGAGAAGGGAAAATAAGGTTGCGAAGTAATATGGAAGATGAGGTGACTAAAACTTAAGACCAGATTGTTGTTAAGAAGGTGTACCTTCTTGTACCTTATAAGGTGTATCTTCTTAAAGCATTCATCCTTAAGTGTATGAAGGATAAATAATGTCAATGACGCGAATGAAATCATTAAAAAGTGAATTTAAAAGTGAAAAAAGAAGTATAAGTAAAGAAAAAGAATAATAGGGGAGATATAGGCGAGGAGTACAGGTGGGATTGATTGATTGAGTACTTTATTTATGTAGATTACAATGTATACTGGCTTATACATTTATATACAATGGCTTACATTGTATGCAGCAAAATTATAGATGAATTTACATAATATAGACTAAGAAAAGAATTATTGAACCGTATATGATATGAAAAAAGCAATATGGAATAATATAATAGATAATATTTCTATACATCTACATAAATTGGCTGAGCTTTGGACATATCAATGTTCATTCTTCGGAAAGAATATTCAAAATATCCTTCCCACTAACTCTCTACAAAATAGAAGGAAAGAAAGAGGAGAAAGAAGTGAACAGAAGAAAGAG
The DNA here is from genome assembly GCF_014356525.2 of Nilaparvata lugens. Lineage (NCBI taxonomy): Eukaryota > Metazoa > Arthropoda > Insecta > Hemiptera > Delphacidae > Nilaparvata > Nilaparvata lugens. Next base: position 32,295,380 of record NC_052513.1, on the reverse strand, counting down.
GATAGATTAGAGTTCATTCAATTCACGGATAGCACAGTGATAGGAGTGGAGTAAGGAGAGGAAAGGAGATTAGGATGCTATTTAAATAGATAGAGAGTGATGGAGAGGAGAGAGATTGAAATGGTTGGAGGGAATGGAACTGGATTGCTGGAAGAGGACAAAATTGACAAGAAAAGTGAGAATTTGAAAGAAAGAGTGAGACAAGATAAGAAAATGAACAATGGGGAATTTGGAGAAATTGGAATGGAAGAAGGAAAGCAATTGATAAATATCAGGAAGGAGAAGATTGAACGAAAATACAGAATAGAGGAATTTCAAGTCAATACTCAATACTGGAAGAAATATTTTGTTACAATTCATACTGTAACATCGAATCTTATATGTTTGCAGTCTTCATTGATTTGAACACAAATTTCAATAGAATTTGAGAGGTGAAGATTGAATATTTTTTAAAATCCTACATTGAGGGTGATTCGAGTACACAGAAAGCTGTCAGGTGTTCCGAGCTCCGCGATCTTGGAAAATGAATACATGGAAACTAAAGTTGATGAGAGAGACGCTTTTCAATTATTTCATTAAATTGATACTGAAGCTACAGACACTCTGTCTAATAGTAACTTGTTTTTCTTCAATTGAGAATTCCTACTAAAACTTTCAGCTTGTATTATTTGAACGCCGCCATTTTAAAATAATTTTCAGGGCTATAATGGGTCAGTTTGGATTGAATTGAAATCTATTACAATTGGAGAAAAACTCCTCATTACGAAAAAAGAGAATTTTACAATTATTTAATTAACGCTTAGAAGAAAGCACTTTTTCGAAAAAAATATCCTCTATTGAAAAATCTTCAGTCGACTGAACATTTGCCAAAAATGAAAAGGTTCACAAATTATTCTTCAAATTATTGAAATATCTTTTAATAGAGGCATAACTTTCAATATGCCTCTATTAAAAGGCATAGTTTGAAAGGTAATATTGACCTCTATTGAAAGAGGTGAATAGGCCTCTATTAAAGAGATGGTAAAAGGCATAGGCCTCTATTAAGGCAAATTGCCTCTCAATATACCTATAACAGCTGTAACTTACTAATAGTGAGTAGGTTTGTGATTTTGTATTCAAATTTTTCAAGTAAGTGTATTATTTCTAAGGGTTTTTATTCACTGTGATTCATTTGAAGTATTATGTCAACCTTCAAAATTCAAAATCTTTAGATATTATCCCTGGATCAAAAATCAAGTGAAGAAGCAGTGTGTGATATCATAACCTCAAACTTTGGACAACATTAACTTTTTATCAAAATTTGTGGTATTAGGCTATAGGTACATAGGTATTATAATTTTAGGTACAGGCTCAGCCTATTTTTTCCTCCAATGTCATAATTATATTATGATTGTGATATTTTGCACAATGAAAAAAAAAGAAATAATAAAATATGAGAATATGTTATTCTCAAATCAACCATAGGCTGAATTAAGATGATATCTTCAATTGGGCAATAACTCGAGCATTATGCCATTATTACTGCTTTATTATTAAGAGAACAGTAACATACTGCAAACTTACATGAAGTAACAGTAATACAGTAACGTATGCGGGTAGCAGATTACAGAATAACTGCAATAACAATTATTATCAATGTAATTATGGAATAGTATGTGGGCAATTTATTATGAACTAGGCTCAATGCAATACATTATGAACTTAAGTTCAGGGCAATATCTCATGCTTAAACTGAGAGCAATAATAAGTACAGTACTATACTATGAAGAAAGCAATTCTGTTTGTGGACCGCCCGTGATGTGAGGAATGCCAAGCAGGACTATTATCTAAGAGCCAAGCTCCATGGGGATGACACTCCCGCTGTTCTTGCGAATGCGTAGAAGAAGAACAGGAGATTTAAAAGAGAGTGAAGATGGAGAAGTGGTGAGAGAGGGTGTGAGGGTAAATGAGTTTTCGACTGTAGACAGTATAAGAGTGGGTGATGGGAAGGAATGAGAAAGAGGAATAATATTCATGAAATAGAATTGTAAATGTACAGAAGAAGTGAGGGTAGAAAATAGAGAAATTATAGAAATATTGATGACAAAGTAGAAACGATTTGAAGGAGGGATTGGATTGGCATATTTTCTAGTGAAATGCTAATATAATGAGAAATATAAGAACAATATAAATTAGCATACTTAAACTAATGTGTTGACAACTTTTGTTCAACTAACCTGTCTTTTTAGAGCTAACAAAGGTGCCGTCTACCTTTTTGCATTAACGTGCTATTGGCAAAGGCAAGTGCATGCACAAGGGTGCACCGGTGTATGATAGATTATGAGAATTTTTCTATGGTAAAGGATATCGTTTCTTGTTTATTTCTAATTGAATAAATTAGCAATTCCTTATTTTTTATTGATGTACTTTAGTTTATATTTATCTCTTGTAAAGCTTTTTTGTATTTTGGGATGATGAATAAATTCATTCATCCAATATGAATTTGGACATTGAGAAGCCGGGTAGAGAATATAATAGAAATTCAGCCCGAAACAGGTCATTGGAAGTTGGAAAAGACAATTAGGCATTATTCACAAGATGGAAGAGTGAGTAAACTAGGGGATGAGTCAAAAAGCAGTTGGAGGGTAAGGTGGAAATAGATAACGGTGAAGTTTAAAGAAATTATGAAATTGGGGAAGGAAGACAGCATTAAGAGTATGAAAAAATTAACATTAAATTACTGATCTTACTTAATAAATTACTTAATTTAATTAACATTAAATTAACATACTCATTAAAATGAATAAGGGGTATATCATTCAGTGAGTATGGTGATAATGCATTAATATAATAAATCAGCAAGTTGCATATAGACCCAATTAAATTCAACCACTGTAGAATGACTTTATGTAACGAAAACAAAAGTCATTCAAGTTATTCAACGAAAACCAATAAAGAACTCTGAAAATGCAATGCAAAAGCAATGACGTCATTTCACGATGGTGAATTGAATTCGATCCTATTTTCTTGCATCTGGCCCGGATTCTATGAAAATTAAGGTACTTACTTGCATCTACACTCTGTAATAAGATAAATTATTCTATACCGTAATGATGTTTCGGATTAGAATTAAAATGAATTTTACCATAAGAATAAAAAAAGAGAAAATCAAAGAGATCGGAGTGGACTGAAGGAAGAAAAGCAGGGTTAGAAGGAGAAAAATAATGAACAATGAGAAGAGAAAAATGAGAGGATCATGACCATATGGCCGCACCCCTTGTACCAAATGTCTGTCTGCTCTATTGTTTGCTAGAATTTGTATGTGAGAACGCATGCGTGCTGGTGCGTGCGAGGGTTTGTGTCTGTGTTTATGTAGTGTAAATGTATGCGGCGAAGACGAGAAAACAACTGAAGAAACACAAAATAGAATAAACAGTATTTTGTCTCAGGCTTGGTTGGGCTGCCCTGTTTTTTGAGAGAAAAAGAATGGAGAAGTCAACTTCGATATACAAATAGGGATCCCGCTATTGCAAGAATATTCTCATCGTTTGGTGGGTGGTTTATGTAAATCTTTCCTCACAAATGTAGTAGGATAAAGGAGTTTTTTTGGGAAACTTTCTTCATAGCTTACGAGGAATCTATAGATCTCTGTTGATATAATTTGATAGACTAGTATAAAGAATTTTCAAGAATATTTCCTGTATTTAAAATTGTGGATGGAGTTTCATTATCCATGTAAAGCATTAATTTCTCCAAATCCCAATGTTTCCATAAGAGGAACCATATATAGATTTCATATCCATTTCTCTATTGTGAAACACTGCTACTGCGACTGTGATAATTTACAAAATAATTACAGCTAGAGTAATAACTTGTCTTGATATGATATCGGATAAAGAGGATGAAGATAAATAATGAGAAGCTGAAGAAGAGTCAACACCTGAGAGAAAAATTATTACAATTTGTCACACCTTTTATACCATCAACACATTTTCATATGTATGAGCTATTTTTGTATTTATTATTAATAATTTTGCTGGCGAAGTTAAGCTAAGATGATATTCAACAACTAACAATAACCAACAGGAAGAAAATTATTCTAAAATAATATTGTAGTGGAGTAGAATAGCATTTATTTGTAGTCAAGGCCATGCCCTATATACAAAGAGCTTGGAGTATTTCCAAATAATACAATGAATAAATTCACATGAACGTGAATTCGCAATTTTGGTAGAAGTTGGATACAATAATCTGTTCGCTATCCACAATGATACTATTTTAACATAGTCCATTTTATCATAAATTGTTATTTTAGAGAAATCCAGCCTCAAGAGATATTCGGCCTCGGAAAATAAATACTCAAGAAATTACATATTTATAATGTCACTGGCTAATTTCAACTCAGATACACAACGGATCTTTGAAAATCTAAGTTGAAATTTACTAGTTGAGAAGGTGGACAAGGTTTTAGAAATGTGTTTTTAGATTTAAAACTCCATATTCAAAAGACCTCAATATCTTAATCATACATATTTCGCTATGGATATCAACTGAGTAAGAATAAAACTACTCATTCCACAGAAGGCTGGAAATTATTCTAGACAACTATTCTGACAGTGAACTTTTAGCGACTCAGTAGTAGCTAAATTCTCTGAATCAAAAATATCCAGCCTCGAGAAAATAATATCTTCGGAATATAAAATACTCAATAAATAACGCATGAAATTTCAATTTAAATACAACGGATCTATTGAAAAGTCGGATCTATCAATGAAACGGATCTATACTACAACAGATCTATCAATGAAATGTCAAATAAAAGTCATGATAGCTTCAAAAATTTCAATAGCATCACAACTTCCAGCTACAACACGCTTCAAAATCACCAATTCAGTGAGGTAAATCATGAGTTAACGACAGAATAAATTCACGTAAAACTTTTCAGTTTGTCCGGAAGAAGAGAGAGTGCCTCTTCCTGTCTTATGACTCATCACTAGCACGGGCCCAACAACCAATGCATTCTATACCTATATAACCATACGTTTCATACATATTCCCCCCATACACCTATCATCACTATAACTATATCTACTTGTATATACATGGTTCCTTCATTTTCTATTAGAACTATAACTATGTAACCAAATCGCTATATTCTAGAGTCCACTACCTATCAGAGCTATATCTATTTATGCATATGTTTTATACACATTTCCTCTATATATCTACTAGAACTATACCTATATCTATGGATAGACCAGGTGGGCGGAAGTTGACCATTCTGACCGAATAATGATCAGTAGCCAGCTACTACTTGAGACTGTCAGCATTGGTTGAACGGCAAGCATTGATGTTATTCATGAGACTTGCTGACAGTATGTAGTGAATCAGACCATAGCTTTCCTAGTTCCCTTGCTGGTTGCTACCGAATTGCTTGCATGAAACCATAAAGCCACTGAATAATGGAAGGGAAATAGACATTCATGTAACAGAGTTGATGGGATGGACGTTCAATAATTTGTCATCTGAGGTATATTGAAATATACACATAGCTTTCTCTAAGAACATTTTTTAGGGCCGATTTCCGAGCTCGGGATTTAGCTAAGTTCTAGACTTTAAACAGCTGGAGTCAGAAAACTGACTTTCCAAAACGGGGCGTAGTCGCAGTTTTTAAGACAGTATTCACAGTTTTTATTTTCTCATTTCTATAATTGGAAACGTTTTTTCTTAACGATATTAAACATTCCAAAATAAATCAAAATAGCTGAAACTTTACACTATTTTCTCTTTATTTTATTATATGTTTAATTTTCTTTTTTTTTGAAGTTTAATTCAAACGTGACAATGACTACGACTACGCCCCGTTTCGGAAAGCCAATTTTCTGATTCCAGCTGTTCAAAGTCTAGAACTTAGCCAAATCCAGAGCTCGGAAACCGGCCCTTAGATATCTATATAAAAAGTTCAAGTATGGAAAGAAACAGGAGTCCAGGGTCATCTCAGGTATTGAAGTATTTTGTAAGGTGGTACGATTGTGAGACGATGAGTGTTGATTTTTTTGCTGAGGGTGATGCCCAAATAAGCTCTAGGCCCACGCACAAGGGCGGATGATAAAGAGAGATGAATGGACATAATGTTTTAGGTGGGTTCCGAACCACCGTGAAGCGATTTTAAAACTCATGATTCATATTCAGAGGAGTTCGCTACTCAAGCGGTCACCCTTCCAAAGGGGGTAGCAGGCGCAAGATATAATAAGAAGGCAGGAAAAGGCGTTTAATTAATATATAATGGAAACATTATTAGTGGAGTAGTAGAATACAGAGTAGTGATATTTATTGATAAGTGATTGTATATAATCTGTCCAGACTGCGATGAGCGCTGGATGATTTTAAGCCGACCCTCGCTGCTCCACGCGCAGTCACACACGCCTGGCCTACCTGCGCCATTGATATACTATGTATATTACTTAGTAAGTATACAGGTAGACAGACCGTCCCTTGACTCATACACACAAAAGGAGACTGCGCTTGTGAGTGTGAGTGTGAGTAGTAGGAGGGTCGGCTTAATCTTTCAGCGCTCATCGCAGTCTGGACAGAGTATAAAGGTTGAACATTAATTTAGATTTAGGAAGGGAATAAAATACCTGTATTGTTTTGGGACATTGATAATTGAATATTCTATTTCATGCATTCTAAACGTTTTTGTTTCTTCAATACTACACATTATTTTGTATAAGAATAATACGGAATAAAGTAAAAGGGACAAAATATTGACAAATTATCTATGTGTAACGTCTTTGATGAGTAGTAGGTGTACTGAGGAGTAGACCTGATTTATTGGTGAAGCCTGTGGTGTGTTACGGATCGGAAACATGGGTGTTTACTGCTGGAGATATGCAAAGACTGAGAGTTTTTGGAAAAAAAGTGTTGAGAAGAATCGTGGGCCCTGTTTTTGAGAATGGTCTCTGGAGAGGAAGAAAAAAATTTGAAATAGAGGAGTTCTTAAACAATGAAGACATTGTGCGGTCGATAAAAGCTGGCAGAATAAGATGAATGGGCATATGTTGAGAATGGGAGATGGAAGAGTGGTGAAATGTATATGGAAGGAGAGGATATAATATAACAGAAGAAGAAACGGTCGACCAAGAAATAGGTGGACGGATGATGTGGAACGCGATCTAAGGACGCTTGGAGTTCGTAACTCGAGGAGGCAGGTCGAGGATCGAGACGGATGGAGAGGCTATGTGAGGGAGGCCAAGGGTTGTAAAGACCTGTAGAGCTGAGGAGTAAGTAAGTAAGACCTGATTTATTGATTTTAATTGTAGAAGTAGTGTATCATATTTTAGGATGATGCGCATAAATATGAGCTCTAGGTTTGTGAATGGGCAATGTGGCGGATAATAATGAGAGATGAATGGACCTATAGTTTAAGGTGGGTTCTAAACCACAATTGATGAAATACACCTAATGATAATGTGGATATACTAGTCTTTGTCTATTCTATTATCATTCTATATGACTGCTTCGACTGGATTTTTTCTTATTCGAATTCTTCCTTTTGATATTTAAAAGTCAACCATAAAATCCACAATAATTCATGTAAAATATTGATGAAACAAAAATAAGATATGCAATAAAAACATTTTCTTCTAGCATTTAAAGCGACATCTACCAGTGAACAGACTGTACCGCTTCGACAACAAGAAGACTTAGTACATGAATTCTCTACTAGGTGGCAGCAGCTATAGGAGACACAACTACAGATACTCCAATGAGGTCTATAGATTCACCACGAACTGACATATTGCTTAATAACATAAATGCTACCCATTAAATCAATGCTGCAGCTCAGGAGAAGGAGAAGCACAGAAAATGGAAATGGTAATGTTATCCTCTGTGGTAGCAAGAATAAAGAATATGGTTAGCAAGTGAAGATTGATATGAAGGAAATGGAACAAAGAATTAGCACATCCACAAGTATTTCAACAGCACATTTGAACTACTACATACCAAATAAATATAACAAAAATTTCAACAATGGAATAACAACTGATCAATTGAAGTCAGTATTAAAATGATATGATAATTGAAGTAAGTTTCAGTTTATAATAAGAAGTTTTCATCTTCTAAGTACAAAAGAATCGTGTACCTATTTGCATTGTGTGAGAGACTTAATCTCTGAATATTCTGAAAGTATGAATAGCTTCAGAAAATCAAACACACCCAAAATTCATCCTAAACCTATATTCACGCTAATACACTATGTGAAATGTCTGAATTCATATTTGTCATTCATATTGCAAAATTGTACGAGCCAGAACAATAAAAGAGCTTACAATGAAAAATTGATAATTCTGATTTTAAAACTTAATAATAAGATGTAAATGCATACTATAGTTAATTAATTTAATATAAATGTATGAGCTGTCCTAGTAGATAACGTACATGAATTTTATCATAAAAATATTAGGACTAATGGTAAAAAATATACCGATACTTTGATGACTGAATAGTTCTGAATGAAATCGTGAACTCGAAAAGTTAACTATTTCCCCCAAAAAATTAATGATGATGGTGTTAAGTCCCCAGAAAGTTAATAATAATCATAATCAATATTATTCCCAATAAAAAACAAAAAAATTCCAAGATGATGCATCCCTATGATGATGAATACCTATTCATAATCATAGTCTATTAAAAAAAAATTAAATCAAACTAAAATGCATATTAGGTTTTTAAATTCAAAGTATAACTGAAAAATCAAATCATACTTGTACAAATACAAGAACAAAGTAAGTATACTTATTATTATCACTTGTTCGACATTCTTGACACTTGTCATTTGAACGTCAATCAATCACATCACCCGAGTTGATCTTTGATTGATAGATTGAAATTTCAATCACATTCCTCCATTCAATTAACAGCCTATAAGTTGACAGTAATGATTGACCGGTTTACGAAGTCATACTTCCAACATAAGCTGAATACTATGATTCAATCTTTTATGGTTACATAGTTTATTGATATTTTTCAAAGCTCCTCGAGTAATTAATATATACGCTACGGTAGTTTACAGTATGCATATTAAAAAATTACAGAGTGCATCACACACTCATACATAGTTATATTATACTATAGTACGGTCCGCGTTAAAAAAAGTAGTAATTATGTTCTTAATATTGTTTTTGTGATTGGGCACCCGCCGAAAAACCTACAGGTTTGGCAGGACCCTAAATTGTTTTTTTTGAAATTGTGAATAAAATTTGATTTGATTTGATTTTGATTTGATTTGGTATTTGATTATTTATCATTGGTGTTGCTATCCTAGTCTATCATTCGACAAAGCAGTTAGCTCTATCCTTTTCTTAAATCAAATTACTTTTTATTCTCCGAAAAGCACTTTACAATTTTTAAAATACACTTTTCAATCAATTCGAATACTATTAATATTACAAGAATACCCCTACAAGACTATACACGTCTGTGTGTAGGGGTGAGATCTGGGTAACCAATTGGATCTTGATCTACTGCGTTTAATCAATATGCTGCAATGGCCTGCATAATTTTCTAGTACAGAAGGAACTACATTTCACTCGATATATAACTAAAACTCATTAATAACATCATACCAAAACCTTCAACCAAATCAATTCTACCTCCAGATCGGTTTTTAACAATGTGAAAATATAATCAATTTACAACATATTCAATCTCGAATTTGTAAATTCATTATAAAATCATCGAAATAGTTATTTGTGCAACTAGTGCGCAAAGTGACAGTTTGCTGCACCGAAAGAAACGTTTACGCACGAGCCGTAGGCGAGGGCGGAATGGTTTCTTGAGTGCAGCAGAGGAACTTTGCGCACGTATTTCACATGAAATTTTTCCTACAGTTACCATTGAATATGAGAAGTGGTTGATTATGGGTAAAATGATGGCTGAAATCCATCAAATGTTTATCTGTATAATTTTGTTATTAATAACAACTTTAATTTATTTTAAACTTGATAATCCAATTGAAAATTAATAATCGATAATTTATTCAAATTAAAAATTAAATTAATCAAATTAATTTGAAAATTCTAATAATTTTGAGTAAATCTTAATTTCTAAATAATTTTTCAACCAATCAATTTATGAATAAAAATATATTATTTGAAATAATGAATAATTAATAATATTCAAAATGTATAATTCAATGAGTTCTCATTTTTATTTATTTGAAATTTGAAAAAATATAGATAGAACAAATTCGCATTCAAAATACACGCCAACAATGTCATCAGCTGATTGGGATGGCTGCAAGATAATACGCAAAGTAAGCAAAGGATTATTTTGCGCACTAGAGCGGAAAAGTGATTCTTTGCGTTCTGTAATCAGTGCAGGAATGGTCACTTTCCAAGGTAAAATATATCACTGTAGGAAAAATATATTTTCTTGACGAATAAAAAATAGTTTATTATTTTAAACTAGAATGAAAAATTAATATTACATCGGATATACTGTATCAGCTATCCTCTATAAGAGTATGGAGTGATCCCACGTGATTAACTCTATCCGTTGGCACAATCTGCAAGGTCTGTCCTCATCAGAATCTCCATATAAAAACCACCCATTCCTCATCATTGAACTAGAATTCCTCATTGAAATAACTCATGTCCTGTGATAGAAGCCTCCAAAGTCCAACTGTTCCTCTGTATCACACTTCATGCTCATCATATTTAACCAGAATGTCGTATATAGAAGGCAGTGGCAAGGCAGAGAATCGGCAACGCTGTTCTCCCATCTTTCTCCACAGCGATTATAACGTGGACCACACTATAGTTATAGTACCGTAAACGATACACTGTTAAACGTTATAGATAGAGCTCACCTTCCTCTACAATTATGATGATAGGAGTGATTATTATTTATAGGAATCTGAGGCACTATAATTGTATTCTGAATCACGTTTATTGACTAATTGTAGCCACTCAATACACCGCAGAGAACAATGAGATCGGTGAGTGAATGAATGGAGAGATTATCATTTTTCCTGGGTGGCCTCCAATCTCACAGCAGCCATTGTATTTTAATTATTGATGCACTTATCTGTGCCAGAGCAGAAGCTCAGATAGGACTCACTTTTTACTGTCTGAATGAGAAGCATTGATAATGCTATAAAAGTATACTATGCTGACAGTGTGAACGAAGTGTCACTATATGTAATTTTCTCAATTGAGAAGCATAAAGCTATCAAGATGATGAATGAGATGAAGGTGGGTTAATCAACCGTCAGCCTTATCAAGATCACATGCATTTTCAATTCCAATTTTAAAATTTAATCTATCCACAACACACCAAAATACATTGAGAAAATGCAACATACAACAAAACAATAACAATAACAGTAACAATGATATTAACACATTAAAAGACAATATTACTAAAATAATGTGTGCTGGAAGAAAGAAATATAATAGTTCAAATCTTAGAAATGTATGGAGTTTAGCTTCCAAATTTTCAGGAATTCATAGATCTACTTCATTCAAATAAGAAAGAAATCAGAAATGTATCAAGTTCATCTTCCAAATAAATTCTTCACGAATTAACTCATTAAGTTATATCGAACGGATCGTATTTTAGTGAAATATTTGAAATGTATCAGCTTCAAAATTGACGAATTTTATTTGGTAAATTCAAGTTCGAGTAAAATAATTACAATATTATTTATAAAATTATATTTATTTTCTAACCCGACTTCCATATTTCACACATTTTATAATTTTCAACAGGTGATGTTAGCCTAACAATAGTATTTAAAGTTTTAAAGTTTGAAAAAGTTCAAAAGTTTCCTTGATTTTGGAATGGAGCACATTACCATCCAATTTTGAATGATTCGACCTAAATTCAATAGCAGATTTTCATTTCATAATGAATTATTAAATTTTTTCATGTTAATACATAAGCTCAACAAATTGCAACTTTTCCCAATTTATTATTACCTTGAAGCTTCTATCATTTTTATATAACCAAAAATCTGTACCATCCATATTGAGACACTCCCTAAAACTTATTAACGCTGGTAAACTACTCACATAGGTACTTGACGATTTTTAAATTAAATTATTCTACAATCGGTGAATAAAGATAAAGATAGCCCATTTGAAACTATTAATTCTACCTCCTTAAAACTATGAAGCCTTTGAAAGACACTGTCAAGTATGACCACAGTTTTGATAACTGAGTAAATTATTCCAAGTTTTCCTTATCATTGAATGAAAAAGACTTAAATATAAGACTTAAAAATAATTAGAAAGACCGGTTTCGGTTATTACACCATTGTCAATCTCTGATAAACTCACTGATTATCAATAAATCAGTGGTTGTTGACAATTTCTTAGTCTTTTTCATTCAATATGAATAATTACCACAATATCAACTTCTCAACTACACAAAAAGTTTTCCTTATCACCTGCTGACATTCTTAATGATGAAAAATTATAATTAAAAATTATTATTTTACTTGAAATTTTGCCAATTAGAGCTCGAAAAGATTTTCAAATCGAATAAATTTGCATCCTATAAACATGACATATCATCTCAATCTTAATTTTGATCAATCTACTACAATAAAGTTATTTTATACGTTCCTAATTGGCGACTTGATTTGATATTGACTTATAATCCGAGTTTTAACAAAATACTACAAGAGACTATGCTGAAAGACTACAACAAACTACATTGAATCAATGAGACTACAGTACGACTACATTGAGAATTTCGAGAACTCTTGGAAGAAATCTTATTGATAAAATAATCCAGCAACTTCGTACCTCTTATCAAATATGTTACAATTTTTATACTGTTGTCATCACTGCCAATCAAACGACAATCGACTGCCTATCAAATTTTGATTGTCATCACCTTGAATAAAGCTGAGTTTATCATTTAACATAATAATTATTAGTTTCCCAACACAAGCTGTCATGTAAAATGTGTCAAAAATTAGTATGTAATAATTACTGTATTCTGAGATGAATTCATTCACGCATTTACGTTCACATCACAGTTTATATCAATAAGATATCTGGATTTTGAATAAAATTGAAGTTTTCCTCAGGTTCAAAAAATTGCATTTTTCCAATCAACTGACATTGAAAAAAGTATGTTCCAAAAATTTCCAATGTAACTCATTCAAATTTTACACTCGAATGCTGTTTTCTCTACTCATATTTCGTTTGGAAATTTTAGTGTGATATTTGAAGTTTTTTCAGAGGAGTTCCTTTCAGTTTTCTTCTCCAAATCAGCACTAGTACTGCAGAATTGTTTTAAAGAAGCTTTCTTTTCCAAATTATTCCTCCATCCAATTATTCTTTTCATAATTTTCTCAATTTTGATAAAACTTTCCAAGTCATCAATAACAATTCCCTCTTCCCAAATTCAAGGTTCCAAGAGGTCCTTAGTAATCCAGAATTCTTCATTGAGTGATACCCTACTCAAACCCAGGACTCAAGTGCGAATAGACTTATCAGAGAATGTCGCAATAATTTTTTCTTTGAGTTCTAAGATTTCAAATATTTTTCAACTTCTTTAAGAGTCTTTTAAATATAATTTTCAGTTGACAAGCTAGGATTATAGATGTCCATTTAATTCAAGAATAATATCTCAATTTTTACAATCTATAATACAATAATAATTATTGTTCTCAGAATTTTTATAATATCAAGTCCCGGTTGCACGAATGCTTGTTAAATTCTAATCATGATTAATGTCACATGAACCAATCAGAGAAGGCTTTATTGAAAAGAAGTCTTCTCTGATTGGTTTTTGTGACATTTAACCACGGCTAAAATTTAACAGGCATTTGTGGAACCGAGCATGAGTCTCGGGTGCACAAATGACTACCTATCAAATTATTGTCGTGATTAAATGTCGTAAGAATCAATCACAGAAGCTTTCTTTTCAAAAAAGCCTCCAATGATTGGTTCTCATGGCATTTGACCATGATTAAAATTCAATAGAAGAGAACAAACAGACCAAGTTTAGTTTCAGCTGCCAAGACTAAAAGATGAAAAATCACTTTTGAAAATAGACCTTATGCTCGAACCCAGAGCCGTAGAATAGAACAATCTCAAGTTGAACGTTAAGTTGACTTTAATGTACAATTTTTCTCTGCCAGAACCTAAGTGCAAATAATATCATCCCGGAAACATTATTGCATAAACCCATATAACCTAGTGAACAAGAAAAACCTTTCATAACACACACTACACTATAAACGATGCCACTTATACGTCATTTATGGTTATGGCTGACCATTATTCTCTATTGAGCACACTCGAGTTTTATCCTATGAGAAAATCTGTGACACTATACACATGCCAACTTTTACACAAGTGTAAGTTCCACTACACACGTCTAACATGTGTAATAGTTGTAAATTGATAGAACAATGAATGACAGCTACTACACGGTAATTAATTATTATCCTCTGTACAAGTAATAGACGTTCATTAACTAATTACTTTCCCATCGGTATTTAGAGGATAATAACGGGGAAGATTGTGGATATTTCAATTTCGCAATGTGTTATGTGGATTGGTTGGCTTGTTAGGAGAGACGCTCTTTTACAGGAGATGTAACTTCATGTCGAGTTGAGAATATTGGCACAGTTTTACACGGAAAAATGGGGCAAAGAATAGTTTTGGGCCAAGCCTGTTCGTTCCCGATCATATTTATATGATTTGTAATAATTGTATCCACATATCGAATATTAATTTCTTGTTTTGAATTAAGAGTTTGAAGAAAAGTGCAATATGATAATAGTTCATCACCAGGGGCGCCATTAGGGGTGGCAGGGGGGTCCTAGGCCCCCCTCAAGGATCAGATGAATAATGAAAATGCGGGTATATCTACACGAATCCTTAGGATCCCATAATGATTTAATACTTTTTTTTAACAGCAGTAGTATAATTCCTTCTACAGTATCAACAATGTAGCAAAATTGCCTTGAAAGTATGGATACGGGTACAGAGTAATAAAGAATATATTTTTCCCTGTGGTATAGTTTGAATACAGAATGGGTACACTTATTGATCAGAGCACAATAAGTGAGTTGTTGAATAAATTTCAATGTGAGAATTAACAAGTTGCAAGATGTCACAGTGAAAGCAAAAGAAAGGGCACAATCAGACAATCAAAAATGTATGTAAAGAGCGGTAAGAGAATAATTATGGGAACAGCTTGATGTATCTTTAGCTTTCTAACTGAAAGTTATTTTCTAATTAGAATATGATCCCCAATGAAATTGTTGAAATTGTCATTGTAAAAAAATTTATCTTTTTCCATGATTTTTGAGAAATCTGTTTCAGTGTATTCCTACTTTAGGGCCTCTCTGTAGACCTATATTTCTAATAAATATTTCATGATTGAATTTAATAACTAATAATGTATATGTTTGTATTGATAATTTAAGCACATTTGTATAAAAGTGGAAAAAATGAAGCATATTATAACATCTTCGAATGTAACATTTATGGGGAAAAACCCAGGTCCCTCTATCCTTTGGGGGTATTCCTCCCCACCCCCAATATCTCTTGGTTTTTACACCCTCTAGCAGTTTGGTGAAATGGCGCCACTGTTCATCACAGAGATAGATGTGATAGTTTTAATCGAAACAAGTATGATGGTTGAAAAAAAGGTTGAAACTAGGAATTCTGTTCATGTAAAGAACCTATTCTTAAAATTCATCATGATATTCTTTGTGCTAGATTATGTCCGATTGAGCTCAAGACTTTTGAATTTGAAGTGAATGATTTCAATACGGACAATTAGGATTTTACTTCATTTTGATTGTTATAACTACATATCCATTAAGCATAATCGGAAAGTTATACTCATTCTTGTTTTTAGAGGGAGAGGGAGTGTGGAAAAAATCATATTGAAGTTGCAGGCCAGTTCTAAACCTCAGAGAATTGATTTAGAGCTCATTAACTATCGGTTCATGGGGAATATTTCAAGCGGTTACTCTAATAACTACCGGTTCGTGAGGATGAATTTAAAAAGTCACCCTTCCAATGAGAATACTGAGAGCACGTCACTGTTCTGATCCCAGTCATAAGAGAAGATACTAGCCACTTTTCCAAACACTTGACTTGGTAAAAAAAACATATATTGGAATAGACTCAACTCAACCACATAATGTTTATCGAAATTCCAAAACATCGCATTTCTTTTTGTACATCTGTATATAATTATAAACTTATAATTTAAACTGCTAAACTTATAATTTGGTAGAGCCAAATCACTGGAAAAGCATAGGAAACTTCGCTTTCTAGCTGTCCTAAAATATATTTCCATCAATTGAATGAATTGTAAAATTCACTAACAAACTAACAGTTTGGTAATGGTAACACCATTCCTCACGAATAAGATCAATGCCTCCCCTACAAACAATATCCAGAATGAATCTTACTATAGTGACAACAATCCCAATCCCTTTATTCACCTTCATGAAATTCTTCATTCTTTAAACCCAGCATCATATTAATAAACAAATGTATCCCAAATAGCAAATGGAATATTGATTTCCGATTCATAATTGATGTTCCCGATAGACTATCATGTGTGGGAACACTTGAATATGTATAATAAAATAGTAATATATGAATGCGATTGATAATAAAGAACTTCGCTTTTCAACATAAGATGTTAAAAAGAACCTACAAAACATAACATATGTTGAAAATAACCTTTTACTCCACCTACTGTCTAAAGTGCTTACTTTACTCCCTAAAATATAATACTAAAGTGTCACTTTTTCGCTCTCGGTAGTAAAAAACAGAAAAACTCCCTAGGGAGGAAAAGTGACTCCATTTAAATAACATGGGAAGCATCTCTATTTTAAAAACTTACATTGTAATAGGTTAGAAGGTCTGAGCTCAGATGAGGAAGCATATAGAGTAGTCAGTCATTGAGCCAACTAAATTCAATACCTCAACCAGATTTAATCAACATATGAAATATAATGCTTGTATGCTAAAATTATTACAAACTACATATCACTATACTAAAAAAATGTATAAATATTTTTTTATATTCCATGCTATTCAAAATATTCCTTATAAACTAATCAAATTTGAAACGGGAACTAAATCATAGTTGTAGTTGTGGCGGCCATTGTTGTTACAACTTTTGTCGAATGGTAGCGCATAGCGCAGTCGACGGAGAACTGTGATTACAATCCAGCCCATCTGTTTACTTTTCAGATTATGTTGTAACATGAAACACATTGTTTGGTCACGTACGTTTTTAAAAAATTATTTTATTTGCAGTTTTTTTTAAAATTGTAGGTGGAGGAAAAATGTTGTGTATATCACGAGTGAAAAAAATTTTTACTCCCTCAGGGAGAAAAAACAGCACTTTTCACTCTAGATATACAAATAACTATTTCAACATAATAACACAGTTATCAAAATTACTACGCATCCTCCCTACCTCATGGATAGATGATAACAAAATTATTCACCTCAACAACTCCAGCATCCCTCAGCCCGACCAAAATTTCCCCCGAGGCCAGGAAAATTTCCCTCCGCTGGCAGCACTGGCAAGCGGCGTAAAACCGTGGAAGCTGCGGTAATCCGTTATCAGTTATCAAAGTGGCGTCGTGTGATCAACAACTCAACGAATGGCCCAAGTGTTGGTGATAGGTTAATTGTTGTTGTTCCAGCTTCGTTCACACTGTGCTCAAGATGTCACTGAATCGTCTGTTTGTAAACAGGTAGGACAAGTAAATACAGTATTTTTCTTAAGATCACTTCAATTGTAAGGGCTACACTTTTAAAAAATATTAAAAGCATTATAAAACATTAAGTACCTTTTTATTCAAGAAAATTCAAACAACCAGTTTCGGCCTTTGGCCATTTTCAAGTTTAAATACTTTATTTCATGTTTTTATATTGTTGTTAATAATTAGTATTCTTCTTGTATGGATGACAAAGTAATGAACATTTTCTTGGATGACAAAAATATAGACTACTCATTTATGATTTTTTTTGTTTTTGGTAAATAAATTGATTCATTCAAAAAATATCTCAAATATTTTTTTATGGAATCAGAGGGAAGTTCTACGAACAGAGCATGTATGGATGACAAAATTAGTGGAAATTTTTCTTCAACTGCAGAAACGTGGATAACTCAAACATAAATTTTTTTGGCAAATAATTAAATTAATACATTCAAAAAAAAATTCTCAAATAATTTTTCATGTAATCAGAGGGAAGTTCTACAAAGCAGAACAGTTCACAAATTTATTACTCATTATTTCAAATTATTGTCTATATAATTTACAAATAATTATGTAAGAGTTTAGGGGGAAAAATTAAGTTAGTTTTACCAATCAAAACAGTTTACTGATTTATTAATTATTTTTTCAACAGTAAGCCTAATACTTGAAACAGTTCACAAAATTTCAAGAGTTCAAATTTGTTATTTGTTGTATTTGTGGATAGGAAGGTAAATAGGGAATGCAAAGCATCTGTAAGTTATTTATTCCATTTCTCCAGTAATCTTGGTGGAGAAACTACTCGTTTAAACTTTTATCACAAACGAAGTTATGCTCTTCATGAAGTTTCAATATCATAGTATCTTCCTATTCTTCTATCCTCTTGATACAATTATTAGATTCGTGAAAAGTGTATTAATAATTTGTTTTTCGAGAATTCTTCTATGAGTAGTTGAGAGTAAAAGTAAATTCATATGGCTTTTGTTGGTGGGGAGACCCTTGCGGGAAGGTCTCACCGCCTGAATATATAATTTAAGCCGTCAATGAGCCTTACGACTGTCATACTTCAGCCGGGACCGACATTTTCCATCCGATAACACGGGAGTGATCTGGTTAAAGAACTTTTGGTATTGAGAGGGTTTGAACCCTTAGTAGTTGAGATAGTAGTAAAGATGATAGATAGTAGTGATTGGATGATAGACCTATCTTATTATGATAATCTTATATGAGACCAATATAAAGCTGCATTTACACAGGAATTAATAACTCGAGTTATTAACTTGACTGAATCTTCAAAAATTTATCTCAACAAAAGTTTTAATAACTCCTGTTTTTGACAGAAATTCCTTGTTATTGGAGAAATTAACATAATATTAATGACTTTTGTTATTACATCAGTGATAAAAAATCAAATATGCTAATTAATGCTGAAATTTTTAAAATAATTACAAGGTATCATCTTTTAAAATTAGGCCCATATTGAAATTTTTCATCCGTATAATCACATTCAAAAGTCTCAAGCTTTTTTCAACATAATACTGTTTAAATAATTTATACATCCATTGTTTTATACCTCTTTTGATACTCAAAATGGATTTTTTATATGTAGATTTTCAATCTTAGGTCTTTTCCTAGCATATCATCCATGTGTAATAACAAAGATTATATATTAGTATTCTTCCTTCTATGGTAATAAACAGTGAATAGATGCCTACAACAATATTATAACCTACCCAACTCTAAAGCCAACTCCCTTTCATTCAGTTTTAAACATCCCCAAGATACGAATCTGAAATGAATGCCATCCCAGGAGAAAGTTGCAGGCATTAGCAGCAGGTTGCCAGGTAAAAATAAGTTGGCCTACTAACAGCTTTCTCGGTTTTCCCGCCCAAGTTAAATGGGTCGTGAGTAAAGGAAAGCTCTTACAGCCCATTACATCCTTTCTGCTCTGCGAGATACGGAAAATCCCCTTTTTGAACGCTACCACTTTTCATCCCTGCCATTTCTCTCACTCTATTTCTCTCCCTCTCACATACTCAATCATTCTCGCTCTCTCAATTCATCTCTCTCTCTCTCTCTCTAAAATTTTACTCCTCTTTCTCATAATCTCTCTCTCCCTCTCATAATCTCTCTCTCTTTATTTCTCACTCACTCTCCCTCCCTCTCATCACTCTCTATCTCTTACTGTATAATTTCGAATCACTCCACCGTAGAGGCTCTCATGGTTTTTGAGTTCCTCTTCCTCTCTTTTCTTTGTGTCGAATGGGCTGCTTGCCGACTAAAACAACGTTGAAATGTGCCTAAAATTCCGATGCCTAAAATGATGATGATGTCTGATTTTGACACAGTGACCAACACGGATCTGAATGTGAAGAAAGGTAGAAGAGGACGAACGTATAAAAGAAGATTAGAATAAAAAAGTAGAATAAATGTCTAGTGGTAAATAAATGAGGAAGAAGAAGAAGAAGAAGAAGAAGAAGAAGAAGAAGAAAAATAAGAAGAAAAAGACGACAGGAGGAGGAGTAGGAGGAGGAGGAGGAGGAGGAGGAGGAGGAGGAGGAGGAGGAGGAGAAGAAGAAAAGAAGAAGAAGAGGAAGAGGAAGAACATAACCACTAAATTGGTGTAGAATGCTGTACCTTGATGATACAGAGTTCAATCTTTTTAGAATCACCCTCAAGAATACAAAATATCTCTTCCCCTATTTTACCTTCCCTCTATAAACACCATTAATGGTGTGGAAAGGATGCACCTCCCGAAATAGAGTCGTGATCAGGGCGGTGATGGTGTGAGGGGGTCTGGGATGACGTCATCAAGTGGAAAATGCTGTGTTTGTCTTGTTAGCTGGGGTTTGGCGTCCAAATATAGCTTCCATTTATGGACCTATTTTTGTGCTTCATCTTTTTTCTCATCTGGAATGGTTCAAATGCAGGGTTTCCTGTCACGTTTCGCTTTCAACCCATCAGGTATAAATGAAAATGGAAATGAAAAAATGATTTATTAGACGGAGTTAGGACTTTAAAGTCCTCTCTACCACTCAACCTTGAGTATAAATATTATAGGACAGCTAGCATAGATTATCTGAATCATGCATAAATTCAGGCTCTTCCACAAAACGTTTAACAGCCGAAGATCATAGTTACATTCTACATGGAATTTGCAACAAAAAATGAACAGTAAAATTTTGCTATATTGACGCTAGTATTATAATATTTTGTTTCTTCGTTTGACGTTTTTGAGCTTTTCATGAGCGTTCAAACCGTTTGAAATTTGGCTTTGAACTAGACGAAAGTACTTTTTTCAACTTTGAGTGCTAGTAAAAGCACGGAAGAAGCATAAAGTGTGTAGTGTTTCTTCATAAAGTAGTGTTTATTTATTCTTCATAAAGTAGTGTTTCTTTCATCTGTGGTAAAAGGTTCAAAAACGTCAAAAGAACAAATTATACAAATCTTATTTGAAATTTCTTTCTCTTTCCTACCATATCCTTAGAATTAGATTTTGACTGATAGTATTCAAGTTATTGTTGACCTTTTTCAAAAAGATCGAAAAACCGAAAACTAAGGTCGATATAATTTCAATGACTATTTTTTGTTGCAAATTTCATGTAGAATCTTCGACTGTTACACATTTCGTGTATAACTCACGTATGTTAGTCTACCAGTCTGCGAGTATATAGCTAAAATCTTCAAGTATTAAACGATTCATTCATTTTTTCTCAAATAATGTCACAAATCATAATATTATACAATAATTATGAACAAGAAAGGGAAATAGGCTGAGTCCAAAGCTGATGATATGGAACGAAATATCGACTTATAGTTAGATATTATTTGAAGTTTTTACTTTCCTTGCCCTATTACCATAGGTAAGGAAAGTATTGCTTTCCTAAAAAATCCTATTGGATTACCCCAATTTCTAAATTTCTATACGTTTGTAGACTTGAGATGCGCGTGAACACTAGCGTCAAGCGATCAATTTTCATAACGGCAAGGAAAGTTGTGTGAGAAGGCCACACCAGATTTTTGTGATAGTTGAAGGACCGCTGAAATTAAACTTTTATAGAGTCATAGCTGTTCTGTCACATGTATTGTAGGAACTGAGAAATACGATCCAAAACCTAAAGATGAGTTTCGTTTGGAATTTTGATTTGACGAGAAAATTAAACAGATTGTCAAAGACGAGACAAAGGAGCTTAATTGTGATTTGCTTGGGTAAATTCACTTCAGAAAGATTTTAATTCATGTGTTGCAATAAAACAAAGTTCGAAGAATATGACGTAAAAGCTTGAAGAGGAGGTGCAGTTATTCAGAATTTGTAAGATAATATTTAAGATCTCCGATAATATGGTCGAGTGATACAATCAATCATGCTTTATTGTATGCATTTAAAGTTTATCTTCTTTCTACTCTGCATCCTGAATGAGACTAATTACGAATCAATTGATTGCAATTTGCTTCAAATCTATTTGGCCTTGGATTTATCGGATGATCGTTAAACTCAAATTGATGATCATTTCGAAAAGAATGAAGCAAATTAGCCTATATCAACATTTTTCTATTGAAGATTATTGCCACTACTGAACAGTATTGCAACCAGTATAGATTGTAACATGGATGAAGTTTCTTTCTTTATAATAGATTGTAATGATTAGCACACTACCTTCCAATAGTATATTATATACTACATACTATTGTAGTCGTAGTCGAGTGGATTAGATGCTGGCTTTATAATTCAGAGGCCCGGATCAAATCCTGGCCTGGGCAAGATATCTTTCTCGGGCCACTCCTGTGTTTCTGATGGACACGTTAGACCGTCGGTCCCGGCTGCCTAAAAAGCAGTCGTTAGGTCATGTCAGAGTCGCTGAAATTGATCAGTTGTGACCTGAAAACTCTGAGACCAGACCTGAGCCAGCCAGGCTACTCGATATTACTTTCCTTGCCCTATTACTATAGGTAAGGAAAGTATTGCTTTCCGAAAAAAATTAAGGTACCCCAATTTCTAAATTTCTATACGTTTCAAGGTCCCCTGTGCGTTGTGCGTCTGTTTACACGATATCTCATCTCCCAATCAACAGAATGACTTGAAATTTGGAACGTAAGGTCCTTACAATATAAGGATCCGACACGAACAATTTCGATCAAATGCGGTTCAAGATGGCGGCTAAAATGGCGAAAATGTTGTCAAAAATATGGTTATTCGCGATTTTCTCAAAAACAGCTACAACGATTTCGATTAAAGTTATACCTGAAATAGTAATCGATAAGCTCTATCAACTGCCACAAGTCCCATATCTGTAAAAATTTCATGAGCTCAGTCCCATCTATGCAAAGTTTGATTTTAGATTCTCAATGATCAGGGTTCAGATACAATTTTAAAAAAATTGAGTGGAAAAGATTGAGCATGTGAATCTCTACAATATTAATGTTCAGTAAAATTTTCACCTAAAATTGAAAATAAGCTCGAAATTGGAGAAAATGTGATTATCCAATTATTGCAAACTGTAGGCAACTGTTGATTCTATTGAATGATTCACTATGAAGAGATAACAGACCTCGTGTGTCTCCAGCGTTATTGCCCTGTCACCAGCTGACTCAAATCTTTGAATAGTAGACTTGAGATGCGCGGGAACACTAGCGTCAGGTGATCAATCTTCATAACGGCAAGGAAAGTTGTGTGAGTGCGCCACACCAGATTTTATTATTATTATACTATTTAATAATCCATTTAATCTAATCTTATGATAGTAATAATCTGATAATCTTATATTCATCTTGTAATCATTCTAATTACAGATGAAAGCAGTATGAAGGCATCCTATTTTTAATACAAAATACAACTAAGATTGCTGATAATTCGAGAACAACTAAATCATTTAAAGTAATATTCGGATCAATAATAAATCTTTATTACTTAGATAATTTTTATTACCCTAATTTACTTAGAATAATTGGAATGTTGAATTTGTGTGGCAATAATGACAATTTTTTTGAAAAAATTGATTCAATTAGTGAATAAGAATAAGAACCCTAACCCACTGCAATCAATGTTGTTTGGAATTATGCCCACTGATGAGAGAACAAATTTTATCGTAGATCAAAAATTATCTAAAAAGGATGGGGAATGATGAATTTAGATGAATATAAGTTTCGAATGAATAAGAAAACAAATTTTATCGTAGATCAAATCAAAGAAGATAAGGAATAATAATATCAGATGGGATAAAAATTTGAATAATAGTATTAATTTTTCATTCTCTTCATCAAACTAACCAACTTCTCCTGCGCTAACCGTACGAAGACAGAAATCCAATACTCATTTAAAACATATTCATACCAGCATCACTCAATATTGGGATAGGACCTCAGCAGTGAGTACCGACGGATAAAAAGATGTGTTCAGCGAAAAAATACAAAAAAGCAATGAGGTGAAAATCCTTTCAATAAGATTCACTTCTTATGCTGTCAGCAATCCTCATAAACAACATTAATGCTTCCCATTCAACCAATACTGACAATTCAAAGTGAATCTGACTACAATGTTATTGACCATCACTGACCCTGGCTCAAGTCGTGAGTGAACTCTACTCCCCTCACCACTCCCCCCGCACCATTCTACCACCAAATCATAATCACTGGTTTAACGTACTTCAAATATAATAATCTTTTCAATCTCTAGTATGATCTCAGGTAGTTATGGTGGGAAATAAAGAAATATTCATATGTTTTCTTTTATAGAAAAAGAATAATTATTGTTTTGTGTTGAGTACAAGAAGAGATTAGACGTTAAACATAAAATTATCTCAGGTAGTTATGGTGGAAAATAAAGAAATACTCATATGTCTCTTTTCTGTTTAGGGCTACTTGTAATATAAATAGAAATACAAATCTCAGTACCCTTTTTTGAATTATTTTATCAAAACGGCAATTATTATTATTATTTTATCAAAACGGTAATTATTATTTTGATAAAATAATTCAAAAAAGGGTACTGAGATTTTTATTTGTATTTATAATCTTCTTCTTCTTCACGTGCCTGCTCCGTTTCGGATGTTGGCGATCATAATGACTATCCTGATTTTGTCGACGGCGCTACGGAACGTATTTGTAATACTCATTTGTTTTCTTCTATAGAAAAACAAAAATTGTTTTGTGTTAAGTATAAGGCGAGATTAGACGTTAAACATAAAATAAGTTAGCCATGAAGAATAAAAAGTGATTATGAGGAGAGTGATATGGTAGATATCGACTTGAGTATGAGATATAATTCGATAACTTGATTAAAATTCGCGATGACAAGACATAATGCTTGTGGTTTAGAGGTGCAATAGCTTATATACTCATATAAAATTTTTTGTTCTCAAATGTTTAGACTGGAAATTGGACTCAAATTTAAAAGTGTATGCAACATAACCTACTTTTTCGACTATTATAATAGTGAATGAATCAAACTTCGGGGAAGGAACAGTTTTGGGCTGTGCCTGCTGGTCCTTCCCCGATCATTCAAATGAATTGTGCTCTGTGAATCATTAAATAAATTTAATATTCCATAGCTATTTCAAGGATGTTGATAATCAGATGTCAACTGAAAGGACATAGTTATCGGTCTCATTGTTGAAACCTAATGAAAACTCTCAATTTATTCCATCATATCCATCAATCTTTGTCATGATTTTTATTTACAGTATTCACTCCACTTTTTAGAAGGCCTTCAGTGTACTGAGAATTATTCAAAATTCATTCTATATTGGTTTTTAATGGAAATGAGATGGGAATAACATTACATTATTGAGACTTCATGAAACTAGACTAGTTTTCAATAAAGTGAGAAGTTTTTAGCTCAAAAATTTCTAGTTTCATTCAAAATTTAGACTTTTTGAATAATTATTTAGTCACTGTTCTAGATTTTTTAATTTCAGATTCTAATAGTATCTATTAGATTCAAAATTTGCTCGTTTACCTGAGTATTGAAGAGTGTAAATTGTATTTTGAAAAGTGAAAGTGACATAACCAACATTTTGATTTGGACAGTATAGTATAAATTGGAAATGGGACAGTTTTGGGCATGAGCCTGTTGTGCCTTTCCTCATGTTAAGTATTTGTAAACAATGTAAATAAATAACTAAATAACTACATTACATAATATAAAATCATGAGATGAGACTTTAAGTAGTCAAAAATAGAAGTCATGAATACATAGTGATATAAAAAGTCAGAGAGTGTATGAATGAGGTAGAAATTACCCAATACCGTAGAACTTCAACACTGAATGTCGAATATATTAAACAAGCAAGGAAATTTTCATGCATTTGTCACACAAGATTTTTGCGATAATTAATCTTTCCAATACCACAAACCCAACCTGTTAAGTTGGTCTATGCCAAGACTGTGAATGTGAAATCTATAGGCTCTTGAGGAATAAGTAGTATCTTATAAGAAATGACTCGGAGCAACATTAATCTTCAATATTGCAGAAATAATGAATTCATTTCGTGAAAATCATTGCTCAACAGAAGAATGATCGTGACAAAGTAACATTTTTTCAGTTCAATTTCAGCACGTAGCCGACATAATTTGTCAATTTTAATTAAAAAACTTCGTTCTGACTTATAATACAATTTCTCAAATAATCTTATTTTACTTTTCATTAACAATTCCCCCTGCTCCCATTTTCGTCTTAAATTTTGTGACTTTTATTTTCAAAGTTTCTCTTCTTCAAGTTTTCATATACTTTTTTCTCATTTCTGTTTTGTTGACTTATTCTAAACAACCTGCATCTACTCTCATGACTAGGTAGATAATTATGATAAATATATGAATCTTTTTCCACTTTTTTCTTTTACTTATTCATACATCACGTATCACGTATTTTTTCCTCTGCGAAAAATCACTCCACCTTTTAGAAGGCCTACATTTTAGTGAGAATTATGTAAAACTAATTCTACAAAATTGTATATTGATTTTAATGGAAATGATATGGAAATAACATAACATGACATTATTTAGACTTCATGGAACTACATTATAAAATTATGAGATGAGACTTCAAGAAGTCCAAATATAAGTCATAAAACTTTTCACACAAAATCACACTTTCTCATCAACTTACTGCAGCGACTATCTCTGTTTCCTCAATCTACCATCTTTACTCTTTTAATCGATTCTTCTCTATGCTTGTCTTGACATTCTCCCGCCAGTCTGAACTAAATATGTTATTCGCGATAAGAATACGAAATCAGCCAAGGGTTAACCTACTGAGCTGATTTCAGGGTATAATGCAAACTGCGGAAGAGAAGAGAGAAAGACAGAGGAAATAAACAGGGAAGTTGGAGGAGGTAGTATTGAAAAGAAAAGGAAGATGAGAGAAAGATGAAGTAACAGCACATCGAGAGATGTAAGAACAGCCAGAAGATGCAGGAGTAGCGGGAAGAGGAAGAAGAAGAAAAAAGAAGAAGAAGAGAAAAAGAGGAGAAGAAGAAGAAGAAGAAGAAGAAGAAAAAGAAGAAGAAGAGAAGAAGAAAAAAAAGAAGAAGAAGAAAAAAAGAAGAAGAAGAAAGAAGAAGAAGAAGAAGAAGAAGAAGAAGAGAAGAAGAAGAAGAAGAAGAAGAAAAAAGAAGAATAAGAAGATGAAGTAGGAGGAACAAGAAAAAGACACACGAGAGGAATAAGGAAATTGATTGAGAAGAATATGATGAAAGATGATCAAAAATACGAAGAAAAGTAGAAGAAAAGAAGAAGGAAGGATTTTGGAGAAGACGGAAGCAGTAAGGAAGAAGGAGAATATTGAGAAATGAGAAGAATATCAAGATAAACGAGCAGATAGAAGAATGGAAAAGTAGGAGAATAGGTGGAGACAGGAAGGAAACATTCAAGAGAGATTCGGCGAGGATGGAAAGGTAAAGGAAAATATGAAGATGGAAAATAGAGATTGTACAACAAACGAATGTTATGAAAGAGGATGAACACATGAGAGGGTAGAAGAATAGAATAGAATAGAATAGATTTTTTTTCACAGAAAAACAAATGAAATATACAATAGTAGATAGATAGTAGGCCTACTTATTTATAAACTTAGCTAATGATGATATAAAGACAGAGAATGTAGAAGAAAAATGAAGAGGATAGACGGATAATAAGTTAATAATGAGGATAAAGAAGAATGAAATGGGGTAACCGTTTTTAACGATGTAATTCTAACGGATAAGTCCATTATCAACTGGTTTATAAATAATTGCCGATCATTGAATAATTTGCAATATCTTGACTTGTTCATTATAACCGGTACGGGTTAGGGAACAAATTAAACTCTTATTATTGATTCTGGTCAAGAAATCCACCTGTCATTACTGATAGCTCTTCAGCGTTTAACCTCGAACTTGAGACGGTCTTCTTTATCGTATCCTCTACTTACTTGTTTTGTTCTGATTTCTTGTTGTATGTTCTCTGTTGTGAATTGTGAACGTCTTTCTATTCCTCTTATTGAGAGTAGAGTGGATATGGTTGGTATTCCTAAATTGTAGGATTACTTAAAAACTACCATTAGTTTAAAACGTACTTGTGAAATATTCTGAATTCTAGAGTATCTATAATCAGGTCCAACAATTTTACCAACATATCTTATTTTGAAGTGTCAAACTTCGATTTTCAAATCTATCAAATTTCTAAATTGATAAATGTATTCACGATGTAATTTATTAAAAATTAAAGATAAACTTCCTAAATCAGCATTCAATTCTGTTTAATAGATTATGTTCGTGTACAAATATTTTTCTAATGTGATGTAACTTGTTTAAAATAGAGGAAAAACTCCATCATATTTCCCATTCGGAATTTTGAGTTCAGTACTGTTCAGAAGGAAATAAGCAAAAAACAAGATAACTATTGAATTAACAATATTACTGAACATTTTTTGTGTGGTTGAGAAGTTTTTATTGTGGTAATCATTCATATTAAATAAAAAGACTAAGAAATTGTCAAAAAACACAGATTTTATCGAATGTTAGAAAGACCGGTCTCGGTTGTTACACCATTGTCAATCTCTGATAAACTGTTTATCAGTTTATACAGTAACAACCGAAACCGGGTTTTCTAACTTTCAATAAAATCTATGGTTTTTGACAATTTCTTAGTATTTTTATTTAATTACTGAACATTTCTATGAAGAAATATTTTTTGTTGATGAAACGATAAACCTCCATTATTTCACGACAAAACATTTTCGGTACCATGGAACGCAGCAACAATTCATTTTACGGTAAAAATAATTTATGAAACACCGTCTATCACCATAGATTAATATTATACCTACATCATCCAGTTACTCTGTGGGATCACTAAAGTGGTAGCAATGAACCCATGATATACAAGCTTGATTGAATGTTTGATCAAATGATGTGAAGAGTCAATTCCTCTATTAATCCAATTATTATTCTTCAATTACTCCAATAGACTCACTATCTTGTTCAAACACAGAGTATAGAAATATATGGATGCATCCTCAACATGTGCTCGACTAAGAATTATTAACTCTTTCAAATTAAATTAACAGGTGCTTCCAGTTGAATTGGAACTTGAATTTATTGTTATGGGAAATATCAACGTGGATGAATTTGTAACAAAGGGACATAATTACGGGAAAAGAATTGAAAAATATCTACGTTTGGATACGGTTATCACAAAAGGACATAATTACAGAAGAATTGAAAAGTATCTTTATTTAGTTAACTTATGGCTTTCATAATTGAGGGTACTCTCAAAGTGAGTAGATAGGAGTAGAGGTACAGGTGGAGGTGAGAGGTCTTGGTTGAGATAGAGGTACCTCAATGTAACACAAATACATGTTGTGTTAAGAGACGCCTGCATGACGATGAGGTTGAGATAGAGGTTTACCGCGTGGCCTACCTCTATTTTCTCACTATGAGGGCGCCCCATAACTGAACATGTATTTATGTTAAATTGAGGTACCCCTTCCTCGACCTCGACCTGTCACCTCTACCTCGACCTCCTCACTAATGAGGGCGGTCAACCTCCTCAAATCATGAAGGCGCCTGCATGGTGAGGAGGTTGTGATAGAGGTTTACCGCGCGGCCTACCTCCATTTCACACCATGAGGGCGCCCCATAACTGAACATGTATTTATGTTACATTAAGGTACCCCTTCCTCGACCTCGACCTGTCACCTCTACCTCGACCTCCTAACTATGCGGGCGCCTCATAAAACAACATGTTCCGTATTCGTGTTACTATCTCAAGCTTCACCTCTTATCTCGACCTTCTCACTTTGCGCGCACCCCAAAGTGAGGCGATGTTCATTGAGGAGAATTTTTCATAAATTATTGGATTTGACACTGGTATTTTTTGAGTGAAAATAATTGTAAAACCCAAGTGTTACCAGTGATTAATGAATTTTAGGTGAGACATTGGAGATTGGAGGAGGGGGACAGTCTTCTTAACCCTTCAGGTCATGGAAGTCTGGAAGCAATTTATTTCTTGACATAATTTGAATTCGCCTCCCCTGTGGTTTAGAAACACTCATTTTCTCACTCACCCCTTTTCAGCTACTAACTATTATACGTGATTGACTACTTGACGTTTTCTTCCGGCAATTTCTTCCTACTTTCTTCTTCTTCTTCTTCTTCTTCTTCTTTTTCTTCTTCTTCTTCTTCTTCTTCTTCTTCTTCTTCTTCTTCTCCTTCTTTTACTTCGTACTTTCCTTTTCTTCTTCTCCTTCTTTTTCTTCCTACATGATTATTTTTCGTCTTCTCTACTACTTAATCAATTTTTTCTTCTTCTTTTTTCCTGCTCTCTTCTTTCTCGTCTTCTTCTCAAAAGACATTTCTTCTACTATCTCTCTCTAGTCTGTCCTTCTCAATCCATCATCTTCTACTTGTTTCTCCCGTTGTTCTTTGTTTGAATATTTTTCCATGCTGCTTTTACCTTCTTTAAGCTCCTTACAATTTCCTAGTAATGCTCATGCTTTATAAAGTCTTCTTATATTTTCTGCTGCTTCTGACTCTATGTTTCATTCTTCATCTCCCCAATTTCTTATTCTTCCACTAGATTCATTCTCTTCTCGAACTTCTCCTCCACTCTCTCTTTCTCTACCTCCCACTCTGTCCTCTCTCTTCGTCCTCCTCACTCCTCTTCTCCCATAATTTCTCACTCCCCTCTCTTGATGTCCTTCTTCTTTGTATTTTCGAATCTATTTCTCACTTTTCGTCCTCTTCCTTTTTTAAATTTCTCCATCTCCTTTTCACCTCCTTGCTTCTGATGGTATCTCCTCGCCGTTCTCTTATTTCACCTTTCCTTCCTTATTCTCTTCCCACTCTTTCACCTGCCACTTCCTCCTCTCTCTCCTATTTTCCTTCTCATCCTATTAAGTGTTCGTCTTCTCAATCAAACTTCTTCTATTTCAATTACTCATCTATCTTCATTTCCATTTCTACTTCCTCCATCTACTTATCTTCTTATATTATATCTTCTTCCATTTCATTTCTTGTTAATGCTCTTGATGGGAATTTTCCCTTCGCTCTCCCACTTCTTTTCTCCCCAATCTTCTATCTCCTCTCTTCTTCCTTATTCTTCCCACTTCACCTTCATATTCCTGCTTCACTATTCCAATTTTTCCTTTCGCCTTTTTATTATCTTTCTCCTTTTTTTCTCTCCTTCAAACTCTCATAATCAGCCTTCTTTTCTTCTTATACAATAATCGTTCATTTTCTTCTTCTCCTTATTCCTTGAGGCTTCCTCATTTTCACCCAATTCTTCCCCTTCCCCTCTCTCCTTTTCATTCAATCATCGTTCCTTCCAGTTTTTCTCCTTCTTCCTTAAGTATTCCCCATATCCAACCCTTTTCTTCCCCCTCCCTATTCTTCTTTTCTTTCAATTATCGTTCCTTCCAGTTCCTCTCCTTTTTCTTAGGGCTTCCTTATCTTCCACCCACTTCTTCCCCCTCTCATCTCTTCTTCACATTCAATCATCGTTCCTCCTTGTTCTTCTCCTTCTTCCTTGAGGTTTCCTCATCTCCCACCCTCTTCTTCACTTCCACCTCTTTTTTCATTCAATCATCATTTCTCCTCCTTCCTTGAGGCTTCCTAATATCTCACACACCTCTCATTCTTTTTTCCAATATACCCCTCCCCCCATTCCTTTACCAATCACTACACTCTCTCCTCCTCCTCCTCGTCTTCCACTCTTTCTCAAGTCACCCTCTTCCTTTTCCGATGTTTTCAATTGGCTTGTCCATTATCCTGTGGCCTTTTCAACATTGCGTGTTGAACCCCCCCTACAAGGGGGCAATAACCCCACATTTCCCTGTAATAATGTAATCTCATTCACCCTGCAATGTCTCCCCTCAAATATATATATATACCCTACACACTATACACTTACTATAAACATACACAACATTCTATATATAGCAACTATAATGAAATTCACTTTCATCGGTCAGGATTGGTTGAATGGGAAGTGGTATAGTGAGATTCACTCTACATTGTCAGTATTTCCAATAGATAAGGTCAATACTTTCCATTCAACCATACTGACAGTTTGAAGTGGATCTATCTATTCTGAAATCATCTGCTTACTGTCAGCATTGGTTAAATGGAAAACGCGGGTGTTTCTCACAAGGAATGCTGACAAGGTTGGTCTCGCTGTAAGTCCTTTCGTGTTTTCATTCTCGTTGTCTGGGCGTCGCTTATTGGAATTTGTTTGCTCGCCCAAGATTAACGAAGACATGATTATTTTTGTAGCCGTCTCTAGTTACAAGAATACTTACACCCTTAGTAGTCCAGTCAAATGGTGAATTCTCAGGAGAGAGTCCCGAATGCATTTTTCTCGATGGTTTTCTAAATTTATTTTGGGACGCTGAATTCATGAGATCTCTATGTAGGTAGGTTCTCCGGAAAGGGCCTTGAATGAATGTTTTTCAATAGTTTTAAAAAATTTATCTTGGGACGCTGAATTCATGAGATGTATGGTAGGTTCTCAGGAAAGAGTCCTGAATGGATTTTTCTCAACGATTTCATAAATTTATTTTGGAACGCTGAATTTATGAGATATTCTGAAGGTGCGTACAAACGTATGTGCTACGTACACGCGCATTTCACTTTTCATCAGCTGATTCTACAGGGTATCTGATAAGTCACTCCCTATTTTCTACAGCTATAATTTCTTTATTTATGAACCAATTTTGTTGAAACTACATTTGTTAGAGCATTCCTCGAGGTTTTAACAACAATTTTCATTTGTTTCAGTTTAAAAATGCCCCCTCTCTTGACTGTTGAAGAAAGAGCCAAAATAGCAGCTCTCTATGAGGTCTGGGTATCTGTGGTGTGAGTACAAAGCTGGTGGAGGGCTGAACGAGGGATCCATGCAACACTGGATGCAAAAACACTGAGATATTTCTTGAGAATCGCAACGATTCGCAACAGAGTAATGTGAAAAACCACTTTCACGAGATCCTTGACACATTGATTTCTTAGGGTTCCTCATGAACATTTCACGAACTCTGTCAACATTCTCTGCTGTCCTTGACGTTGATGGTCTTCCTGATCGTCTTGCATCAGCGACACTCCCTGTTAGTAATTTGAAATGGCAATTTTTAACAGTTTTTGCATCCAGTGTTGCATGGATCCCTCGTCCAGCCGTCCACCACCTTTGTACTTGCACCACACATACCCAGACCTCATAAAGAGCTGCTATTTTGGCTCATTCTTCCACAGACATGAGAGGGGGAATTTTTAAACTGAAACAAATGAAAATTGGTGTTAAACAAAACCTCAAGGAGTACTCTATCCAACAAATGTATTTCTAACAAAATTGGTTCATAAATAAGGAAATTATAGCTGTATAAAAATAGGTAGTGACATATCAGACACTCTGTATGTTTATTATATCAGTATCTTACTGTTTCTGTACAGATACACATATAATGAGCTTATGAGAAGTGAAATGCGCGTGTTCTTGACGCTTAGTCTGTAGGATCCTTGATATGTCATGTGGCGGCTTCTACCCTAAAAACTCAAAAGTTTCCAGATTTCGAGAAAATTTCGAAACTTCAAAAGTTCTTCAAGGAGTGGTCATTGCAAGTGGTCTGTAAGAAATGTTCAACCGTTTCAAGAAGTCAACAATGAATCAAAACAATATTCAATATAAGTGATAATTTGAATGATACATTAATCTAGATGAGTGAAA
Source organism: Nilaparvata lugens (assembly GCF_014356525.2). Taxonomy (NCBI): domain Eukaryota; kingdom Metazoa; phylum Arthropoda; class Insecta; order Hemiptera; family Delphacidae; genus Nilaparvata; species Nilaparvata lugens. Next base: position 32,261,446 of record NC_052513.1, on the reverse strand, counting down.
GTAAACCTTATTGCTTCGAAAACTCTTATCTTTCAAAATGTGGGAGCGAGTCAGTTTTTGGTTTAGCCTGTTCTTTCCTAATTATATTGTATATTATGATTTATAGCTCTGCTAGTGACTGAATCAAATTGATACATTATATAAAATAAAAACGTGTGACTTCAGATAAAATTCTGAATGAATTACTTTGTACCCTGCCATCATTATCAATAAGTTCTCAAGTAGCACGACTTGAATCTCAACGGTTCTCAAACAATCAATGAATTGGCCTACTCACAATCACAATTGAGTATCTTAATATTATTCATTCTTGAAAGAGTATTCGATTTAAAGATTATAAGATTCAAGTCAGCAATGGATTCGGACATTGGGACATTGTGAGAATTGTAGTAGGAGGCTAAAATGCTATTTGTAGCTATTGTATTAAAACTTCAAAAGGGTATTTGATATTTGAGGATCATAAGATTTGAGTCAGAATTGCTCATTGGTCATTGGGATATTGGAACATTGGGACAATCAATGAATTGGCCTACTCACAATCACAATTGGGGTATCTTAATAATTATTATTCATTCTTGAAAGAGTATTCGATTTAAAGATTATAAGATTCAAGTCAGCAATAGATTCGGACATTGGGACATAGTGAGCACTGTAGTGGAAGGCTACAATGCTATTTGTAGCTATATCGTAATAAATCTTCAAAAGGTATTCGATTTCAAGATTATTAGATTCAATTCAGCATTGCATTGGGACATTATAGGGCATTGGGGCATTGGAACATTAGAACAATGGGACATTGGAACATTGGAGCATTGGGAAATAGTGAGCATTGCAGTAGGAGGATACCATGCTGTTTGTGGCCATCGTAATACATCTTCAAATTTGATCCTAAAGATTATAAGATTAAAATCAGCAATGGATTGGGACCTTGTGACATGTAGTACCTTTGTAGTAGGAGGCATATTTGGCACACGAAATACATGGATCGATCTTTTGCAATGGTAGACAAATGAGGTTGTCGCCCCAGGAGTTTACTAATATATATGTATATACTTCCAATATATACTTTAATTCAGAGGCTCAAATATGCATGTATAGCTAAAATATATACATATAATTCAGGGTCTTGGATCTATATAGTTTACCATAGATATATAGCTCTATGCCCAAGGGTGGCGCATCTATACTTTGGCTTAGTGTCCTGGTCTATATTGTGTAAACAGTTCCAAGTAAATTCTATCCTACCTAATACTCGCTAAGCAAAGAAGGCCTATAGAAAGCACTAACCGGATTGGACTGAATCAGAATCGGAATGAGTAAATATTCTTGACCCTAGCTGAAAACCTTGGGATTTCCCATAGGAGTATTTTCTATGATATTGAATGAAACTATCTCTTTTCTGTATAGGGCTACTTGTAATCTGAATAGAAAGGAAAATAAAAATCTCAGTACCCTCAATGGCATCAATGTTGAAACATGTTGTGATAAAATAATTTAAAACGAGTACTGAGATTTTTATTTTCCTTTCTATTCTGAATGAAACTATTTTTTTTCACATTATCATTTTTATTTATTAGCATTTCTCCTAGTGAAGTAAATTAGGAATTTGGTTATACAAAGAATTGATTTGGCGGGTTTTTAAACTTTCTAGTAGACACGGGATTTCACGTAAAAATATTTTTCTATTATGATGAATAATTACTAGACACGACTTTTATCTTTTACCATGTTTCTTCATTTTCTTCTATCTACAACATCCAAACGTTTCGTCTTCTTCTAGACCTAGATTCAGTTTCCATTCATTTTTCGTTAATGATGTTTTCATATTGTCTTCTCTCTCCGCATTGTATATTCTTCCTTCTTTTTCAAATTCTCAATTTCTTTTGCCTTGCTTTCAATTCACTTCACTAGTCTAGTCTATTACTTCCTATTCTATTTCTTAACAAATATTTGTAGAAATCCTCTCTATCAATCATTGTTGAAATCCCAAATTCCATCACAAATTACCAATTTACAAGTTTTCTAAACACAAATATTTGTTTCCAGTCTTTCTTCTTTTCAACTTGAAATACTTTTCTTTCAAATTTCTCATACATAAAGTATTTTGTACACATACTAGGCTCATAATACCTCAGTTTTCCTCAACTTGAGCTACCTAATCTTCCTCACAAGCATCAACATTAATCATGTTTGGATCTATTACCAAGCTTTATGACTTCTTTTTCAAAATATAATTTCGGAGTATACACAGTGTGATCAATGTCAGAACAATTTGTATTATTGTCTATTGTTCTAATTTCGTAAGGAGACACTCCTATTTTATATGAATTGTGAACCCTGAGTTTCACACTTTCTCAACCGATTCTATTAAAACATGATGTATTCAAACTTTTCCCAAAACTCTAATAATTACTCTCGAATTTTCAAACTTCAAAATGACACTCAAAGCCTCAACAATAATATAATATTTACTTTGATTTTGATAAGACGACAATTTTTGTTCGAGATCATCTTACTCAAAACAAACAATACTAAATATCATGGCTGTTCTTTTACAGGTAATTGGATACAAACCATATAATGATTCAAGATTAACTAAACATTTGGATATTATGAATGTTTTTCGCTCAAATTCAAACAATAAAAATGCAGTATTGAGAGTATCATATTAATGTAATATGAGCTCATAAGCATTTAAATAAGCTATCAATTGCATATAATGAACGAGATAGTTCAACATATTTATATTCTATCGATTGTAGGATAAAAATTATCTCGGCAAGTACAGTGTTTTTCTTCTCAGTTCAAATCCGTTTCACAAGACACAGTATAGTCGACTGGCCTTAACAAATCTTCGTGCCATTCATTTGCAACAGTTAACAAACTCAAGCAAATCGAATCTGTTAACACTGGCTTTGTTGTTTACTTTTACTTTTTCTAGATCAATGAAATGATCTAGCGTTACTGCTCATATTTATCCATTCCGTGTACAGTACTAATTATTATTCGTTTTTATTTTTTGGCGTTGTATTTTTCGTTCAGTATTTCTTAATTTTTTTATTTTTTACTTTTTGTTTTGTATTTCGTATTCTACTGGGTGGGCCGGATACTTCCATCATGAAAATGAATGAGATATCAACAGTTATAAAATATATATTTACAGTGTACAGTGTAGAGAATTGAAAGTAGGTCATTAACCTTCCATATAATCAATTCAATTCAATTCTTTAATGCCAAGATTTAACAACGTAACAAATCAAAGGCTAATAAATCAAACACTTATTACAAGAAAATAAAATAAAATCAACTACCCAGAACTAAAAAACTAAAAATTGTTTCAGGCACTACTAGCAAAAGAAAAGTCTTTGACCGGTGGTGGGAGTCGCAAAAAAGTCCGATTTAAAATAAATTCTAAAAATAACACGATACAAAACCAAATCAAATCAAATTCCATTGTCTTTGTAGGGAATACGAGGAGAATCTAAGATACGACATAATTACTGGCAAATACAAAGCATATTATTTCTGGTTCAAAATTTTTCTCAATAACTCAATATTTTCAAGTTCTGAGAATTTATTGATAGTAATCATTCTATTATAATTCGGTTTTTAATCAAATCAAATTCGAAATTTCTAGTTTATTTATTTCTGGACTGAAAAGTGGACTCAAATCAATTCGAGTGGATAGCATAACCTATAATTTTTATTCATTCATAACTCTACCTCCATTGTATTATCATTCATCCCATCATCATCACCTAGGCTCAAAATACTTCTGGAAAGTCGCCTTTGTAAAATAATAAATGAATAAAAATACATACATATACAAAAATTGATATAATTATGTAGTTGAGGTGAACGTAATATTTTCGAGCTCAAAATTAAGTGGTTTTATTCTTTATTTTGTGAATTTAAAGTTTGTTTCATGTTTTTACGAAAGTTTTACTATCAATCTCTCCAAATTTAAAATTGTTTGTTTTATTCTAATCTATATCCTCAGATTGTGATTTGATGTAGAAAATTGAAATGGACATAACCTATTTATAATATTTGGACAATTTGAAACAAAATTAGGTAATTGAAAAAGTTTTGGGCAATAGCCTGTTTTTTCTTTTCCGATTATTGTATTGATGGTGCTAACCTAATAAATGAATATTAAAAATGTTTTGACCAAAAACTCCAGGTCCTCTTATCTCTCGTCATAATACCTCCTATTAAACACGCACAAGCCTAGGGTTTATGTAGGCTTCTTCAAACTCAACAACAGGAACCATTACTTTCAGATATGTTGGAATATTAATATTAATATTATTGTTCCATGATTCTCATCCACAACATAATATTTCCGTCTTATTCACTTAAAGGACTCCATCCATAAAAAATATGTAAGTTACAATGCAAATGACATGGGTAGTAGTAATTTTTAATAATTGTAAACTTGTAAACTAGGTTCACTACCTTGAAGTAATAAATCATAATGCTAATGACATACTGTAGTAATAATATCAGTTATAAACTATCGTAAAGTAATAAATCAAACGTTCATTTCAGTTTTACTGAATCTGCTCTATTTCCGCTAAAAATGTCTTCCATATAGTCTATTCCCAATCAAACTGTTTATTCAATATCTTTTAATTTCACTAATTGAGTAATCATTGCACCTACTAATTCTAATGTCCAAGTAATGTGGGCCAATAAATTGTTTAGCTTCTCCCACTTTCAACTTCAACTAAAATAGTATCCATGTTTTATTTACCATATATTATATTACTTTTCATTGAAACCGTATTTAAATTCTCCTTCTTGATCATGAACCCTGACATTCAGATAACTGACATGAAAACAATGCCACGGTGTATCAGTTTGTATTATTGTTGCATTACATCACATCTTGAACAAAAGGAGACTGACTTTTCCGTGAGAAAAATAATAAAAATAACTTATCACGTCGATCCAGGTGATAATAATTATAGGATATGGAACAAGCTATTTCTATATTGATTCAATAAGGTAGATCTATCTATCTACTGTACCTTGATAGTGATAATCGAACTGTCAGCATTCCTTATAAATAACAGCAATGATTTACATTCAACTAATGCTGACAGTTTGAAGTGAATTTCAGTATAGAATTGCTGTCGTCTTCCTTTTTCCTATCATTTACTCATCATTTCCAATCTTAGGCGTTTTCTCATAGTTCCACGAACTCAGGAAAAATAGGAATATTTCTTGAGAACATCTGAGATTTCTTGATCACAGTGAAGCAGGTTTAATATACATTAATTGGATATGTGATATAATAGAACAAATTGTGATGGAATAAGTTGTAATAGAAATAGTTGCTCTGAATAGAGTGAATATGAATTGGAATTCATTTAAAAAAATAAATAATTTGTGGAATCGACATGGATATCCGTTCCTTAATTGTACTTGAAAAGCTTGTTTCCGATTATTACTCAAAATTATTATAATTATCCAGATTACTGGGAATTAAAACAATTATTACCATATCTAAAACCCTGGTATTAAGGTAATTATTTGAAAATTATCGAAACTAAAGGTAAAGGGAATTGGATTGGAAGTAATAATTGGTTCAATACTCGCGAATTCTTTCTCTGGGGTTGATTGTTGAAATACTGTCAACTCAAACCTTTCATGGATATCATATTCTTACATCTAACTTATCATTCTGAGCGTCAAAAACAGCTCGATCGTATCACTGGGAAGAGTTAATGTTTGTTAACCAACATCTCTTACTTATTTCAGAAAATTCTCCGGTGATCATCATCCTTATATAGGCCTAATTATCACACTGGGCATCATACTTGGGCGAAATCAACACTTGTCACAACCGAGAAAAATTATAAAATCAATCAAGAACAAGTTTTCATACTTATTTAAAGCATCATCCTACATCCTCGCCGACAAAATTCTATCCCTCAGCTGATTTATGATGGAAAAATAATCTCTTTATACTGAGGTTCACGTTATACAACGTTAGTAGACAGAAGGTTGATCACTCACAGGTGTAAGATTCGAAGTGGAGGGGGGAACGCCAGCGTGACGTCACGTGTAGTAAAAATGTGATAGAGTAACCACACTACTGAGCATACAGTTTATTCACTGTATCTTCAAATAAATCGTCGTTTATTGCCCTCAAGATTGACCTAGAACTTGAAAATTCTCCATACTTATAGCTAATGAATCACCGCTTCTAATTATGTTGTTAAATATTCCAAGTTCATTCAACTTATATGAATAAAATGAAGTTGAAAGTTATTCAAGAATCTAAAAACGTGACAAGAAAAAGTTAATAAGCTGGAAAAGCGTTAGTAGACAACGTTATACTACTATAATTTCAGATTAACGCATGAAAAATATTGAAAAATTAATGCATTGCAATAAACCGATCCCGATAAATTTCGTTCATATAAAGGCACTGAACACATGCTGGTATCGAGCACATGTTCTACGAGAATCAAAATATCTTATCCCCGAAATTCACAAGCTGATGTATAGCCAAACTACAAATATAAACACGACCTAGAAGATGAAGAAACCTTAAGGGTTTGAAAAGGAAAGTTAGGAGGTGGGGTTTTTGCTTTTATATGGCAAAATGCTTGTATTATTTAAATGTTTTGATAATTATTGTAAGGCAGAAACAGAAAGCTTGCATGTCAGAAAATGTTTGTGTTATATAATTTGACTATATGTCACCGTATGATTTTCAAGAATGCGATATTTTGCCTACTCTGTACTACAGCCTACGTCACGGCTGCAGTTCCCCCACTCCAATTGCATTTCAACTAAAATACTATAGACTAGCCGTCAGGCTCGCTTCGCTTGCCATATCCGTCTAGCCAGGGGGCTCCGCCCCCTGGACCCCCGACTGGATCGTCCAGGAATGAGATCAGCAGGCTCGCTTCGCTCGCCTGCATTTTTCATTTGAGCATTTTTATCATATGTTAGAACAATCCAGTCGGGGGTCCAGACTAAACGTCTGGCTAAACGGATATGGCGAGCGAAGCGAGCCTGACGGCTAGTAATATAATATTCCCAGGATTGAAGTAGCAGTGCCCACCAATTTTTCCGCGATAAATGCATTTAAATCTTCAACTTGGTGCCAACCTAACAAAGTCAACTCAACTTAATGCCAACCTGACAAAATTATTAATTTAGTTGCCAGTTAACAACTGTTTCGAAGAGGTACTCTATCTAGATTATAGTTCTATAGTAACATATGATATGGAAATTTCAATTATAATCAAGAGATTGGGAGAAGAAGAATATACATGCTAAAAGACGAACTTTAAACCCTTAAAAACAACCATTAGAGTTAAAATATTGCCAAAAGATTTCTTAGTGCGCCTCTAAAGGGCCAACTGAACATACCTACCAAATTTGAACGTTTTTGGTCCGGTAGATTTTTAGTTATGCGAGTGAGTGAGTGAGTGAGTGAGTGAGTGAGTGAATCAGTCAGTCAGTGAGTGAGTGCCATTTCGCTTTTATATATTATATAGATGAGTGACCAACCTTCTGTCTACTAACTTTGCACGTTATAATCGCAGTGTTTGATTAGCAATGGTATTGCTATCCTTGCTTATCAATCAACAAAGCGGATAGCGATATCTCCTTCTCGCTTTGTTCTGTTGCCAGATCGTCTTTTAACAATGTATAATTAATAATTAATTAACAAAATATTTCATCTTAATTATGAAAATTCATTATGAAATTGTTGAAAAATATAATTTCTTGCTTAATAAAATATAATTGACTATTTCAAACGAGAATGAACCGTTAATATTACATCAATAAACCTGTATCAGCTACCGTCTATAGAAGGCATTGACAGAGGATCGGCAACGTTTTTCTCCTATCTTTCTCCACTGCCATTATAACGTAGACCTCACTATAGGTCTATCAAGAGACATGAACATTATCCTCTCGAAGAAATCCTAAACTGATTTATGAAAATTAATTTCTGACTTAAGCTGAAGTCTCTCAGAATTCAGAGCACCATATTCCACAAAAAACATTCACACCTCAGTTGATAAATATTATGAAGATCGTTACCGTTAACCATGTGAATCCACGCATAATGCATGTCTCTATTGTGAAATTCCCTTCAAACTGTCAGTATTGCTCAAATGAGTAGCATAATGGTTTCATAAATTAGGAATGCTGACAGTCTCAGGCTAACCTCTGACAGAAAGTGAAAATGGATCTTATGATAATTTAATGAGTTGAATGAATTCAGGAGCTGCAAGGACACTCACGATTGTTAAATCGTAACCCGTTACTTGATAATGATTAATCATGAATAGGCAAACACTATTACGGTAATGAAAATTATCATCAATATAATCATTAGTGGCGGACGGTGTCTAGTGTGCATTTTCGGAAACACAACGCCGAAATTAACAATAATCATTGACACACTTTCTTACTTCACACACATCTGTCACTTTCAATTTCTCTCACTCACTCTCTCTCTCTCTCTCTCTCTCTCTCTCTCTCTCTCTCTCTCTCTCTCTCTCTTTCAAACGTATACGATCTCTTTTCTATTTCACACACACTATTATCTCTCTTTCGCATATGATCAGTATAACTATTTATATCAATGATCATGATCATATATATATTATATGAATTTTGAATGGGATAATAAATTAGCCTATGTTATGTTTGTATGTTTGGATTGAGAAGATAATTATTATGGGATTGGATTATCCCATAGTCCTAACCTAATCCCTAATCAACTACAAAACCTTCCGGTAGTCACGCCCTTCTCAATCACACGAGCAGTCGCGTGTTGTATTTTGTACAACATCCAATTTTCCAAGTGTTATGTACTCTGTTTGCTGTCAAAACATATTAATTAATTGTATAATTACTTTTCCATCTTCTTGGATTATTTTACGCCTATGAACATTTGGATGATTACCATTTCATAGCCCAATAAGGTACATCAAGCAAAGCCATCAATTCTGTGTTATTGGCTCGTTTAGTCTCCGTGTACAGTCTTTCTCTATCTTATGCACAGTGCGACTTATGCACTGTCGCGACTAAATGGCACCTAAAGACTGAACCATTGCTCGGTTTGATACTGCAACTCAGTGGTGTGATGGGGGAAAGTTTTGGAATGCATAGGTGACTCATTCACTGACACCACTTTGTTGTGTGTTGTACTTTTTACAACAGTGCGACTGCCGGAAGGTAATTAGTCAACTATTAAGTTGCGTAATAATTGACTAAGGCGAACGCACACTGCAACAGACAAAGGGTGTATGCATACAGAGGGTGAAAAATTAAACTTCTGTATGCATATGTATGTATATGTATGCATATGTGATCAGACATAAGGAGACAGACGGACGTCTTCGTTGCAATATTCGATCTTCTGGGGAGGGACTATTCGTCAATCAGTCTGCAAACTTATGTTTGCTGCTGTGTGCGTTCACCTTTATGTGGAGATTCTATTGAAGATATGAGATTATAAAAGCTGTATGAGGATCCTATGAGAAGATATGAGATTCTAAATACATCATTTTTGATAATGTGAGGATTCAGTGAGAATATACTATGGTCTGTTGAATAGTAGGCTATGAAAAAGATGTGTGTAGATCCTCGTTCTGATTCATTAGATGACTAGCAGGGCACCCGTGCTTCGCTACGGGAATTGAAGGAAGATTATTTTTGCAAAATCTTTATAATCCAAATTCAATCAAATTCGTTAGTTTTTAAGATTAAAATAGTTTTAGGATTGGCTGAATTTTCAGTAATATTCGTGACAAAATTGTCTTAGGAATAGAATGGAACTCCAAGGATCTCTAGGATCTCAAGGGACTCTAAGTTTGAGTGAATAATCGATAGAACGATTTAGTTCAACAATGATGGAACAAGATTGTGATCTCCGAAAACAGCATCAATATATTCGTAAAGACTCAACGTTAAGCTACTCATTTCATTTGAAATAATCATGATCAAAATAATAGAGTCGCCTATAATTAGATATCGCGTGATAGGAATAAGATGAAATTATTATTCGTTGAATAAATTAAGTACCGTAAAAACGTCTAATCTTATCAGAATATGTTTGAAAGAAACTTCCAAACTCATAGATTAGTTTCTGAGATCGTCATTTTTTTAGCATTGACCATAGATCCAGTTACTGTATTTTATCAGGGAATTCCAAGTCAAATGTTTGTTATTCAGTGTAATACGTATTTGGAGTCATTAAAACAGATATTAAAAATCGTATCAAGAATTTCAATTTAGTTTGACAGTATTATCCATAATATTATTAATGAGAATATACTATGGTCTGTTGAATAGTAGGCTATGAAAGATGTGTGTAGATCCTCGTTCTGATTCATTAGATGACTAGCAGGGCACCGTGCTTCGCTACGGGAATTGAAGGAAGATTATTTTTGCAAAATCTTTATAATCCAAATTCAATCAAATTCGTTAGTTTTTAAGATTAAAATAGTTTTAGGATTGGCTGAATTTTCAGTAATATTCGTGACAAAATTGTCTTAGGAATAGAATGGAACTCCAAGGATCTCTAGGATCTCAAGGAACTCTAAGTTTGAGTGAATAATCGATAGAACGATTTAGTTCAACAATGATGAAACAAGATTATGATCACCGAAAACAGCATCAATATATTCGTAAAGACTCAACGTTAAGCTACTCATTTCATTTGAAATAATCATGATCAAAATAATAGAGTCACCTATAATTAGATATCGCGTGATAGGAATAAGATGAAATTATTATTCGTTGAATAAACGTCTAATCTTATCAGAATATGTTTGAAATAGACTTCCAAACTCATAGATTAGTTTCTGAGATCGTCATTTTTTAGCATTGGCCATAGATCCAGTTACTGTATTTTATCAGGGAATTCCAAGTCAAATGTTTGTTATTCAGTGTAATACGTATTTGGAGTCATTAAAACAGATATTAAAAATCGTATCAAGAATTTCAATTTAGTTTGACAGTATTATCCATATTATTAATGACAAGGTACTTGAAATTATTATTTAAATAGGTACTTGACCTAATTGTTGTTAAGTGGTCGAGATTTGATTGACATCACCTAATTATTTAGTAAACAAAAAGGTAATTACCTTTAATGTTTAATCTCATAAGCAATATTCACGTACTCTTCCATCAAAAATATGTGAAGCACTATATAATATATTAGTCACATTATTTTAATTCAAAATCTCATGATTGATGGTTTTATTCTGGAGTACAACTAAAGCAGGCAGAAGATAAGCTATGTTTCCCATAAAATAACTGAGTATTTCCCAATTATTAACTAATGTATATTAGTATGTATATATTAATGTATACATTTCCCATGTATACAAACAAAAAAAACATATTATTATTTCCCATGCATTTACCAAGCAGAAACGAATTTCAATGAAACATAAGAGAATTCTTATTAACATCCATAAGAATATGATCAAATTGACTCCATTGGGTATGTTTATCAGTTAACGGAATAATCCAATACTACTACTCATTATTTTTATCACTATTTACAATTACAATTAGCTTAACTACTATCATTTTTTTTAATAATCGCAGTTCGTGATTATTATTTTCAATCTGGAGATTATTTTCGGAGAATTATTTTCAATCCTTAGTAGTACGAGAATCCAATAGTCATTATGAATCTATATAAGGGTAATTCAATATAATATTACTTTGAGAAAATTTACTCACCAATCTCCAAGGTTCAGCAATGATGTTCCATAGCTTACTGTAATTCATTTCAGAGTTCTCAAACTGACATTACAGACTTTTCCTGGATTTCTTCAATTTCAATAGATCTCTACTTTCATGCATTGTTCATGATTCACCTGAAAAAAGTAAATCAGTTGGAGTCATAATTATAATATCACAATCAATTATTGCATAATTTCATACAAATCTCCAAGAACACTGCCAGATGTGTTATTTGGTGTAGAAATTAATCTAAGTAGATAATTAGTTCTTTCTCCAGATACCTCAACACCGAACGGCAATTTTCGGAGCTTCGTTCTGTGCTACGGCTTCTCGTGAATGGAATGCTCTGCCACTTTATATCATCCTTTCCCCATCCTTATCACTATTCCAAAAGAGAGTGCACCGACACCTAGCTCTTGCTTCTGGGTATTGACTTATGGCTGGTAGCGAGGAGAAGTTGTATTCCTTTTTTTATATAAATTATTCACTTATGAAATGTGGATAATGATTTTTGCATGGGTTCACGAACTGCATGACTTTTTTTCCCTTCTCATTTTTCTATTTCTATCTTGTTTTTGAAATAATCTATATTAATTTTTACTGTGCTCATCTATTATACTTTTAGTTTTACATTAATACTCACCGTATAGTTTATTCATGTACAGTGCTATTTTGTTTTGTAGCACTATGGGTCCTGTTAGACTCAGTGGAAATTGTCATATTGTATAAATAAATAAATAAATAGATAAACTACATAATATTTGTACGATTTGAGACAAAATTATGAAATAGAAGAAGTTTTGGACAATAGCCTGTTTTTTTCTTTTCTGACTATTGTATTGTTTGCTCTATGCAATAAATTAATGTTTCAGTACTGTACATTAATCATATTATTGCAATGTCATTTCTAATGTAACACAGTAAGTGATAATGTAAAACAGTTCAAGTTGAAAGCTTTTCCACTTTTTGACAAAATTTACTAGTTCAAAATCGAAAATGAGACATAGCTGTATCAATAAAAATGAACGTAAGATTTGAAGTATGTCTCTCAAACATGAGAAAGATTCATGATAATTCCAAGTAAATTTGAGGACGATGAAAATTAGTTGGTCCTCCTTTTCCTTATGCTCATCAGCAGGAAACTGAACAAAATACTTCCAAGTACGGCATCCCAATTACAGTGCTCTCAATTTCCAGTCCGGGAAACATAAATTCATCCAAAAATAATAGAAATTTTATGTGTCCTTCAACTGATCATTCACTTCTAAAAAGTGAAGTGCTTTACATCATGCAAGGTCACAGGATAGACGTCCTTCACTACGATAAATTAATATTAATAAGAAATTATTCAATTACAGTAAATCTTATCGTGACTTAATTAAATGCGGTTAACGCCACTGATTTTTTGCATCATTTTTTTCTGAATTTATACTTGAAGTTACTGTACTCTATTATCTATTGTATTAGCCTTCATACTCCACTTACTCCAATAGTATATTACTATAATTTATCTATTCATGTACTCCACTATTATATTACTATAATTATCTATGCATGTACCTATTTATTCTAATAGATAGTAATGATCAATATTCCAATTCAATACTATCGCGCTTAAATTAATAACGTAATTGATAATATTATCGTATGACTAAATTGTTGTATCATTATTATATTATCAAAGAGGACATACCGTAATAGTATTCTGTAGTTTCTTTTACTACTGATTTGAAGTTTATATTTCTCTATGGTATTATCAATGAAAATTCGATACTATTATGTTAAAAACTATTCGACACATGCATGTAATATCTCATATGAGCCGAATAGTACTTTTTGTCATTGATATTATGTTTCGATAAAACTTACTCTATCTACTATCTTCTATCCACAGCTCAAGCCATTTTTTCCAATGAATTTTCCTTGTTGGGCGTATAGAGAATAGAATTTGTTCGTACGGGAGTGATCACATTTTTTGAAATGAGAACAATGCATTCTTATGACACATTTGCAGTCTGCTCATGTGTGAACACTCCCATTAGAGCCAATGGTATTTGTATTCTCTTCCTGCCCATCAGAGCGCACATTTATTGGAAAGCAAGGCTGTAGCCTAGTTGAAGTTTCCTACAATATACAGCATTAAAACACATTCAAATTGAATTATCAAGAGGCAGTTTCCTCAATGGAGACTGAAAAACTCAGCTCTCCTCTTTTTAACATCGAAAAACCTTTCAAAAGAAGTCTGTCACAACAAAATGCATATTCAATGGTACCTTTCCTATTTTTCCAAAGTGTAATTAGCGAATTTGCAAACAATTTCTCTCTTCCATTCCACAGTATCTACTTGAAACATTGCTTTACAGGTACAATACTCAAGTACTCCACTCTACATAAGAAAGAGAAACAGCCTTGACGTTTCAAACACACTCCCAACAATGAGAACATGAATCATTGAAATTTGGGAAGGGAATAATAGTGATGTCCTGGTTGAGACAAAATAACATGAATCTTATGAAATAGTCTGTCGTGAATTTGTGTGAAGAGGACACTTGAATTAATGTTAGAATAGAACAATCGAAAGTTGATTTTTATGATAAAATATTTTTCTGTGAGGTTTGGTTCATTATAAGCATTCGTTATTATTATTATTTCATAATTTTTAAAATTTATAGAATGGAAGATATGCTTGGAAAATATTCTGATTGAGAATTTAAATTTATGAATTAAAAAATTCAATCTAATGGTTTAGGATAACGATTAAAATCTTCTGTCAAAGTGAGCGGCGGACTATAAAAGTATAAAACAAGACTCGTTTGGAGCACACTGTTATACTACCTAAAATAACTACTTGGTATACATGTGATAGGCATATGCATAGTATAAAGTACGTAGTATCAGTGACAAATATTATATACGAGTAGCCAGTAGGCTCGCGTCACTCGCCTTATCCGTCTAGGCAGGAAAAGGTCCTGCCTAGGACCTAAAAGGTTTAATCACGGTTAAAATTTGACCGGCTGTTGTGCAACCAGGCCTAAGTGATATTCAAGTCAATAATGTGTATTCTTGTGAGTATATAAGAATGCCACATTGAATTATGCGGCCTTTTTGAATATACAGGTAAAAATAACATGTACTTTATTTAAACCTATTTTAAGCCTTCTCTGATTGGCTCTCGTGAAATTAATCACGGTTAAAACTCAACCGTCTTTTGTGCAACCGGGCCTAAGTGAATTAATGACGAAATAACTCTCCCTTTCTGAGGAACGGAAGCTTTTTGAGCAACAGAAGCTTTGTACTATGTGAGGGGGCAGAGTGTATGAAAATTATGACCCCTCCCTTGGAGAAAGGGGCGCGCCTTACAAAAATCTGCTCAAGAGTAAACAAATCGTCAACCCAGTCCTTGTCATAGGCCTACTAAAAAATTGTAATTTCCTTTTTTCATGATAAGAGCAATCAAATAACAATGTAGCTGTATTTCAGTATTTCCCATTACATTAGTAGTTCCCACCTCCGACATTAAATTTTCCTGATTAGAGTTAACTCACAACTAGACTTCGTTTTTCAATATGCAGTACGGTTCAGTAAAATAGTTAAATAAATATTGGGACAACATTGATTTTGAATGAAATAAATATATATGATTAATATTATTAAAACTGTTCAATGCGCATGTGCAGAGTAGTAATTTACTCCTAGTGTGCTTCTTCACTGAGAATGAAAAGTTTTGTTTTAGGAAATTTAAAATTAGTATACTTCGGTCTTTTCTCTAAAATTTAAACAACCTTTCAACATCCGTTGATGACCATGATATTTAAACTACTAAATTCCATTTGTCTAATAATAATTGTATTTGAATATTGAATATATTTATCTATAAGATACAAGAGTTCAAATAACTGTGTTTGTTAGGCTTTCCACTTCAAAATAAACACAATGCATCATACACTTCAAATTCAAACCCCTCATTCAATAACATTTTGTCATAGACCACCTCTACCAGCATATCAATTTAAAATTAGATTCAGTTACAATCCTAAATTAAATAAAGAGCTATCAATAAATTATTATTGACGTGACCCGTCATTTTATTGCTCTCAAGTGGTTTAATCGTTGCATTCTCCAAACTGAAAGCAGTGTTATCAACATCATTCATTCTTAATACCTTTCTGAATGGATTTATCATCCCACTTGCTCACACACTCACACTTCATACATTTCCTTCTCTCTCTTCCAACACTCTATATATGTTCCTTCTCTCCCTCTTAATACTCACCATAAATATATCCTTCTCTCTCTTTTGACATGTTCCGGAGAAACTTTACCCCACCAGAAGCGCTAGTATCGTGCCGCTTATCTTCAACAGCCTATCTAATTTAATGGAAATTAAAATTCAGTCTCATATGTTCATGCTTACTCAGTTGTCATGATCAATAGAAAACACTCCACTGTTTTTAATGTGTCCGTACATTAGTAGAAGTAGTTTTAAGTTCAAAATCATTTTAGTAGCACTTTTGATTTTGATGTTTCTTAGTGGAGTCGCTGTCTTCCTATTGGTGCAATTGGGCCCGGAATTGGCGGGAGCTGCTCTGATTGGTGGAATTTTGTACCCGAAAGAGTCCGAGACGAGAGAGGTGCGATCGCTGGACGGGGTTTGGGCTTTTCGAAAGGATGACAGTCAATACCAGGGTTTCAAGGAGCGTTGGTATGACTACCCATTGCATGAGGTATGTTTACATAAAATAGAAGAATTCTTTATTGTTATCCTTTACAAAAAACAATTGTACAATGTGCTAAATTTATAATGAACTATACTCAATAACCTAACTAATAGCATAGAATTAGCATACAGGAAGAGCATGCTTTCCCTATCGTACATATCCTGTAATGGAAAACTGTTGATTACTTTTATGATGATAGTTGTTCAATGTGAACATGCTGTACTGAACAAGCTTGTAACAAATTTATTCATCGGCTGGACTTTGAGTGCTATCAATATTCAAATGATAAAAATTCCTAACGAACTAGGTTTGTGATATTCTGATATACTGTTTTAGCTTGTGAATCAGTATTGTATTGGAGGATTAAGTGCAAGAGAGGGTCGGCTGCGTCCTAACTTCGCCTTCCTATAATTATTGAATATAGGCAGCAATTCAACTATTTTTATTGAATATTAAAATAAATTTATTGATTCATACAATATTTATTCTTTATTAATTCTTTCAATAAGTACATCATCAAAAATGATAGGAAGAGAAAAAATAAGGTACCTAACCTTGCGCTATCTTATTTATCTCTCCCCTGTATAGGGCTACTTGTAATATGAATATAAAGAAAATAAATAAAAATCTCAGTACCCTTTTTTTAAAATATTTTATCACAACATGTTTCGGTCATTTATGCCATTTTAAATGACCGAAACATGTTGTGATAAAATATTTTAAAAAAAGGGTACTGAGATTTTTATTTATTTTCTTTATAACCTTGTGCTATTCTTCTCCCAAATTTAGATAAGGTTACACATAGTCCGAAAAGGTTAAGGCGGGAGAAACGCGTTTCGTGAAAAAAGTTTCAGGAAACGTAAAACGAAAGTTGCTCGCAATCGACTGATAAGATTAAGCAGGGAACGTTTCTTTTGTATGTATGCGCGAGTGAAACGGATTGCATAAAAAAGTTTCATGAAAAGGGCTTCTCGAAATGCGTTTTTCCGGTGTGCACCCCGCCTAAGTCGTAGTTGTTCACTTCACAAAATTTTCAGTTATTATTTAATTCAATAATTCGTCTTACGTTAAGGAATAGCGAAAAATGAAGTTATTAAACGTTCCACATTCTCAGCCGACAATAATGTTATTTTTATCGTTCGCAGATATGTTTTACTGCAAATTTATCCATATAATGCTCCACTAGACCTATTCTGCACCATATAGTTAAAAGCAGAATAGTACAGCATCATATTTCCAAGCTATTATCAACAAACATTTATCATTGACTTTTCACTACTCTGTAACCCTGACTTATAGGCCTATCTCCAAGTTGAGTTACTCTCCATAAAAAAGGATAATTAATATTTATATTGCTCTTCAAAACAGAACTTTATCCTCAAATTAACAACACCTAAGTAATATTATGGTTCCAGTTAATACTTCAATACTCTTATTAAAATTAGATTTGGGCAAGCCTGTTGTTCCTTCCTAATCATATTTATATGATTTGTGATTCTATCCACCAATTAATAAATAAATAAATAAATAAAAATAAAATTATGTTCTATTATAGTATTGTGTCTTATTACAATATTTATGTTTATAATATTACTTATCTGTAAAACTGAACTTCATCTTCAACTCTATAATCAATTCCATAAATCCAGTTAGTATTACTTTAAGGAGCATTTTATTATTAATTTACTTGTTTCCAATAATTATTGCTAAATACCTTATATATTCATGACTAGCAGGTAACCCGTGCCCCGCGAGGGTCTTATTAAAAACTTGACGTAGGCTACTGAAATCTTGAAGAATTTAAAATATGCCTATAACCATCCTCAGTAAATTGAGAATCAATATGCAAAATTTCATGTTAATCAGTCTATCCCGTACGTGCATAAGCAAATTCTTTACTTTATCATATTATCGATGGAATGATCACTGTCAAATTAGTTCTAGCAAACACATCATCTCGATCACTCATTCTAATATTTGACTCAATATTATAACTACACAGTTAAACCAAACCTTATCTTCAAGTTATCAACACACAAACAACGTTATTAGACCAAGTTGTTACTTCAGCAAATAACAATATTATTATTAAAGGAAAATCCAAATTAAATGCTGTAATTCACCCCGAAGACTTCTGCTACTGCAAATATTGACAACAGGGTAAACAGCTAGATGGAAATTCGATGAGCGCTACTATTCAAAAATTATTTGTCAGCCCGGGATGACAAATAATTTTTGAATAGTAGCGCTCATAGAATTTCCATCTAGCTGTTTACCCTGTTGTCAATATTTGCAGTAGCAGAAGTCTTCGGGCTGAATTACAGCATTTAATTTGGATTCTCGTTTAATAATAATAATCAATTTATTAGCATTTGAATAATTGCAATATCTCAGTAATTTGCATCTGTAATAACAATATTAATTATTCAATAGTCTTTAACAATATATTTTTCAATGATCTTAAAATAATTATTTTCTTTTAGACAAAGGAGGTGAACATTTTCAAGGTTTTTTTTAAACAATGGAGGTAACATTTTTGAAATAATTTTATTTAAGACGAAAGAGATTAACATTTATTATTGAATTACTTTCATTGAGACAGGGAAGTTTAATATTTTTCAAATTATTTTGTTCAAGACAGTGAAGGCTAATATTTTTGGAATTATTTTCTTCTAGACAGGGGAGGTTAACATTTTTAATTATTCAAAATAGTTGATATAGTAAATTATTAAAAATAGTAATAGTTATTTAGAATATCATTTTCTTCTAGACAGGAGAGGTTAAAATTGTCAATTATTCAAAATAGTTAATTGTAATTATTTAAAATAGTAATTTGCATAGTTGAATATTATTTCAAATAGATTGATTATTTAAGACATTGACAGCTATTATTTTTGGAATTATTTTCTTCTAGACAGGGGAGGTTAACATTTTTAATTATTCAAAATAGTTGATATAGTAAATTATTAAAAATAGTAATAGTTATTTAGAATATCATTTTCTTCTAGACAGGAGACGTTAAAATTTTCAATTATCCAAAATAGTTAATTTAGTAATTATTAAAAATAGTAATAGTAATTATTTAAAATAGTTATTTGAATAGTTGAAAATTATTTCAAATAGATTGATTATTTAAGACGGTATAGGCTAACATTTTTTGAATCATTTTGTTCTAGACAGGGGAGGTGATTCCTATGCCAGTTCCTAGCAGCTACAATGACATAACTCAGGAGAGAAGCCTGCGAGACCATGTGGGCTTTGTGTGGTATGAGCGAACCTTTTTCGTGCCAGAGAGATGGCATTTGGATTCTCTCAGGGTTTGGCTCAGATTCGGGTCCGTGCATTATCTCGCTCATGTGGTGAGTTCATTATTCAAAAAAACCGATAATAACACACAGTAATTGAACATTTATCTGAAATTTATTCTAATCTTTAACGCTCAACATTTTAATAATATTATAATATGACTAGAAGGTAACCCGTGCTCCGCAATGGTCTAATTAAAAACTTGACAAACTAAAAACTCGACCTACTATAATCTTGAAGAATTTAAAAAAGGCTTATAACCATCCTCGGTAAATTGAGAATCAAAATGCAAAATTTTAACTTAATCAGTCCAGTTGTTCAGACGTGATGATGCGTCATTCGTGAATTTCCTATCATGTACGTGTGAAAGCCAATTCTTTCCTTTTTTATATTATTACACATAGATAGATTGTAGATGAAGATAGAGCATTATGAATCTAACAAAATAAATATTAATATGAACCGACCAAATTATACCTTATTCTATCACTAACATTATACTAAAATTATATCATAGAGAAAATAAATCATAAGCTTATAGCATAAGAAATACATTCTATGTTATCTTTTCTCTGTGATAATATGTTTTTTTTTTCTATGATTACTAGTGAAAGTGAATAGTACAAGGACATTCTTCAATTGATCACATATAATTCATATTCAATTGAATCGAATTGAAAAAGTATTCATTCATAATTATGTAGGTACAGGTACATCAGGAACAGCGTCAAAAATATGATATACATACTACAGTATTTACAATATTTACCTTTATTATAAATGTATATATACATTCAATGCCGAGCTTAGTATACCACTGTAATCAATTAAGCCATGAACTCGGATGAGGCTAGATGCTGCTTTTATAATACTTCTTCAATACTATTCTATTTCCTGAAGTTCTGTTTTTTTTCTTCAATAAATCAGTTCTTGAGTAGGTTGTTCTGTTTGATATTCTGTTTATTATTTTGTACTGCATGATATACTGTGTTGAATAAATGGATATATTATCTTATCTTAGGTATGGTGTTTTCTTTCAATTCAATCAGAGATGAAATGTTTAGAGATTAAATAAACTCACATGTATTCAAATACATATTTTTATTCCAAAATACCACCTCCCAATAATAGTTTATAATTCTATTCTGAGTGTTGTATAAGATGGTGGAGAGCGTCAACGTTTTGACTATTTGAAATTAATGGATAGTGGTCCATTATGTTGATGATAAATAGTATTATCAAAGAATAACACAAATTAATTGATTTCGAATGTCAATATAACGTTTGTTCCATTTAAATTGCAGGCTCCACTTAATAATAGAAATAATTACATATAATTTATCACCCTGCTATTTGAATACTGTAGTGTAATCTATTCTGTTTGAGCTTCTATTAGAAGTAACTTGATAATAATATTGTTACAGAAATAATTATGGTTGAAATTAAACATAATTCTGTGGAACTGATAACACCTCTTCCATTTCACCTTAATATGGAGAAATTCTACATCTCTGTAAATTTTAACAAAAATATTTCAATCATCAATCATAAGATTTCAATCATCAATTTTATGCAAATAATTATTCTTTTCCACATGAAATCATTCTTATCATATTTCCATTGTCATCAAATAACTTTTGTTTTGATTTTTTATTTTAGATCGTGAATCTAAAAATCTCAATAATTTTATATTGTCTAGTTCATTTTCATCTTCATCATTTTCCATTCTTCATTGAGCAGGATGATGTCTTTTATTTGATCATGTATATTCACTTCTCATCAATTTTTCCATTTTTTCTATAATGATTTCATTTTTTAATTACCATATTTCAGATTTCAAGGGGTCAAAATTTATGTAGTACTTTTATTCTGTCATTTACTTGCTTTTCTCATCAAATAATTCACGTTTTTTCATATTTTAGTTTCTGAACGGTCAGAAACTGGTATCCCACGAGATCGGTCACCTTCCCTTCCAAGCAGAGGTGACATCCAAGCTGGCATATGGCAAGATCAACAGGTTAACAGTTGCAGTCGATAATACCCTCACAAATGTAACAGTTCCCCAGGGTGCCGTAGAAACTCTTATTGTGTAAGTTCACTCTCTGAATTATTTTTCCTTGCAATAAAATTGAAACCATCTAAATTAATATATTATTATTTGAATTATATTCTTCACTCACTCAGCGGTCATTTTGGTTTTTTCACTTACTTTATCGATTGGTAGGTACCGTATCTGTTTTTTTCAAGATTGGACCAATATTAACTGAGATATGGCAGCTTTAGTGATAGGTGACCGCTGGGGGTTAGTGACCAAGAGGGTAATGTAACATTAATTATTGTTTGAAATAATCTAAAGTACCTTACAAATCACATGCAAAGCAGACGGAGACTTTTGCATTGTTGTGGCGGACTTTAGCCGCATGTCTTGACATGCACTGCAACTAACCCCCAGGGGTGTCCTATCACTAAAGCTGTTATATTTCAGTTAATATTGGTTAAATATTGGAAAATTAAATACCATTCGATAAATAATTAAGTTTACCAAAAAAAGTTATTCTTGTATGTTTTGTAAAACCAACGGTTTCTGAGTTATTCAAGAGACAAAATGTTAAATGGCTGCCATTTTGTTTTATGAATTTAAAAAAATATTATTTTTTTTAGCTTTGTCTAGTTTTTATAAATGATTGTGCGAAGTTTCAATCCCGTATGTTAAACAATTTTTTAGAAAAAAAGTGAAAAAAGCAAAATGGCCGCTGGGTGAGTAGCTGAAGACTTCCGGACAATTTAAATAATTATGATATTCAGATATGTTTCTTACCCAGGAACAATGCCCAAGGGTGGGCTATGGTAGGGAGTTCATAAACATTCTGTATATAAAAAATATCATACTATGCCTGGAAAATGTTCTCAACATTTTAAAGTTTCAATTTCTGAATAATTTTTGCAATTTTTGTTTGTTGTTTATCTGATACTTGCAAAATCCTCAATAAAATTTTGATAAATTCACTTATGAAAGGGCACAATATTGACAAATATAATTCACAAAATATTTTATGACTGAAACATATGTATACTCGGCCATTATTTGCTATAGTATCCCTGATGAAAAATCGCCAGAAAAACATGAATAGCCATCCTTCATTGATGTATGAAACACATTTTCCAAAGCTCATTTTTCAAATTCCAGCCAAATTTCGCCAAACGTAGAATAATGGACTATCTATTGACATTTGGTTCATACACACGAACCTCATGTTTAGACAATTTTAGACACATTTTTGTCAATTGTCAATATTGCTCACGTGTATGAAAATAACATGTAACTTATAATGTGAGAATAAGCAATCGCAGTCTAATTTTGATTTCCAATAATGGAATACACTACATATCCTATATTATGATAGGATAAAGGAAAATCTGTAATGGAAAAAACAGCTTGCGATAATGGAATTCGGGTGACAAATGGTTTGCAAATGGGTTGTTCTGTTTTCATGGAAAATTGACACGTAAAATATTAAGCGAAGTTGCGTGCTCTGGATTCGAATAATCTGCAATGTCACAATCACAAAATTAGTTTGATATAGAACAGTGCATTTAGTAATTGAATTCTGTTCCTGGAAGGTGGAGAATATCATTTCCACCATTATCCACTTCTATTGATTATTCAATACTTGGAGAGAAACAACATGTTTTCTGACCTAGCTGAGGGCCGGTTTCCGAGCTCGGGATTTGGCTAAGTTCTAGACTTTGAACAGCTGGAGTCAGAAAATTGGCTTTCAAATGAGGGGCGTAGTCGTAGTAATATTGTCATAGTCACGTTTGAATTAAATTTCGAAAAAACTAGAAAATGAGCACAAAATAAAATAAAGAGAGAATAGTGTAAAGTTTCAGCTATTTTGAATTATTTAGGAATCATTAATTTCGTCAAGGAAAAGCGTTTCCAATTATAGAAATGAGAAATTAAAAACTACGACTACGGTACTGTCATAAAAACTGGGACTACGCCCCGTTTTGGAAAGCCAATTTTGTGACTGCAGCTGTTTAAAGTCTACAGCTAGAGCTTAGCTATAAATCCCGAGCTCGGAAACCGGCCCTAAATGTTTAATATTGATTGCAGCCAAGGGTTATTATTCAAAATACTACTATCAGACAAACTGACTTAAACTAAATTTTCAACTCTACATAGTTGATGTTTTCAGGAACTGTCTATATGATTTCTTCTCGAATCAATAAACCACCTACTGTTTTCAATATATTTGTGCTTTGACTAGTTAGTATATTCAACTTTTTAGAGAAACAACAAGCACTCTGACAAAAAATATCTAATTTTGAACTTAAACTCCTCATCTATTTCACTATCCATGACGGATAGAAATCTCAAAAACAAATTAAAATTTCTCATTCAACTTATCAAAACTACTCTACTCCATTATTCAACTCTAAACTATACGACTCTACACATACTACTTTTCAATTTTGAACTACATTAGCCTACTGCTTTTTGTAATAACTATGGAATTATTTGTTAATAACATCTTTTTCTTGTTTGCTTGCTTTCTTCAGTGACAACCAACCAAGAACGTACCAAACTTATACGTTCGACTTTTTCAACTACGCCGGAATTCATAGATCGGTACATTTGTATACCACCCCAATTGTCTACATTGATGACATCACTATAAATACTGATATTGAGAATGACACTGGTGAGTAAATAATTATGTATCAAAATTTATCAAATATGTGTCATAATACGTAATAAATGATCATCCAAAACAATTTCTTCAGTTGAAGTGTATGGACCTATGGAAACGGCAATGGCAGTCAAAATTATATATTGCTTATAATGATCTAAATTTATTTCATTAAATAATATGTTGTTTCTATAGACCAATGCATAATTCTCTAAAAACATTGACTTCATGGTCATTTATTTTTCATACGCATCTATTTCTCTCAATTATGATGAAGGAATATCACAGCTTTTATCATAATTAATAACAGTCTTCTCCCGAGCCTATGACCCATTTTTCTTGGGGCCACCCTACCATAAGCCATTATACACTGTAATTAATAATGTATTGGGTATTTATTACCTATTGTTTTCAAAAATACCTAGTCTAACTCAACACTACGGTACTTATGTGTTTTTTTTCTTTTTCAAATAAAGCATCAATTTCTTTCAATTATGGAGATATATCAAAGCTTAAATCATAGTACACTAGACCTACGGTATACTGTTCTCAAAAATAGTCATCCCAGACTCTACCTTAACATTAACAGTTCTTGCATTTTTTTTATGAAAATCAAATTTTCTCCATAATCATGGAGAAATATCACAGCTTCAATCATAATACACTATCTTATTCTATTGTTTTCAAAAATAGTCATCCCAACCCAACACAGCCTCAACTATTACTATTCTTCTTCTTAATTCTATATAATTATTATTCTTGTGGATTTTTTTCTCATGAGAGTCAATTTTTCAATAATTATGGAGAAGTATCGGAGCTTCAACCACAGTAGCTTACACTCTAATGAATGTATTTTATTTGTCATCAATTACGGAGAAATACCACAACTTTAATCATAATAAACTATAATCAATTATGTATTATTATAACTTATTTGTAATCAATAGTATGGAGAAATATCACAATACACTATAATTAATAAAAATTACTTGAAAATGGCATTAATGTCCGAAACATGTTGTGATAAATGTAGAAGGGTAGTGAGATTTGTATTTCTATTTACCGTATATGACAAGTAGTAGAAAAAAGACACTATAATCAATGTACCGTATTATTTGCGCATAATCATTTGAATTACAATGAATTTTCTTCTTTTCTTTTCTTTTCTTCTTTCAGTACATCCTTCTTGTTATGTGAATTTGGTTTCCTCCTTTTTATCCTCTTATCTTCTTTTCTAACACTGTAGGAGCGAGGTTGTTCGAGTTGATTTAAAACTTTATTTTGAATGAAAAAAACTAAGACATTGTCAAAAACCACAGATTTATTTAACCTGATGTTTATCAGAGATTGACAATGGTGTAATAACCGAAACCGGTCTTTCTAAGTACCGGTATCAATAAATCTTTGGTTTTTGACAATTTCTTAGTCTTTTTTATTCAATATGAATAATTACCACAATATCAACTTCTCAACTACACAAAAAGTAAAACTTTATTACTTTATCCGTACTATTATTGTTGTAGTTTATCTATTTTTCTGTGAAATACGATAAAAACATATTATATTTTATTGTATTTATTTGTAATCAGGTCTGATCTACTACAACATAACGTTCGGAGGTTTCGTGACAGAGACAGAGGAGGTGATCTGCACCACCCGTCTGCTGGCTGAGAATGGGGAGGAGGTGCAGGGAATCAAGAAGATCGAGGAGAATGAGGGGCAGTCGGGTCAGATTGTCATCCCCAATGCCACTCTGTGGTGGCCATACATGATGCATCCCCAACCTGGCTACATGTACACTGTCGAGGTCATTATTCATTCATTCATTCACTCATTCATTCCAAATCTATTAGTCATTCATTTGAATCATTTATTCATTCGTTCAAATGCGTCATCATTCATTCATTCCAAATTAATTATTTATTCGTTCAGATGTACGGCATCCATTCGTTCGAATGCATCGTTCATTTTTTTCAAATTGATTATTAATTCATTAAAATGAATTATTCATTCATTCAAATCATTTATTCAATTATTCAGTATTACACAACTTTCAGTAAAGCACCACACGCTTAAACCCAAAATGGTTCCAATTCTAATTTGTAATGATAGTGCAAATCTAGCTAGGTTATGTGTATCACTTTTTCACATTTTCTAATTACACACTCCAATCTACTACATATACGAAAATACGAAGGCACGATGTGCCTTCACCAAATATGTAAGGGTGGAAAAATGAAAAACAAGAAAAGATCGTACAGGTTTTTGATATTTTAAACAGATCAATGAATTATTTTATTACGAAATTAGAATTATAATTAGAATTTATTATGAAATAATAATCAGATGAATATTTCAGGGGCTACTCGCTTTGCTGATCTGTGGTCGCTCAGTTTATGATAATAATAAATAAAAAAAACAAAGATTACTATTTAGAGTTATAGATCTGAAAAACTAAAAAAAAAAAATGTACGGTACAATAATTATTATCTTACTTTACCTTAACAAGAGTCCCTTGGCCTGCTCTTCAAGGTCCAGTTAAAACACTCCCGAATTTTAAAATAAAAAAAACTCTGCCAGTTGATGAATCAAAAACACCAGCTTTCCCTACAAGATTCAAATCCTGAAAATACAATTATGTAGGTTTAAACTGCCCAGACTGCGACAGCCTATAATTGAATTCTCAAGACAGAATCCTTCAGGTAACCAATGCCTTAACTCAACAACTCACTTCACAAACGGTTCAAGTATACGGGCCTCGAAAGAAAAATTCTAAATCTATTTTATGTGAAAAACACATGCAGCCTTGATTCACAGACCAAAAGTCAACTCACTCTTGTTTGTATAGCATGGAGCTAAAACCCATAATATTGCCTTCACAAAACGTGATAAAACACTCACGTTTCATCTTTGTACATTGGAGATCTTCTCGCTTTATCAATTATATTTAATAATTAAATCCGCGACCAGACTTCTAATTCACAAAATAATATTTCAAAAATTGAATAGGTTTTGATGTCATGTATGACAAAACTAAAAAAAAAAGCATCGCTAATTCATTATTCTAATTCTCGCTTATTCTAAATCCAGAGCAAAAAAAATATATAATATAATATAATTCAACATATTTATAAGAATACTGGATTCAATAAAATCTTTACTTTAATCTGACGAAATTAAAAGTAGGCTACCCCTTGCTGCATTAAAACTAATTCGTATGCAAGTGGGAAGCATTAGAAAAAGGTTTTTTGGATGCCTTATTCACACACAGCACATTCACACATCAAAACATCATTCCATGATTGAAATACATGTTCTCTATTTCCATTATTATTGCATACCTACGCACGTTATACAAGCATAGAACTAACAAATTGAATTCAAGACATCTGTATCAACAAATAATATCAAACAAACTCAATTATTGTTGAAGTAGGTGTCAATGTCAAAAGCCATTCAAAAACTTGTTTCTTGAAAGTGTTCGCTTTTTTAATTTCTCTTATTGGGATAGGCAAATAATTGAAAAAAAATTGGGCCAAGGCAAACAAAACACCTTTGAAAAAAGGAGTTGTGAGGCCTTGGGAACCTCAACATGTTATTGGCTGCTCTCAGCTCAATTAATCAAATTTTATTGAAATCATTTTAATGAGTTGTGTATAATTGAAACAATAAATTTATATTGATAAATTAATATCTATATCTGAATTTCGTATTGCATTGCTATGTTAACAGAGCTTTGAATTTTCAGTACCTAAATTCCATAAGGATGGTTGAACGAATGATTGAGAATGGCTATAATAATATTATTTGTGTTGTGTTTCTTTTCTGGCTCAAAATTTTGAAAAATTACTCAAAAAATTCCAATTTGTAGAGATTTGAGTGAAATATGTTTGTTTTTAATCAGTTTTTGAATATCAAAATTCAAAATTTTTAGTTTAGTCATTAATTTTGAAGTGGAAATTGGACTTTTTGAAGTAAAAGTGAAATCTTAACCTTATTCTTTTTTGAAACTTTTATTTGTAAAAATTTGGGAGAAGACAGTTTTGGGCTATGCCTGTTGTCTTCTCCCAATCATATTATATTAATTTATTATAATTATGATTTGTAATTGTCAATGAGATAAATAAATAAATATGCGGTATCCATTTTTATCTTTCTTAGGGCTACTACAACTATATTGAAATGAAATAGAAATCATCAAGTACCCTTTTAATAATATTTATATAATTATTATAGTAATGATTAGTTAAAATAATGAATTATTTTTCATATTTGAACAAATTATTATATTTTCAACAGTGAAGCAGGATAGGGTCAATTAATTTATTGGGAAATCTGTGTTACCATTGGAGAGCGAATAATTACAACATGTTGAATGTTGAACTGAATATTATAAAATTTATGAAATCATCATAAATGAAAACGTTTGTATTATCATTCAGCCCCTTTTTATCATCACCCAGACTTGAAATACAGGCTTAAAATAACAAAAACAGGCTTATGTACTTGTAGAAAGTTGCCGTTTTAGATAAATGAATAAGTAAATGATGATTTTGCAGGTAGTGATAACAACTCCGAAATACAACATCAGTGACATCTACAGACAACCGGTGGGCATTAGGACGGTGCGCTGGGATGAGAAAAACTTGCTCATAATGGAAAGAAGGTTTACATCAGAGGAGTCGGCAAGCACGAGGATTCAGATGTGAGCTCACTTCAATTCATTTATTTCTCAAAAGTTTTCCTTCTCTCAACTGAATTTTATCATCTTGTCAACTGAGTTTCTATATTTGATTCGTTGGAATAAGTAATTTTATTCATGCTTTTGAAGTAGGTTTGGTATTGTTATGGTTACGACTGTAATACATACAAGTTATGTACATGTAGAAATAAAATGATATTATTATTAAATTATTTTACGAAATTTTCGGTGACTGTACCACCTTTGTCAACATAACTTTTAAATTTACCAAAATTGTTGAATTTAAATAGTTTTGGATATTTTTTTAATATTCTCAGGGTTAGATTGAGGAGCTTGGAAGTTAGTTATTATAATCTAATGCGACGTGTAGTACACCAAGCCATGAGTAAAAATATTTAATACTGTATCACTCGCTAACAATTTTACACTGCAAAGTATTTATTTGCACCTTTAAAGATGTTATAAAAATTACCGAAACTGCTTGATAATATTTCTTTGACAAGAATATAATTTGACAGCAGGTTTGATTGGGAATTTAATTTGAATTGCAAACACTACCTATACTTTTCTGTGGGTCTAAATTGTTGGTCCGCCATTTTGAATCCAACTTCATCTTGTAATTGGGAAGGAGTTCATGTGATATAAGCCTACATTTTTCGATACAGAATTTCAAGAGAAAATAATTGGCCAGAACTACACATAAAATATTTTCTAAGATATTCACATTCAAATATGCTCATAAATCATACCAAAGTGAAATGAATTTAGACGAAAAGTGAATGAATTTAGACGTACATTGGACGTCTAAAAAATGTTAGTTATCAAATTTTATTTTATTCAAGTGCTAGTAAGCATTTATCTACTCAAATCTTCAACATTTTGAACATTAAAGTCTGATCTGTCAGACTTTTATGTACCTATCGTACTCATTTATTTCATTTTTGTATTATTATACGGTCTATCTTCAAAATGTGAATATCTTTGAATCGGTTCAAGATATCGTTGTGCGGCTCTCTTTCAGAATATTTCATTCAAGTTAGGATTCATCTATATTCTAATGCTTTCTATCTTTATTTCAATAGAGAGTTTTTATTATTAAGGTACTTCGTCTAGGATATTTCATTTGGCAATTATACTATTCGTATTTATACTTCAACTCAAATAATAGATCAACTTTGAATTAATTATTCGATATTTTGAATAGGCTACCGCCTATTATCATATCTCTTTGATGAGATAAAATGATAAAAACACAGATTTAACCCTAATTTGTTTATGTAGTTTACGATAAGAGTTTGTAAACTCTAGATACTGTACTTATGCTAAATTGTACCCTTGCTTAAACGGGCCTACAGTGAAAATAAGAATAAATTTAATTTTTTATGAATAAATTTTTATCAGTAAATTTTTACGAATATTGCAGATAAGAGGCAAAGGTCTTGACTACGCACTAATCACCAAAGATTTCAACCTACTCAAGTGGCTGGGTATCAATGCATTCCGCACGTCACACTATCCCTATGCTGAGGAGATCATGGACTTTGCCGATCAGCAAGGCATTATGGTCATCGATGAGTGTCCCAGTGTTGATACTGAGTGAGTAGGCCTACCCCCTACTCTAATCATCACTGTCAAACATAATGTCAAAAGTCATGGAAAACTAATTAGTATCATAGGTTTGATTACCGGACTTCTAAAAAAGTTTTCAACCTTCGTGCGACGAACTGTTGATCAATTGATATTACATCTATCAATGTAAAGATAAATAAATAAATAATCTAAAGTAGAATCATATAGGCTACAGAGTGTACCACACGAAAGGTGCAACAGCCAATTCAAAGTTGAAAAAAGTAGTTCCTCGAGTTCAAAGCCAAATTTCAAACAGTTTGAACGCTCATAAAAAGTTTGAAAACGTCAAAGAAAGAAACAAATTCTATGAATTTTATTGGAAATTTCTTCCTCTTACAAACCATAACCTTAGAATTAGAATATGACCATCCTATTTTTTGACGTCTTCCAAAACTATCGAAAAATCTATACATTTTTATCTAAATACCGTGATAGGATCCACGGTATATAGAAGAAGACGGTAGGTGTCACGCGCATATTTGTGCTAAATTCCCGGTGTAGCTGACGTCATTTTATATCCAATCATCTGTTTTTAACAAATACGTTTCATAAATTGCCAATAGGTGTTAAAAACCTCGGTTGGTGGCGATGACGCAATCTAGCTGGCTGGCCACTGCGCACACATTTCATGACCCCTACCGTTTTTATCTAAATACCGTGATAGGATCCATCTGCATCTTGACAGTAGGCCTACTGTACAGAACACTTGATACTGCTATGTGCTGTTTTTGATATGACAAAACTGTTTAGCCGGGTCACTCCTGTGTTATCGGATGGCACGTAAAACTATCGGTCACGGCTGATATATATAAAGAGTGATTCACATAATGTGTAACAATAGGTAACTTGTTAACCGTCCATTTTACAGAGAACTTTAAAATGTGCAACTTCCCTTTTTTTTTGTGACATGGCCATTTTAAACTGAAAATTTGGCCGCCATCTTCCAAAATGGAGAACAACTTTATATTTTTGAATGGCAACCCCCATTTTTTATGAAATTTATAGATTCTAAGTAAAATTCAAAGACATTTTTACTCTTGTCATTTTTTTGATAAACCTAACCGTTTAGGATGTACAACCATAATAAGCCAGTAATGCAATATATTATGGCTGCAATATTAGGCTTATTATGGCTGTACATCCTGAACGGTTAGGTTTTATCAAACAAATGACAAGAGTAAAAATGTATTTGAATTTTACGTAGAATCTATAAATTTCATAAAAAATGGGGGTTGCCATTCAAATAAATAAAGTTGTCCTCCATTTTGGTAGATGGCGGCCAAATTTTCAATTTAAAATGGTATGTCGTAAAATGTCACAAAAAAGAAGAGAAGTTGCACTTTTAAAGTTCTCTGTAAAATGAACGGTTAACGAGTTACCTATTGTTACACCTTATGTGAATCACTCTGTTTATTACAGTAAAGTTGTTTTATATATAACAGTGAGGCCCACTGACCGCTCAAATGATATATTCAGGCTTGGTGGGACCTTCCCGTAAGGAACTCCACACCAAAAAAAAGCCATACGAATTTGCTCTTTACTTGTTATGATACCGGTATCTAACAAGTCACTTCTATAGTGATCATCAAGCTAATTCCTATCACAGAGAAGGAATATTTTTTTACTTTGTGCTCATTTACAATGATGATGGCACTTGCTAATGTGATAATATATTTATAATCTTCTTATTCAATTAAGGATTCTCATCATAATTTACAGTTAATCATATTATTTTTTATTTACTCATGTATTGATCCATTCGTACAAATTTTTATTGTATCTGTTATTGATTTTATCTGATATTCATTTATTAATTCATATTTCATATACGGACTTCTTACTCCATTTCCATTTATATTTGTATTCATAATAACTGTAAACCAGTATAGTATCGTAGCTAATAATTTCTCCAAAATGTTATATTTTTATTTGTGAATATGTAACCTGTAAAATTCTCATCAGTGCTAATTTGGTTGATTTTTGCAGTAATTTCTCAGAAGATCTGCTCAAAAAGCACAGCCATTCATTGGCGGAGCTGGTGAGGAGAGACAAGAACCGACCCAGTGTTATAATGTGGTCTATTGCCAATGAACCTCGAAGCTCGAAACCGGGAGCCAGCTGGTATTTCAAGTAAGCAATATTCCAACAAATTATATTAAAAAATATATTTCATTAAATAATATTATAATTAGCCTACTAGTAGCCTTATTAAATTCAATTAAAAAATATATTTTATTACATATATTATAATTACTATTAGGCCTAGGCTTACTCTTTTTTATTTCATTTGTCACACGACTAGTATCGGGTATTTAAATCCCATTAACTAGTAATAAATGAAAAAATCCCCAATTGAATGAATGATGAAAATATATACACCGTTATTATGTATTATCATATTTTTTACTGAATAGAATGACTAGCAGTTAGTGAATAAATTAATTTATTGAAGAAACTTGACTGATAGTTGTTCTATTTAATAACAAAGAAGTGATTCAATAGTAAGCAGTTCGTGATTGAAAACAACACATTGAAGAATTGTATATTATTATATAATAAGTTTCACCAAGAAACAATAAACTGTGAACAGTATAGGCCTACAGTTTATAAAATAAATATTTTCAAATTTCATTCATAGGTACTCAAGATTTTCATCAAATTCCGTAAGCCACTGTACTCGTATAAAGAATAGAATATAGAAGATCAAGTGGATAACTATTAGGCACTCAATTTTAAATAGTTTTGACAGTGAACACTACTATTAGAATTCAAACCTCATAGAGATACTTGTTGCGGAGATAAATTACTTCAAGTTACTATTCGGTTTGGAATGTATGAGAAGATGATAATAGAATGTGTAATGAAATAGTTACCGTACCTTGATATGGTGAGGATGTCGAGCTCTCTCAGTTACAGAACATTAGATGTTCAAGAAGGAACAAAATTATTCACAAGAACAGTGAGCAGAAGGTTTTTATTGCTGAAAATAAAGTAAAAAAGTTTATGTAAACTTGGGTCATAAGCGTATCATTATTACTTGATAAATATTATTGCCTACCGTATGTATTCGTTAATTTTTGTTATACTGTAAATTTACTATCTTCAAGAGAAAACGAATAATTTTAAGATGGAAAGAAAATTTAGATTCTCGTAATGATTATCCTATATGAATGACAGTTTTCTTGGTCAAAACTAAAACAACCCTTATATTTCTTTCACTAAACTCATACCCAAGTATTGGGATCGAATTATTTGAAAAAGTCATAGAAAATTTAAACATCTAATATAAGATGATTAAATATGATGAAAATAATACAGTAAATACATTCTTATTCCTATTATAGAAGGAATATCAGTGAAAACCTATACTTACACAGGACTGTGAAAATAATGTCCTAGATGTCACGTTTATTATTCTTGTCTGTCATAGTCTATTTATACAATATCAATATCAAACTAATAGAATCTCAATAAAGTGTTGAATAGTGTATTTAATTGAGTGTTAAATAGTATGTGTTCAATTTTGGTTCCTTGTTATCATTTGTGGATTATAGATATGGAATAGTCAACCTTTTATTTGTGAATCAGATTTATCCAATAGCAAAGCTACAGAAAAGTGTCAAAATAGAGTCATCTACTGTCAGCACAAATCTCCAATCAATTTAAACCGCCGTAAAATGGCGCCATCCAACGGTTTTAATGTAATGCCATACAAAAACATTGAGCGAATCTTATCTGAGGTAATTTTACGGAGGTTAAATTCGATTAGATTTTCGAGCAGCTGACCCCAAATTTGAATACTTTCATTTTGTCTGTTCAATGTTAACTTGTAGGTCAGTGGTGAAATTTGTTAAGACATTGGACACTAACCGACCGATTACCGCAGCAATTAACAAGGGGATTAGCGTTGATGAGGCAGTGAGTCAAAACCTAGATCAGTCTTAAACGAGGGTTATGTTTCCTTTCTTGTTCTGCTTTTACATATATTTGTTATTTGTTTGTTTTGATGTTTTCCGTGTTCTAATGCTTGTAAAGACCCATATACTACTGAAGCATGTGTGTGACAATTAACATGAAGAATGTGAGTTGACCCTTTAAGGTCTAATCTTTGTTTTACTAAAAGTAACTACTTCAAAATAATCATAAAACGTTTCCTAGAGATTCGCATTAAAACTCTTACATATATGTTGAGTAGATAGCTATAGAATGGTGTGGATACTCTAACATTAAAATTTACACAATACAATAATATTTGTACCTACTTAAAATATATGCCACATGATATAATATTATTATTATCTGTTAAAAGCACACATTCACAACTCAATCAATTGTCAGCCAATATAATTGCTTATATTCATTGTGGAAGTTAATTTTTCATCTCCAAAACCAATTTTGGAACCATCCACCAGAGAAAATGAAATATCCATTTCTCTTGTATTCCGTTTAGTAATAGCATTCAGTTTATTTATACAAACATCTACTTTAGAAAGTGTCTTTTTCATTTGGTTTTTAAGTTTCTATTTTCCTTGATGAACTATCTTTAACACCATATAGATAGAATAACATTCATGGAAACAGTAATTGTTCATGTTTGTGTTGAATATTCTAGAGTATTTAGAACACTAGAGTACTTGGATCTAGATCTAGATATAGTTCTAGAGTACTTATTCTAGAATACTTAGATAGTCGGGTCTGGCTCAAAGACCTTAAAGATGCTCTCTAAAGATATCTCTTCAAGGTCTTTGGTCTGGCTAACCCCGGCGCAACGTTGGTCTAGCGCAACTCTGGTCTCGGCTAAAAAATCGGTTTGCTGAGATCGGGTTTAGCCGCCGGTCATTTCTTGGCCGAGGGCAACTTTGCCCAGCTTCGCAAGGTTGTAATGATCATCTGCGATTAGATAATCTTCTAAACTCTTTCAAATGTCGTTACAGTGGATACTTACTTTCTTAACACAATTCCTCACCTTTTTGGTGATCATTTGGAATTAATTTCCATTCATTTCGCAAAAATTTAGTTTTTTCTAGCGTATTGTCCAGCTAGGAATTTGATGTAGCCTAATATTTTTTCATCACTAAGCTTCGCAACACTATGTACAATGCGACATGATGCTGCAGTACTCTCACATTATGATAAATCACCAGTCTCTCTGTGGACTACCATCATAAAAAAATCTGAGAGCAATCAGCACTTCTCTCCAATTTAAAAGTCGGACACTATACTGTCCGCACTTAAAATCTAAATATTCAAGATAATCCATTTTACATTTCATCCACTCACAAAATCACTTCCACAGCAAGGATCATGCAAACGCGAAGGGTCGCTCATCACCGTCTGGACTCAACTAAATATAGTTAAATTCAGACCATCTCTGCATCCCACGATGATGCAAACGCAGCTACCTCCAATTAGCAACAACCAACCCCACATAGAAAGTATCATCTCACACTCTCTTACAACGTATTCAATACAGTTCTCCTTCATTACTGGTGCAGGTGCAGTTCCATATTATGTTCAAACCAATTGTAGATAACATCGATACTATCGTAGCTTAGATTTGTAGAAGGTAATCGACCACTAATAAATGAGAGAAAAAATACACAAACAATTATAATAATAGACCTGATAAATATATATACAATGATAACAATAGGCAAGAATAATATAGATATAGGTAGACATGGAAAGTTGAAATATAAACAATACCTCATCGTTAAAAATATGTATTATTCAGATAGATGAAAAAACAGGAGCCGTAAGAGGAAAAATAGGTACTTGACAAAAATCTACTAAAACCGAAACTGGAGAACAATATAACTGTTTTAGACTACTTGAATTCTCAAGAAAAAAAATATCTTTTTTAGTGCGTTGACAACTAGAATGATTATATACAAAAATCACTAAATGAATCAGTCTACAACAAAAATGAATTAATGACTGAATTATTCTAGATCTGTGGTGGATTATATTAAGAAATTGGACACATCCCGCCCTATTACTGCCGCCATTGCCACATCCTATTTTTCCAAAGAGTTGGTAAGTGAAGTTGATATGGAGGCTATTCAACAAATAGCACTACAGCTATTTTTTATAGGAGCACTCACTGTAAATAATGCACAAAACATGAACATATTGGTAAAAATATTGCTAATTCTCAGGGAAGTTAAGAAACGTTGTAAATAGAAATGCTTTGTTGTGATTTAACATTCAAATAGTTTACTTAGGTGAGTTCGAAGAATTATAAATTATGCACAAATATTAAACTCGCAAAGGCAAAAAATAATATTATCAGAGAGATTACCCACTAAAGAACCTATATTAAGGTTGAATAGAAAAATGTTATTATAATTTGAATGATTATAAGTAGAGTTGAAGCTCATTTGAATAATACCTTAGGGAAACAATAGCGTAAGTAGATATCCCATGGTATAGGGCGTTTATGTTGCAACTTTTACTGTTATCTCAAGCCGATTACTGTCGATTATTGTCGATTTTTAATGTTTTGTTGGGGTGAGAGTGTATGAACGGCACAGTTTGAGAGACTACGAGCGTCACACAGATTCACGGGAAAGAACTGGACTATCGGCTTGAGATAACAGTAAAAGATGCGACATAAACGTCCTATACCATGGGATATCCACTTATGCTATTGTTTATCTATGATAATACACAGTAATAAATTGAACGCACAGGGGAAAAATTCATCATAAATCATCTTGGAGGTTGCCATTAGAAAAAAGTGCATCGTTGTGATTTGAATAGTTTTTAGTAGAGTGAGAATTCGATTTTCAAAAAAATAGAACCACAAATACAAAGACTGTCAATCCACTTCCACTCATCATAATTAATGCCGATTCATTATCCATGTAATAAGCTGATATCAATTTAATTTTATAAAATTAAAAAAAACCCAGGAGTATGAATGCAAAGTTTGTCACTCTGTTGCATATCCATACTATTTCACTATTAAAATTAAACTTGAATTAAAAAAAACATTTATAGAGTGAAAAAGCACTTACTTTGATAGTGACGATCGTTTCGACCTGTTGTTGGTTATCATCAGACTCATCAGACTCGTCACTACCAATGTAAGTGCATTTTCACTCTATAAATGTTTTTTTTTAATTCAAGTTTAAAGTTTGTCAATTTACATTTACAATTACGAAATTATATTTACATTATTATAACATTTACATTTACGAGATTATTATTTATTTATCCATGTTGGAGGTTGCATTAGTTATATACAACTGGATGTTGATTATAGATGTTTTTTCTTATTTTATAGCTTGAAGTATTAAAAGTTACCTATTTTTAGAGTAGTTAATTATTGTAAGTTGGTGATAGATACTGTATAGTTTGTGGGAACGAACTCTCCATTTTCCATTACTCTCACGCTTATTATAAAACTAATCACTAACAATAAGTGCAGAATGACATCAATAGAAATCACTTCTAGAAATTCATACTCACATAATATGTTACATCTTTTGAATGCATGAATCTTCCATTAAAACGCTATGCAAATGGTCTGACAGACTTTTCTTTGACACCCAGCATAAAGTTACTGCATGCAATTTGAAAAAAAATACAAAATATATATTTATATAAGTTTTAAGGGTAACTTTACAACTAACACACTGTGAAATAGTACGATAACTTCATGTAAATAGCCTGTGCATGATTAAGATAAGACGTTCCAAAGTTTTACATTCAAATTTTAATTAATGCTGATTAATTATTTTAATACTGATTTTAATTATTATTTCTGGTAAAAAAACTACAAAAACAGCATCACATCACTACAATTACTAGTAATAACGTCTTATAGTCTTATTAACATTATGTATGTGTTTCAGAGTTTTAGATTGTGTAACTTACCAGGTACATAACTAAAAGAGCAATATGATTTTTTGCTCATTATAACTCTTTTATACTCATTATACTCATATACTCATTACAACTCATTTTAGTAGACAATACTTTATTAGAGTTTATTACTCAAATTACTCATAAGACAATTACATAGAAACTACAAATTAAATTTTTATTCTCTTGAGATGAGAACAGAATAATCTGACAAATAATTAGCAAAAGGTTTTTGCTCCTTGGCATTACATGCTAATGTGTGTATTTTTACAAATTGGAAATTTCAAATATACACTAGGCTATATTGCCAGTCAACTTGACATGTTCGTTAAATATGCAATTAAAACTTTAATAAGACTATGTATGGTATGCACATCAAGTAAAACAATCATTATTCTAAAAACGTTTACTGAAACTCTATTGTGTCTTGTACATAATTTATTTACATTTGAGACTACTACGATTGCTCTAAAAACTTGCACTTAAATTTGTTTTAATTTGTGGTAGGCTCAATACTTGGATATAATATCATTCAACCGCTACAACTCGTGGTATCAAAACACGGGCCGACTGGAAACAATCAAAGGAAACGTCGAAGAAGAGGCAACAAATTGGCATAAAAAGTACAACAAGCCGGTCCTTATGTCAGAGTATGGAGCTGATACCATGGCTGGACTACACTTGGTAAGATTTTTCATTCAGAAATGTATTTATCAGTAAATAAAGTGAGTTAGGATCGAGCTCTCTAAAGTTTAGAAAATGTATTTATTAGTTAATAAAGTGAGTCAGAATCGAGCCAATTTGCTCTTCTAGTCCCAATTTAGAAAAAAATAGTGAGGACTTACTATCGGCAACAAGGAAAAAATTGAAAAGGGAAGACATAAACATGATGGGAAAAGAAATCACCCATAACTTGATAATCAATCATTTATTTCTTTATCTATGAATGATCTATAGCCTATCGAAGCTCAATTCCAATCTATATCTAATGAAATTTCTATGTATATTTTTCATCACTCGATCGGTATCAAATCGTCTATTCCTTAATTATTCTCAAATATTAAGGTTTCCACCATATAGTATACAGAGTGATTCATAGTTATGGTAAAATATTTTAATACGTGATAGTAGAGGTAAAAATAAGAAAAAAAAATCATATAAACATAATATATCCATAAACGCTTCATTAGCGAGCAATACAGGGTGAAAAATTTCGCCCAGAATTCAGTTCCTCTGGTGAAATACACCGATGCTGAATTGTTTGGGCACTAGTTTTTGAAAAACTTATGCTGGATTCATATGGAAAAATATCTGAAAAATTGAATAAAACTAGTCTGGCAGCTGTAGTGTGAGTAGTTTTTGAGAAAAAAGTTGAAATATGCAAAAAATCTAAGTAGAAGAACATAGACTTCTACGTTTGATGCCCAATAACTTTCTTTAATGACCAGTAAACAAATAATTTTTCGCAATAAAAATCGTAGAGAATTTAATTCTGAAAAGAATTATGTAAGCTGTGTAAACTAAATTCAAATAAAAGTTGAATAAAATGTATTCTTATGTAGTACATTACACCACAAAAATTTGCTGTTTTATGGGGAGAGAACTAATAACTCATAAGTTGTAGCTGATTGCGAATAAAATATTCGGTTTTTTGTGAAAAGTTTTTTTTTATATGAAAGTAGCATATCTAAATGACATTAAACTTATACCAAAGGACTAGTTGATTATGCCATTAAGCCTGGGAGGAAGCTCGAGCAGAAGTAGATGATCTCCTTTGATTCCTGCCCAAATGTTTACTGAAAACTGATGTTGTGGAAGATTAGGATTGATGGCATGAGGATTCTCAGCTGCCCAAATATGTTGGTTGTGGACGTTAACGATAGCTGTTCTTGTAAAGTGTGCCTCGTCGGTAAATAAAACGGTTGTTAAAAAGTTTGGGTAAACAAGTTTTTCTAAAAACCATAGGCAAATATCAGCACAGGGAATACAGTCTCGTGGCAATAGAGTATGAACTTTCTGGAGGTGGTATGGATGTAATTGTTGCTATTTTAGTATCCTCCAAATAATAGATTGATTGACATTAAACTGCACTGACAATTCTCTCGTGCTCTTCTCTGGATGTTTATAAATTTCATTAAGAACTTGTTCTTCTAACTCAACAGTCATAGTAGATCGGGATCTGCCTGCATAAATGTGCTCTTTGGATATCAAAGAATCTGTTTCAGACAGACGTTGATGAATAGTGGCAAAAAACCTTGAACTTGGACATATTCGGTTAGGAAAGTTCTCTTGATACAAACGTCTTGCTTCAGTACTATTACAGTTGTGTCCCATTCCATACATTCAATGCATGTCAGCTAATTCGGAATATGGATAAAATCTAAGATTACCTGCCATTTTTCAAAAGTTAACACTCAACACAAAAGCGAAGTGGAATGGTTACAAATAACTACTAGTTAATAGATTAAACAAAAAACACAGCGCGGTTACAGTAGGCCTAACTTACAGTTTGTTTTTTTTTTTGTTCAACAGTGAGCTTAAATATTTCTGAAAATAATTTTCAGCTGATAATTTCTTTAAAATATTCTCTTATTTAAAACATAATAAATCAGCTGTTTTGGAACAGCTGTTAATCCATGTTTTATTCGCAATCAGCTACAACCTATGAGTTATTTGATCTCTCCTTGTAAAACAGCAAATTTTTGTGGTGTAATGTACTACATAAGAATACATTTTATTCAACTTTTATTTGAATTTAGTTTACACAGCTTACATAATTCTTTTCAGAATTAAATTCTCTACGATTTTTATTGCGAAAAATTATTTGTTTACTGGTCATTAAAGAAAGTTATTGGGCATCAAACGTAGAAGTCTATGTTCTTCTACTTAGATTTTTTGCATATTTCAACTTTTTTCTCAAAAACTACTCACACTACAGCTGCCAGACTAGTTTTATTCAATTTTTCAGATATTTTTCCATATGAATCCAGCATAAGTTTTTCAAAAACTAGTGCCCAAACAATTCAGCATCGGTGTATTTCACCAGAGGAACTGAATTCTGGGCGAAATCTTTCACCCTGTATAGCTCGCTAATGAAGCGTTTATGGATATATTATGTTTATATGAACTTTTTTTCTTATTTTTACCTCTACTATCACGTATTAAAATATTCTACCATAATTATGAATCATTCTGTATATTTACACCAAGTAGCCCAGCACTGTGAGGAAGCAGGTTATTGTTGATGATCAGTATAAACAACTTTTCATCCATTATTAGAGTTTCTATACAATAATATAAAATCAGCAATGAAATTTTGATTTGAATTTAAAAGCCTTGGCGAGTTGAACATTATAAAAGAGAGAAATATTTTTGAACATGGAGTTTCTGAATACCCAAGAAATTCTAAAACATCAAATAAATTGGAAGTGAAAATATATATATCTAACTTTTGGGAATAATTCTATCATTTTTTATAAAATTTGGTAGTAGAGCAGGTTTGGGCTAGCCTTGTTGCTCTTGCTCAGTATTGCGCTTGCTCTATTATAATTTATAATTGTGTATTGATGAATAAATTGGCTAGGGTAGCAAAAATTGCATTTGAATAATATCAATGTAGAGGTACCTAGAATACCTGTATTCTAGAGGAACCTTAAATAAAATATCATTGGAGAAAACATAATATACAGAATATTTCAGAAGTAGTGTCAAACAGTTTAGGGTTATTGTTCCTGGATGATGGGAGACAACAAATGTCATATTTGAAGTGTCCAAAACGCAGTGGTTAACCTTGTAGCTGCCATTTTGTTTTTTTCACTTAAGAATTGTCATCTCAAGAACGAAATTATGTATTAATCTGAAATGGGCATGAATATTTATGCTATAAAGACTCAACTTAAAAAAATAAAATAAAACATTTTCGATGTAAATTTTCAAAATGGCGGCCATTTTAAATTTTCGATTGCAAATTTCACGAAAACCGTTCACTTTACAGAAGATTTACAAGAGTCAAAAAAGTTAGAAAATTTTATCAAAATTTCAAGGATACCTCGTTTATTGAGATTGGTCGGAGAATAACCAAGAAATTAATCATTGCATGCATGACCACTTTTCACAATTTAAACATCAATATAACATTTTTAATTCCAATTGTATTTAGGATGAAGCTTTGAAACGGCTTTGACGGTATGGCTCCATATGGCTATCCAGCTGATTTTACAATGTTTTTCAGATGATCTTGTTTGTTCATGATCATGCATGCTGTACGAAAATAATTAATTTCTCTGTTATTCTCTGACCAATCTTAATAAATGAGGTATCCTTGAAATCTGGATAAAATTTGCTAACTTTTTTGTCTCTTGTAAATTTTCTGTGAAGTGAACGGCTTTCGTGAAATTTGCAATCAAAAATTTAAAATGGTCACCAATTTGAAATTTTACATCGAACATTTTTTATTTCTTTTTTTAAAATTAAGTCTTTATAGCATAAATATTCATGCCAAATTTCAAATCAATACATCATTTCGTTCTTGAGATAAAAATTCTCAAGTAAAAAAACAAAATGGCAGCTATAAGGATAATCGTTGAGTTTTGGACACTTCAAATACGACATTTGTAGACTCCTATCATCCAGGAACAATACCCTAAAAATGTTCGACACTACTTCTGAAACACTCTGTATATGATATGATAGCCTATGTGTACTGATTTCTGTATTCTTATTCTATAATATAAGGCTTGATAGTCCAGTTACCACTTATATTTTGTGATTTATAATTTTTTTTTTTTTTTGATTTTCAGGAACCCGCCTACGTTTGGTCAGAGGAGTACCAAGTGAGAATGCTATCCGAGCATTTCAAGGCATTCGACAATCTGCGACAGAAGGGCTTCTTCATTGGTGAAATGATCTGGAATTTCGCTGATTTCAAAACAGCACAGAGTAAGCAAATCCACCATCTATATATTTTTTAGTAAATGGTCTAATTTCTAAGACACTTATTAAATCTAATGACCCATTGAATGTTGAATATTTAGGTTTAATGATCCATTAATAAGTAGGTACCGTATCCTAGAAACCGGGTCTAAAACGGGTTATAATAACGGGCTACCGAGATACATAGCTTTGAATATAGAAATAGGTCATTTTTCAGTATATTGTAATACCGGGTTGAAGTAGGCTACTCTCAACAATAAATTTTCCATTTTTCGACCGAATTTCACTTATGATGCATGATTTTGAACCGCCGTGACGAGCTGAAAAGAATGAAGTGTAGTACGATGAGATCCGAGCATTGTGTCAACAGTTATGAGTGTTTGAAATTTTGATCCTTGAGGTGTCCTTATGCGCGCCTCTCCTCTAGAAAATACTGAAATGAAGTGCATCTGAAGGGTGATTCTCATAGAACATAATCTCATGAACTTATATCATTGTACAAAATATCAATGTGACGACAATTTAGTTTGTGATTATGGTTTGAAGCTAAAAATTAGGTGTTTTTCACAATACAAAGAGCATTGTTGTCAGGTGTACCTGAGAAT
The DNA here is from genome assembly GCF_014356525.2 of Nilaparvata lugens. Taxonomy (NCBI): domain Eukaryota; kingdom Metazoa; phylum Arthropoda; class Insecta; order Hemiptera; family Delphacidae; genus Nilaparvata; species Nilaparvata lugens. Next base: position 32,217,249 of record NC_052513.1, on the reverse strand, counting down.
CTATATGAGATAGAGCGCTCTACCTGATCTCAGATTGTAGAGCACAAAAATACGCCCAAAGGGATTTTCAATTATACATCTAAATGGTAGCAATAGGATATTGTTGATCAAAAACTGAAATTCATCTAAATTGATTTCTTTCTTTTAAATTTCACTCATTTTTGAAAAATCATAATTCAGTACTCATTAGATATAGAGAGTTCCGAATAATCTCATTTTATTCAGAATTTTTGAATCTAAAAAAAGGCGAGAGGAAATTTTTTGGGCCACTCTGTATCTAGCATAAAGAAATTTTGCATGAAGAAATTGGTTCTGAGCTTCTCTCATGTATCCAAACAATATATTTAAAAAATCAGAACTGCAATATATATTGCAAGCACACCCCCTTTTTTTATGTCTATATTGACTGGACTATATTGCACAATAATATTAAGGCCTGGTTGCACAAAAGCCTGTTATTGTTAATCATTATTGAACTCCATGAGAGCCAGAGAGGGGTTTTCTGAGAAAGTAGCTTCTCTGATTGGTTTTCGTAGCATTCGTCAATCAGGATTTATTTATGATACGAATGGCACTGATGTAAACATTGGTAGATAGAATAATAAAGCAATCCTTGTGATATTTTCCTTCCAAATTTAGGTAATGACACAGTCCAATGAGGTTATATAGTTTTTCATGCTATGTTACAATTCCTATGCAATTTAAAACTTCAGATAGGCCTACTGTTGTTGGTGAGATGTTGTGATATCTATCCATAATAAAAACACTGGGATGTTGTCAGAAATAGCACTAATTTATTCATAAGAAATATCACAATTAAAAAAGTTGACAGACCGAGTGTGAGAGTCTAAACTGAACCGCTCAAGATTCTAAATAATAGTAATTAACTCTAAAGCTAATAGTAATAAGCGTTATATGTGATGGTTTCTTGATCCATTCACGGCGATGTATTAACACAATTTTTTCTATGTATTTCACACGACATGCAGTCAAATATGATATATAATATTGATATAGTAGCCTATATTGATATAGCGATGCAGTAAAATATAATAATACTAGCAAGAACCCGTGCTTCGCAAGGATCTATTTTTAAACTTGACAAAATGAAAACTTGACGTAATGAAATATTGAAGAATTGAGAATAGGCCTATAACCATCCTTGGTTAATTAAGAATCTATAAGCAAAATTTCAAGTTGATTAGTCCAGTATTTCAGACGTGATGATGTGTCAAACATAATTTTTTTATCCCGTACGTGCATAAGCCAGCTCTTTACTTTATATAATTATTATAGATATAGTTAACGACTGCAAGAGATAGGACTGTGGAACAGAATAGTGGTGAAACTATGATAGCGCCAGAACTGTCTCAAACACAATACAGTAGTAGGTACTACATGAACTTTTTGAAAATGATTTGAAAAAATGTTAAAACAACAGAACTGAATCCTTATCATTCTACCTTCATTTAGAGAGGCTTTTGTTTGAGCCGAATGGAAATCTATTTATAAAAAAATGAATGTTTGTTTGTATGTTTGTTTGTTCCCTGTAGACTTGAAAACTACTTGACGTAACGGCATGAAACTTCGGGAATATATTGTGTGAATATTGGGGATGGTTTCTGAACAGAAATTTTAATAAGGGGGCTAATAATAATTATTTATTAATCCATTTTACAGACATATGTTTTCGAAATTTTCGGCCGAGCGGCTACTGAAGAACGAAAGGATGATCATGATTCAAGATCATATTGTGATAATATGATTTAGCATCTAAAGTTACCAGCTGTAATAAACACATCACCCTGTGATAAATTGTGTACTGGTATTAAAACGGTAGTTTGGAGTTGAAGTGTAGTTGATTGGTACCAGCTGTTGATAATGGTTCCTTAGAAGACCTATACAAATAATTATTATCACTCCCCTATCATTGAGAAACTGGAAATTGTTGAAAAAAATTATTCACCTAATGAAAGAGTGTATATTTTTATATTGTATAGTATATATGTATAGTATTCATATTGTATTCATTAATTACTGAAGAATGAAAGAATAATTTACAATTTTCTGAATTTAGCTTAGCTTATATTCATCCTAAAATGGAAAGAATATGGAATTACTGTGTGATTCATTGTACATCGCATATTTCCTGGACCATATATCGACAATCTACAGCTATGAAAGAAATTGAATATTTTTCTTTGAAACACTGATAAAACATTAGCTAGTTGTAAATTAAGCTTTATTATTAATAGACAATGCTGAAAAAGACAGGCTCAATCACCAGGAATACTATAAAGCTACGAGGGACCAGTAAGCCATTAATTTTGAGTAGTTCAATTACTTCCATTATGGACACTGGATACATTATGGACAATCAATACGTATGAAATTTATTAGCTACCGTACAGAATAAAAAATTTTGATTGCAGTGACCCCGACTACTCTATTATGAATAACCATTCGAATCAAATATAAGGAATTGTTCACATCTCTCATCAACTCGTAATTTTTATTCACAAAATATTAACAAAAAATATAATATATTAAGTTATACTTAATAAACTCACGGCTAGTACTCAAGTTTGTCTTTTTCTGGCCGTGCTACAAATAAATGTAGGTATATGTTTGACATTTTGTTTCTGTAATCTTGTTGTCTATTAAGAAAGTTTTCAATGTGGTTTTTGATGGCAATAAAATTTGAATTTGAAAAAAGAATTATCAACAAACTCTTAACCAAAGAAAACCTTTGTGCTCTGTTCTAATCGGAGTGTATGAGACTCCATATACAGCTGATAGAAGGCGCAAACCGAACTGGCCAAGCATACAACAATGGAACAAACACGTGGCAAGCTCGCGCTCTCAATCAATGCAAAATCAATTCGATCAGCTAATGAAATTGTTTTAAGCTTTCCAATGATTAAAACATATGTTAGAATATCATGTGTCAATTATCTCAGTTCCATATGCAGTTCACCTTACCATAAGCTTACTTAATAGGATCCTTTTTCATCCTTTGAAATCCTTAGAGGCAAAATATCTCAAAATCCGTTCTTAGTGCGCATCTAGCATGTTTGAAGAATATTTGTGCAAAGTTTTAAGTCTGGCTATCCATCACAAGTGGAAAACATGCGAACATGAATACAGAAGTATGGGCAATTTTTTAATTGATTAAATTCATGTTTTAAAGAATTCATTGTTACGAATGATAAATTAATAGGAGCTTATAATATTTTCTAATTCAAATGAAATAACTTCTGAAAAAAATAATGATTGGATAAATACCAATATTGAATTATTGTTGACCAAGAACTCAGTACATCGACAATTCATTCAACTAATTCTGTATTGATAAAATTATAATCATTTTATCTATTGATAATCAATTTCATCAACTAACTGAAAAAAGTACTTCAATTTCCATGAATTTATTAATAGAATTATATAAATCTAAAGTGTAGGTCATATCTAAATTCACAAAGAGTTCGATTCTTGTTGGCAAGAAAGATGTTATTCAACGCAGAAATCATTGTTATTTTACTAAAAGATAGGATAAAATGAATAGTTCTCTTTCAGGGGGAGTTTTGACAACCCACAAAACTCATTTTTCATTTGAAGAAATAATATCAAAAAGGTGCATAGGACCTTACTTTTTTGTTCAGCTTGCTGAAATACCCCTCATTTCAATATTAAAATTTTCGACTGACTGTACAGTGAGTCAATCATTCTATCAAGGCTTGAATAATTTTGAAATTTTAATTGAATAAAAATGGTGGAGAATAATTATCATGTAGATATCAACACTTTATTCAAAGACATATTAACTGCATTCGTTTTCATATTGCCGATACAGCATTGATAAAACTGTAGACGTTTAGCAGTCTCAAAAAACTGTTCTAGCTGAAAAATTAATTCATGCCACGTGTAGGCTTATACATTGCATCAAGAAAACGAAGTTCAAAACTATGGTTTTCCTAAACATATGTTTTTGAGATAATTTCTTTGATGCAGCTGTCTCACATCCACCATTATAAATTATAGAGAGTTTGTGAAAATAAAAATATTTATTGATTACCAAAACAATACTATTATTATATTAATGATAATAATTAATTATCAAACAATACCTTTATCATATTAATAATAATAATATTATTAAACATATTTATCAATTATCAGAACAATATTATTGAGGTTGAGTGGAATCAGGTAGAAAGCAATAATTGAACAGATGTTCTATTATTAATATAATTATCATATTATTTTGTTACCGTATTTCCAATGATTACAACATATGTTAGGATATCACATGTCAATGAATAAATTATCTCATTTCCATATGGCACTCACCTTACCATGTTCATAACCTTACTTAATAGGATCCTTTTTCATCCTTTGAAACCCTTAGAGGCAAAATATCTCAAAATCCGTTCTTAGTGCGCGTCTAGCATGTTTGAAGAATATTTGGGCAAAGTTTCAAGTCTGTAGGACAATTAGTTTGAGCTGTAATGTGATTTTACATAAAAAATTTCGAAAAATGCCCTCTCCTGGACCCCCGGTGCTCCTGATCGAAATTTTTCTGCATAGATCTATTTTTTTTCGTAGCTGAACAAAAAAGTTCCTCATGACTTTGCTGTGCAATGAGCGGTTAAAAGTACAAAATTTTGGGGGGCCCCAGCTCCCTCAGGGGGGCAAATTTCTAAAAATCCTTCCTTAGTGGATGTTTTCAGGCTACCATAAACAATCGTGCAAAATTTCAAGTTTTTAGGCTCAGTAGTTTGGGCTGTGGTGTGATTTCAGTCTGTCGGGGCTTAGCCTTTTATAAGTATAGAGAAGAAGAAGATAATATATGACTGCATGTCGTGTGAAATACAAAGAAAAAAGTGTGTTGAGCTTTATATAATAATAATATTCTTATAACTTTTATTAGTGGGGATTTCCTGACGGAAGATCCACCTCGTCTGAATATATCTGTAATATATGGTGAATATTGAGAGGTTTGAATAGTAGTTCTTTGTGCCTTTCTTTCAAGTTGTTGAACAATAGTGGAGATCTTGGCATTTGCATGAACGAATCCATCCAAAGCTCCCAACCGTGGATTCAAATAATTTAAGCAGGTTAATAGTTGAGTGGAGATTTTAAAAGCAATTATCATTATATTTTTTACTCGTTACAAAGTGGGGTTCTATCATAAAGTCCCCATGGCGTCCTCCCGCTACAAATGAAGTCAGGTTTGGGGTAGTGTTATGAATATCTCCACCCGTTACAATGATGTCAGGTGTGAGGTAGTGTATATAGATACCTCCTTCCGTCACATATCATTTAAGCCGTCAATGGGCCTTACGACTGTCGTACTTCAGCCGTGACCGACAGTTTAACGTGTCCATCCGATTAGCTTTATATCATTATACTTATTCTTAAAAACCGGAGTTTTATTGTATTTCATTGTTTAATTTCGTGTATGATGATAATATTTCATTAATTTCTAATTACTTTTCTGGAGAATGAATGAATTTCAATTTAATTTGAAAATGTGATTGCAGCCTACACGAGAGTGGGCGGGAACAAGAAGGGAATCCTAACACGTGAGCGTCAACCCAAGGCAGCGGCGCACCATCTGCGACTGCGCAACTTCAAACTGGCCCAACAGATTGACAAGTACAGAGTGCCCGATAACATACGCAACCTCGAACCGTACACTGCCCCGGGCCAGATACAAACCAACCACATTGAGCTGTGATCTGCTTCTATCAATGCATGATTCAACATTAATTATCGGTCACAAAATGGTACCGTATATATATAGTGAGATTCACTGACAGCGTTCATCGTTGAATGGGCGAAGCATTCATGTTATTTTCAACGAATGCTGATAGTTTAAATAAATCTTACTTTACAAAATTACAAAGAAGGGTGAGAATAATATCATATTTTTTATTCGTTAAAAAATAATTCCATAGTCCCCATTTATAAAAAAACTTTTTTATACGAAATACAATAGCAACTAGTTTCGGAATGTTGAATCCATTATCAAGTTTTTCTTAAATCTTTCAAGATTCTTCCAAGTTTCAGAATGTTGAATCCATTACTTCTGATGTGTACTTCTGTACACATCAGTTAAACTGTAGAATTCATCACCACTAGAAATTAAGGCATTGCCTCTTACATTCTTCAAAAGGAAATTAAAAACTTTACTGAAAGCTGAAAGTTTATATAACATACAAGAATTAATATAATAGACTGGACCAGATATTTGTAGGCTAATATTATTTGTATGTATTAATTGTATTATGTAATATATAGTACCTATTTTTGACGTTTATCAATGCATTGTTAACAATGTCTATGATAATAAAGATTCTTATTCTTATTATCAAGTTTTTCTTAAATCTTTTAACAATAACGGATAATGGATTCATCATTTCGAAACTAGAAATGATGTTATTGTATTTTATATAAAACAGTTTTTTATAAAATGGTACAATGGAATTATTTTTCATATTAGAGATGTACACTAATTCGTGTATGAATAAAAAACGTATATACTAATATACGTTATTATACTTATTTTAATTATCCTACAGATCCAATGGCAATGAAGAGTTTTTCAATATTTGAAATCTAGAAGAAAAGACAAAAAACATATTTCACGTTACTAAAGATGTTAGAAGAATAAAATGCACAAATCACAAAACATTAATGTGTATACTAAGGACTATTAAATTGGAGATATGCAGTATTTGATGTGTAATAATTGATAATAGTACAAATATACTTGTGAATCTTGAGAAAATAGTTTTAATTTAGAGTAAGATCAAGTTGGAGCGATAGAATAAACCTATATATTATGAGGTCACGAACCCCAACTTTATTAGGAGCCATATTTAATGAATTGCATGTTCTAAAAATATTATACTTCATCTATAGGTATTATAATTATGTCCAGAAATTATTTTTAAATCTTATTGGCGATATAGGCGTAATACCCCCACTATATGTCAGTTAATTGTATAGTGTGGTACTTTACCAGAATTTAAATCAAAACTTATCGCACTTCAAAAGACATTAAATCAGAATTTAGCATATTTTCTGATGAGATGAAACTAAGAAAAGTTAACAAAACCAACCAGATAATAAATGGCTCATTCAAATTTATGATCTTTCCAATATATTGAATCAACTTTTAATATTTGAATATATTTCCTATTTAGTTTTTATATTTACTAGAGAACAAGTTGAACATGCAATTCGAACACTGATCTATTAAAATTGCACAAATGTTTGATTACAAAAATATCTAGCACTGTCTGTGATGTTTAGCTGGTGCATGCATTAATGTCTATTAAAAATCTAGTTATAAGATTGTATATGTTCTTGTTTTTATGAAAATTATAAAGGCAAAAAACATCTACCTAATTAGTTTTACTATTACCTTTGTTCCCTGGTTCCATTCACTACAAGATTGAATTATAGGGAAGGAAAAGAAAGTAGAAAAATGTAATAATTTATTTCCAAAATTATATTAGTTGGATGGATTATTCACTGTCCGATTTGTAGTGCAACTTGTCATCCAACATTGGTTCCGATAACAGTCCGTGAAATTCTGGTCCGATCATACTATAGTAGTCCAACAGAGTTGGGACAACAAATCGAACAGTGAATGACCCGCTTTAGGTAAGCCACTAACGTTACGTTTCGCCGGAAATTTTCGGCAGTCGAAAACGGGAACTTCAGTATCAGCATAGAAAAAGGATAGCATATAGCTTATGATATTTTATCTCTATGGTATCAGTCAATTCTGAAGCAATTGTGCAGTATTTTCGTGTAAAGAGAGTTCAGTAATGAGAATGGAAAACGACTTTGGACAAAGGACAAAATTATTAAATTATTCAACGTAGAAAAATCACACACAATAACTTTTGAATGTTCTCTCTTCAAATTCATAACGATGAATGATGATTCATAGCTGTTCAACTTTCTGTTCAATGAAGCGAATTTATAGAATTTTATTCATTAGCTGCAAACTTAGACAATGCACATAAGAATAGAAAAGACAACAGACAACACAATACCAAAAAATTAAAAATCAATCTTGGTATGAAAAACTTAAACCACTTCATTTCTACCAATAGTTACTTCCATGAAGGATACTATTTTTAAATTGACTTTACCAATCTTCATAGTAATATTTCTTTATCAGTTCACAGTGAGTTAAGAATGACAAAGTTCTTAAGAGCATTAAATACAGGACTTCCTATATATACAGAAGGTCCTGGTTCATACCATTTCGTATGTTTCTTAAGACACAACTGTGAATCGGTCTATTTATCTCAACACACAATTTTTGAAGAGTATATTTTTTAATTAATGGAGAACTGTATATTTTTACTTTCCTTGCCCTATTACCATAGGTAAGGAAAGTATTGCTTTCCGAAAAAAATTAAGGTACCCCAATTTCCAAAATTCTATATGGTACGTTTCAAGGTCCACTGAGTCCAAAAAAGTGTTTTTTGGGTATTGGTCTGTATGTGTGTGTGTGTGTATGAGTGTATGTGCGTCTGTATACACGATATCTCATCTCCAAGTTAACGGAATGACTTGAAATTTGGAACTTAAGGTCCTTCCCCTATAAGGATCCGACACGAACAATTTCGATCAAATGCAATTTAAGATGGCGGCTAAAATGTTGTTAAAAACAGGGTTTTTCGCGATTTTCTCGAAAACGGCTCCAACGATTTTGATCAAACTCATACTCAAAACAGACATTGATAAGCTGTTATTGGAAAGTTGTGTGTGTGCGCCACACTAGATTTTTTCTTTCTGTTTTCTACCAAGAGGATCTAGCTGATCTGAAGGAAGGGTAGGCGCATAGGGAAGAGGTACTGGAAAGAGGTCGAAGCGGGATAGAGGTACCTCACTGTAACATAAATACATTCCCTGTTATGGAAGAGGTTTACAGTACATCTACCTCGGTCTAGTACCATGCGGGCGCCCCATAACATGTAATTGACCGAGCGAAGTGAGGTCTAAAATTCAAGTCGACGGTCTGGCATTTCTCTTAATGTTTAAATGTTTATATGTTGCGTAACATTTAAACATTCAAACATTAAGAGAAATGCCAAACCGTCGACTTGAATCTTATAGGGGAAGGACCTTGAGTTCCAAATTGCAAGTCATTCCGTTAATTGGGAGATAAGATATCTTGTACACAGACGCACATACACTCATACACACACATACATACAGATCATTACCCAAAAACCACTTTTTTGGACTCAGGGGACCTTGAAACGTATAGAAATTTAGAAATTGGTGTACCTTAATTTTTTCGGAAAGCAATACTTTCCTTACCTATGGTATTAGGGCAAGGAAAGTGAAAATCAGACTATAGAATTATTCATCATAAATCAGCTGACAAGTGATTACACAGATGTGTGGAGAAGCGAGTCTATTGCTGTATTTCCATAAGGTCTATAGTTTTAATCAGGTACTTGTGGATGAGAATACTGCGTGAGGTCTACTGTTCACAGAACTACTAGTGTATTATTTGTGTTACAGGAGGTACCTCTATATCTTCCCTTTTCACTATGCGTGCACCCCAAGTTTGTTTAATCAATAAAATGTAAATGAGGCGGCAACTATTAGATCGTATCAAAAGTAATTAAATTCTTGCCGGTAACTCATAAGAGTACATAACTAACCCATACGTTTATTTGATTATTGCTATAATAATAATACTGAGGGTGATGCCCACATAAGCTCTTAGGCTTGTGCGTGGGTAATGAGTGAGAGGGATGATGGTGAGAAATGATGACCACTTATTAGGTAAAAACGGGAAAACGGGTTTAGGAAAAACGGGATCTACTACTAAGAGTTGATATTTTTGTTAAAGATTAGTATGAAATAATACAATCTAATATCACCAGCTCTACAATCCTGTAATCCAACTATCTACATTTATTCAGTTCCTCACCATATTTTACCATTAGGCTACTAACTAGTTGATCAGTTAATAACACCAAAGATATTCATATTTTCCTAGATACAAGGTCTTTTTCAAAAAAAATTCAGAAGACTTGTGAAACGGGAACAACTGACAATGGATGTGCACACAAACAGTGTAACTTGAACTAACCAAATTTAAGATATTTTCAACGGTAATTGCATCAAAATAGTCCTAGTAAAGTGTGCGAACTTGTTTCTTTCAGCAGTTGTTTCACAAGACCTCTAATTTTTATGAAACAGACATTTGGATAAAAATTCTTCATCAAGTGTCGAACACACTTAAAATTGACAAAGTTCCAAATATAGATTGTAGAAGAAAATTTTATATCAAAATTCTGTTGAATTTATTGAACTTTTTTCATATGGGACGGCAGAATGCATTTACACACAGATATGAGCCTAGCAAGCCAAGCTGAGCCTATCTTGTGTGGGACTGTAAATTTATTAACTACATAATAACATGAACAGTATCTCAATAAACAATGAATGGTTCAATAGGAATATTGAATCTCAGTAAATCCTTTAGTAAACATTGATTGTTTTCCATGACAGGTATTCATGTAGTGTAGATGATACACAAATACAACAAAAAACATTCAGTACCTCAATAAATTATTTTTTGAGACGTTTTTCCAAAAACAAACCGATTATACACGATATCCACAAGTAGCCTAATATCGGTGATAAACTATGAGAATCTAACCAGAGACAACGTAGGAGTAATTCAATAGGCCTACATTCAAGTACTTCGGAAGATTCAAATAGTTCAAAACATTCAACGGAATTTTAATACAATACTTTTTTTCTATAATCACTAGATAGGTATACTTGTATCACCAAATGAATACAGTACAATCAGTATGCAAATTCAAGATATTAGTATGCAATTAGCATAAAATTAGTTGTTACAAGTAAAGGTTAGTAACTGGTAGGTAGGCCTATACTTCTATCACAAATAAATACCAACTACATAACATAAAACGATTTAATAATATAATACGATATTTCTCTTATATTTACAATTATATAAATTATTCACCTAGATTAACCATTTGGATTAATTCACCGTGAACTGTCTTTTCATCGCAATTCATTACCTATCATCGTTTCTCAACGTTCGTTTATCTTCAATTGAACTAGAACAGTCTTTTTTCGAAAAGCACAATCTAACTGTGTATCACTCGAGGCTCCCGTCACTGTACTGCTTTCACGTTTCCGCTGCGGTATTCACAGGGGTTTGGTTTCAGTTTCTGGAAGAGAACAACTGTCATTAGAAACTGTTGATAAAATATCATTGATAGCGCATGCTCAACTTAACATATCACATGAGACAACATTTTTATTTTAACATGAATGATGATAAATAAGTTTAACAAGACTATTGAGGAAGTAAAAAAAAAGTTTTGAAGTACAATAAAAAGATTTAATGAGACAATGTTGCTGATGAAGTAATTTCAAAGCTCGTCCACTGCTATGATAAGTGCCTCAATCTGGTTGGTGACTATGTATAAAAATAGTATTTTTTGCTCTTTATAATGTATATATTACAATAATTGTCTCATTAAATATTTTTATTTTATTTCAAAACGTTTGTTACTTTTTGGATAGCCCCCTGTGGGTTGGGGGAGCTTTGAGCCGAACATCGTACTCAAGTATGTGTTGCAAACCAGAATTCACCCATAGTATCCCTGCTTGTCGAGGAGGCGACTAAAAGGGACCTCAAGGCAACTCCAGAAATTGCCTTGCCTTGCCCCATCAGGGCAGTTTCGGAGGGGCAAAAAGAAAAATCCAAGAGAACAGAGATGGGTGAAACTCCAGGCACAAATAACGTGGGTCAAGAGGCTGAGTCGAGGGTGGCCAGGTGCCCTAGAGGCAATTTGACGACCCCTCATTCAGCGGAAGGACCTACAAAAAAGCCAGGAGTGGAACTCACGTAGGTCACGAGTTTGTGGGTGGAGAGGCCTAAACTCACCACTGCTCAAAGAAGGGCGGCCATTCAGGCAAAACTTCTTGGGAGAGGTGAGGCTTTTGACCCTGCAGAGTTTCGGAGGGGCAAAAAGAAAAACCCAAGAGACCAGAGATGGGTGAAACTCCAGGCATAAATGTGGGTCAAGAGGTTGAGTCAAGGGTGGCCAGGCGCCCTAGAGGCAACTTGGCCACCCCTTCCTCAGCGGAAGGACATTCAAAGAAGACCAGGAGTGGAACTCACGTAGGTCACGAGGACTAATCAGTCTGAAGAGACTGCCAAACATATCACACTGGATTACGACAAGCAACCAGGTGATGAATGGGATGTTAGCATAGTGAAAACTCCTGGTTGTTGTAAAGGACACAGGTATTAGTTTGCCTAACTAACATACTACTTGGGAACACAATAAGCTTTGATTGACTTGTGGGGTTCTTTGAACCTTTGGATCCTTGAATCCGTCCCTTCAGAAAAAAAAATACTTTCTGGATAGCCCTCGAATATAAGTTTATATAACATGGAGTTGTAAAGAAAAATGTTCATTTCAAGAGTAGGAATGTTTCAGGTAGGCTAAATTATTGAACATTCTAATTATGAGTAAGAAAATTTGATAGGAGATCCAAAGATTTGATTCGATAAGCAATGGAATGAAAAAATAAAACTGTAATAAATAACAGTCAATAGGCTACATTCAGGATGAAATTTTATAATGCAGAAAATACATTTGGTATCATAGTATGCATAATTTTCACCTTTCCTCATTTTTTTCATCCAAAAAGGTATTTCCCTTTCTCAACCATTTGAAAGGATCTCGACGTTTTCCGAGTTGAAATCAATCCGTTACATTTTAGCGGCACACAAAACGAGACAAGCAAATAGGTGGAAAAGAGTCAGGTAGAGAAGGTTGGTTCTACTCAACTGTTTCCCACCTATATACTGTACTTATAACCACAATACTCACTTTTCTTTTTAAGGCTACTGAAATTATTGAAATACAATAAAAGTTAACAAGTAGCGTCTCATTTTATTACAACACAACTAGTTTCAACTCTTCAGGAGCCATTTTAAAGTGTAAATCGAATAATGCGAATGTAAATCTATATAAATAAAAATCGAGCCTCAAATTTAGACATTCAATAACTTTTTATGTGTGCACCGAATTTGATGATTTTTTTAGTTGTGTTTGTTATGTTCAGGAGCAGGTTTATGGCTTATCAAATTTATGATCCGACTTCAGGACTCTTATCTACGGTCCTTCAAAGTTTACATGTAATCCTTATGGGAGAAGATTTGGGAGCTGGCCACACACAAATAACAATCAGCTGTTATAATCATTGCGTCATCCAACAGCCGTCGGTAGATCTGTTCTTCTATTCTCTTTCTACTGATTCACAAAATTTTAATTCTAATAATAATTCCGACGTCCAAATTTGGGTCAAAATGCTGTAACTTCAAGCCGTGTCCACACTGAACAGATGTTCGACATACATGTTCGGCAAACAATGTTGAGGAGCTCAGGGACAAACATTTTAAAAAGTTTGGAAAATCATTGTTTGTCAAACAAAAAATTACTGTTTTCCAAACATTTTCAGTGTTGACAGCTGTTAAACATAAAACCTGCTCTTCCCACTTACAAATATTTTGTTTGGTGACGCGTCCAAACTGGCCACGGGCAAACAATGTTTGTCAAACATAATAAAATTTGCCCAAACTGTTTCAACAAACATGTTTGTCGAGCATTTGTTCAGTGTGGACACGGACGGCTTTGGAATATGCACGGGAAAATCAGCAGCAAGGAGATATACCATTCAATTTCCCAGCAAGCTGCATTCAACTATATCTAAAAATACAAACTGCTGCACAACTAACTGAGCACATAGGAAGTCCGGATATTGAGATATGAATGTAAATACTGACTGTTGGATAATTTCAAAAAATATAGTACATCAGATTAAGCTAAGACTAAGCACACCTGAGGAGGCGGCTTGGTGATACAAAGTGTTGATCTTATGGAGATTGCCTCATCACCATTCCACGCCATGCCCGATTGAGTTCTTCCATTCAAACTAATAAGCAAGAAGCACCTGGATGCAAAATGCATCGCGCCTCCTCATGTGTGCATCCAGCTGAAGTTTGTCATGAGATGAAACTATTTGGCCGAAAGAAGTTCGCCGGGTCAGCTAGTTATACTTGGAAATGGTAAATACACTTGTAAATCAAATGAAAATTACACTTGAAAATGGCTGTTGAGGAGTTGAACACTAATGGTCGGTTTCCGAGCTCGGCATTTAGCTAAGTCCTAGACTTTAAACAGCTGGAGTCAGAAATTGGCTTTTCAAAACGGGGCGTAGTCGCAGCTTTTATAACAGTAGTCGCAGTTTTTATTTTCTCATTTCTATAATTGGAAACGTTTTTCCTCGACGAAATTAGACATTCCTAAATAATTCAAAATAGCTGAAACTTTACACTTTATTTTATTTTGTGTTCAATTTTCTAGTTTTTCGAAATTTAATTCAAACGTGACTATGGCTGACTGCGACTACGCCCCGTTTTGGAAAACCAATTTTCTAACTCCAGCTGTTCAAAGTCTATGACTTAGCTGAATCCCAAGCTTGGAAACCGGCCCTAATTGTGTTGTAATAAAATAAAAGGGTACTTGATAACTTCTATTGCTTTCAATTTTAAGGACAGACAATATCCCTACAAATTCAGTACCGCGGTAAACTGAAAGTGAAGCCCTTGGAACGCGACTACAATTCACGAAGCATGCAATGCTAAATTTAGGATAGCATAATCTCAGATTTATCGGAGGTTGTCAGCTGTTGGTTTAAACTATGAATGTAACACATTATAATAAATTGGACAAGATATTCAAGAGTAACTATAGAGAGGTTCACGTTATAATGGTAGTTGAGAAAGATAGGAAACAGCGTTGCCAATTTTCTGTCTTGCCACTGCCTTCTATAGAGGATAAGAATAGATTTGGGCCAAGCCTGTTGTTCTTCCTAATCATATTTATATGATTTGTGATTCTGTCCACGAATAAATAAATAAATAACTAATACTGGTATATCTGATTAAATGTTCTTTCTTGTTTAAAATGACTAATTATATTTTATTCGTCAAGAAAATATATTTTACAGTAACTGAATAATACATTTTCATAATTGAAATTGAATATTATGTTAATAATTAATTGAATATTATATGTCTACATTATTAAGTGAATCGATTCACACTGGTGTTCAGACCTCTTTCTATAGACCTTGCCTGGACTGCTAACATCATACTTGCCTTGTAAACCGACCGCGTCCCGTTATAATAATATTCGTATAGCTTTTATTGGTGGAGAGTCCCTGACGTAAGTTCCACCTCGCCTCAATGTATCATTCAAGTCGTGAATGGACCTTATATAATAATACGCGTCCCGTAATATAGGCCTACTCTCAATGACATTTAGGGCCTTTAGCTAAGTCCTAGACTTTAAACAGCTGGAGTCAGAAAATTGGTTTTCCAAAACGGGGCGTAGTCGCAGTCATTGTCATAGTCACGTTTGAATTAAATTTCGAAAAACTAGAAAATTGAACACAAAATAAATAAAGAGAAAATAGTGTAAAGTTTCAGCTATTTTTAATTGTTAAGGAATGGCTAATTTCGTCAAGGAAAAACGTTTCCAATTATAGAAATGAGAAAATAAAAACTACAACTACTGTTATAAAAGCTGCGACTACGCCCCGTTTTGGAAAACCAATTTTCTGACTCCAGCTGTTTAAAGTCTAGAACTTAGCTGAATCCCGGGCTCGGAAACCGGCCCTAAATAATATTAGCAATAAAGTAGGGTTTACATTGATGAACTACATAAACAGAAACTTGAATCCACTATACGAATGTAAACCCATCTTCAAGTTTTCAGTTTTGTCGATTTAAAACTTGAATCTTCATGTATTCTTGAATCAAGAAGATGTTGAACAAATGTTTGACTTTTGCATTCAACTTTAAGGTACGTACGAAAACTGACCTCAAGTCCACACAAGTAATCATTCATTCTTCAAAAAAATCTGTAAACTCACCGAAACCGCGACCGCTATCCATTAGAATGCTGATTGGGCGTGAGCGAGCCACCGCTGGCGTTCTCAGGACTATGTTTCTGCTTTTTGCGCTTCTTCTCCTTCTTCCGCTTCTTCCTCTCCTTCTCCTCGTCGTGTCGCTTCTGCTTTTTGTGCTTCTTCTCGTGGGTGTCGCCGACACTGTCGCTGGCTCCCATCACCTCTCCCCCCACCCCTCCACCGGCCCCGCCCAGCCCATCGCCCTTGTGTTTGTGCTTATTTTTGTGTTTGTTCTTGTGTTTCTTCACCGCCGGCGCTTGGCTCACATAGCGGTATTGTTCTGGTAACTGCAACAAAAACAATAAATTGAAAGATTGAAAAGTGATGCTTGGTAGACATAGAGGTATTGTTCTGATAACTGCAACAACAGAAATTGAGATTATAAAGTTAGAAAAGCAGAGAAGACAAAAAGTATGAATGCAGCATTGTCTTTTTTTTAATCCTGATAATTCATTTCCAAGAAATTTAAAAAATATACAAAACAATAAATTGGAAGATTGAAAAGTAGTGCCTGGTTAACAAAGCGGTATAGTTCTGATAACTGCAACATCAAAAATTGAGATTAAAAAAGTAGAAAAACAGAGAAGGCAAAAGTATAAATACAGCATTGTTTTATACAGCATTATCTTTTTTTTAATCCTGATAATAAATTTTGGAAAAATTTAAAAATTATACCACACAAGAAATTGGAAGATTGAAAAGTAGTGCCTGGTTAACATAGCGGTATTGTTCTGATAACTGCAACATCAAAAATTGAGATTAAAAAAGTTAGAAAAACAGAGGACGCAAAAGTATAAATACAGCATTGTTTTGTACAATTGTTATATACAGCATCATCTTTTTTTTAATCCTGATTATAAATTATGGAAAAATTTTAAAATTATACCACACAAGAAATTGGAAGATTGAAAAGTAGTGCCTGGTTAACATAGCGGTATTGTTCTGATAACTGCAACAACAAAAATTGAGATTAAAAAATTTAGAAAAGCAGAGAAGGAAAATACAGTTTTGTCCTTTTTATGAAATGCAGATAATAAGGAGGACGACATTAGTAAGCTGGGTGTCAGGGGATGGAGACGTAAGGCTGCTGATAGAGACGAATGGAGAGGCTTTCTGAAGGAGGTCAAGGCTCTGAATGAGCTGTAGCGCCAATGAGTAAGTAAGTAAGATAATAAGTTGTGAAAAAATATGAAAATTATGACCAATGACTAGAGCCCACACGTTGGCCCCAGCCTGCCTGGTAAGCTTGGCCGCGTTGGTCTTGCCATTCACACTGCAATGTGACTGGCCAGCGGTAGCCAGCGACATTTATCCATTACACAAATTGAAACTATCAACTAAAATGAACACAATAAAACAAAGTAACTCAATAAGAATTCATCACAACTAACTTAGGCCTATAGAAATTCAATTGCTCAGAAAAATCAGCAGGGTAGATGACAAAACAGGGAACAGAGCATGCAATGGTTGAGTAGTGTGGATGAGTGGTTTGCCAGCGCTGGCCTTCGCTGGGCTGGCTTTCACTCGACAAAAATCGGAGCGATGACCAACAAATGCAAATTAAAGCCGGGTCCAGACGCTCAAGTTTACCATCAGTCTTTTGCTCAAGCAAAAGACGGATCGTTTGGTTCAAGCAAAAGACTGATGTAAAATTGGGTCCACACGCATCCGTCTTATGTCGTCCGTTTTCCTATTTTTGTGCTCACAAGTTCAGTTCTTGATAATTTATGTTTAGCGTCTGGACCGGTACGGGCTTAAGGCCAGCACTGGCAAACCACCCAGCCAACTCTGGCGCTGGTCAGAGCACCACAGGATTTGTTGGAATCCTGAGGTGCAAAGTAAATGACTGCAATTGCTTAACGATAGACATAGACAAGTTAAAATTCATCATTTATACGAGGGGAGTTTGGAAAGTTTCCGACCTCACCGTGAAGATGACAAGTCTCGTGAATTATAGATATAGTGTATCTTTTTGGTCACATTTTAGTAGCTAAATTCAAATTCAAGATTCGTTTTACTAACCATCAGGCTACATTTATAGAATTAGGCAAGTCATAATATCTACATTTTAAAAGTAGGCTACACACAATTGAACAGAAAATCATACCTGATAAAGCATATCTATATTACATTCAATTCAGGTATTCAGGTATTCCTCAAGTGAGTGAAAGGCATTATTTTTCAGATAACTGTATACAACTTTCTTAAATTTGTTTGGAGGCAGATTTCTGGTTGTTTGAGGCAGTTTATTATACAATATACACTGTTGGAAAGTATGGCTAGCCTACTCAATAAAATTTCAGCTATTTTGGCTGCTTGGTATCTATTTTTTTATATTTTAATTTGTAAATCAAAAATGGTTTGTAAACACAATGTTACAAAAGGTGATAACCTAGTAACAATTATCAATAAAATGTGATTCTATTCTAAGTTACAGACGTTTGAGTAAGTCAATTTCGAGTGTACCGTCTGATCACAGCAGACCAAAACCAGTTCGATTCCAACTCTGTTGGGGCAGTTAAAGCGTAAATAATATTAGTTATGGCATAAATTATGACATCAACCAAATCATATAATATTTGGATGTATTACTGATGTAGAACTGAAAAATCAGTGGACTGATTTTGAATTAAACAAGTTTTGGTAGGATGTGAGCAGACACGTATTTGTTGAATAAGCTTTAATATTATAATATAGACTTACTGGTCCGGGGTGTAATCTGAAGCCAGCCAATTGTACACTGGTTAATGGAAGAAGTTCCTTGCCCCCAACAGGAGGTTTTTCAATAACTGACCGCAATGAGCTGCAAAAGTAAAATACATTCCATCATTTTACACAACACATTTTATTGAAATTAGATAATGATGAATATGATCAATAGATCCATTAGAGATTACACATTAGATTAGATTAGAGTTCTTTATTCATATATGTTATAAATATTAAAGTATGTAGACAGAGAGAAAGTATTTTGGTGGAATCCACACAATTGAACAGAAAATCATACCTGATAAAGCATATCTATATTACATTCAATTCAGGTATTCAGGTATTCCTCAAGTGAGTGAAAGGCATTATTTTTCAGATAACTGTATACAACTTTCTTAAATTTGTTTGGAGGCAGATTCCTGGTTGTTGAGGCAGTTTATTATACAATATACACTGTTGGAAAGTATGGCTAGCCTACTCAATAAAATTTCAGCTATTTTGGCTGCTTGGTATCTATTTTTTTATATTTTAATTTGTAAATCAAAAATGGTTTGTAAACTCAATGTTACAAAAGGTGATAACCTAGTAACAATTATCAATAAAATGTGATTCTATTCTAAGTTACAGACGTTTGAGTAAGTCAATTTCGAGTGTACCGTCTGATCACAGCAGACCAAAACCAGTTCGATTCCAACTCTGTTGTAGCACTTGAAGCGTGAATAATATGAGTTATGGCATAAATTATTACATCAACCAAATCATATAATATTTGGATGTAGGTTATTACTGATGTAGAACTGAAAAATCAGTGGACTGATTTTGAATTGAACAAGTTTTGGTAGGATGTGAGCAGACACGTATTTGTAATATATTTATAATATAGACTTACTGGTCGGGGTGTAATCTGAAGCCAGCCAATTGTACACTGGTTAATGGAAGAAGTTCCTTGCCCCCAACAGGAGGTTTTTCAATAACTGACCGCAAAGAGCTGCAAAAGTAAAATACATTCCATTATTTTACACAACACATTTTATTGAAATTAGATAATGATGAATATGATCAATAGTTCCATTAGAGATTACACATTAGATTAGATTAGAGTTCTTTATTCTATAGTGTTACAAATATTCAAGAAGTATGTAGACGGAGAGAAAGTATTTTGATGGAAAAAGATTCCCGGCCGATACATTTCAAGTTTGACGACTTGAGCTTGAAGACCCATCCGTTTTACCGTCCAGACGCAACGACTTACATGCTCCGACTTTTGCTTGAGCAAAAGAATGAAGCTAAACTTTAGCGTCTGGACTGGGCTTAAGGCCAGCACTGGCAAACCACCCAGCCAACTCTGGCGCTGGTCAGAGCACCACAGGATTTGTTGGAATCCTGAGGTGCAAAGTAAATGACTGCAATTGCTTAACGATAGACATAGACAAGTTAAAATTCATCATTTATACGAGGGGAGTTTGGAAAGTTTCCGACCTCACCGTGAAGATGACAAGTCTCGTGAATTATAGATATAGTGTATCTTTTTGGTCACATTTTAGTAGCTAAATTCAAGTTCAAGATTCGTTTTACTAACCATCAGGCTACATTTATAGAATTAGGCAAGTCATAATATCTACATTTTAAAAGTAGGCTACACACAATTGAACAGAAAATCATACCTGATAAAGCATATCTATATTACATTCAATTCAGGTATTCAGGTATTCCTCAAGTGAGTAAAAGGCATTATTTTTCAGATAACTGTATACAACTTTCTTAAATTTGTTTGGAGGCAGATTCCTGGTTGTTTGAGGCAGTTTATTATACAATATACACTGTTGGAAAGTATGGCTAGCCTACTCAATAAAATTTCAGCTATTTTGGCTGCTTGGTATCTATTTTTTTATATTTTAATTTGTAAATCAAAAATGGTTTGTAAACTCAATGTTACAAAAGGTGATAACCTAGTAACAATTATCAATAAAATGTGATTCTATTCTAAGTTACAGACGTTTGAGTAAGTCAATTTCGAGTGTACCGTCTGATCACAGCAGACCAAAACCAGTTCGATTCCAACTCTGTTGGGGCAGTTAAAGCGTAAATAATATTAGTTATGGCATAAATTATGACATCAACCAAATCATATAATATTTGGATGTAGGTTATTACTGATGTAGAACTGAAAAATCAGTGGACTGATTTTGAATTGAACAAGTTTTGGTAGGATGTGAGCAGACACGTATTTGTAATATATTTATAATATAGACTTACTGGTCCGGGGTGTAATCTGAAGCCAGCCAATTGTACACTGGTTAATGGAAGAAGTTCCTTGCCCCCAACAGGAGGTTTTTCAATAACTGACCGCAATGAGCTGCAAAAGTAAAATACATTCCATCATTTTACACAACACATTTTATTGAAATTAGATAATGATGAATATGATCAATAGTTCCATTAGAGATTACACATTAGATTAGATTAGAGTTCTTTATTCATATATGTTACAAATATTCAAGAAGTATGTAGACGGAGAGAAAGTATTTTGGTGGAATCCACACAATTTCACTAAGAAACCGAGACTGAAAATATTATTCAGATGAGAAAATCTGTTGGCATAAGTGAACTCTATGGCATGATTTTTTTCAAATCTTGTCTGTTTTTAGTTAGTAAAAATTGGAGTTATTGCAGAGACAGTGGTTACAAAGAAACAATCATCTTCTCGGAAATTTCAACAATGATGATGAATATTAGCAGAATTTTTCAATACTGTTGTACCATTGATAAAGCAGAATTAAAAAATTGAAATTCATTAAAATTGTGAAAGCTATGGCTTGGGCTCTTAAATCTATAGGTTTAATGTTCCATAAGATTTAATTAGAAACCTAAAAACCAGACCCAAAATGGTAGCTTGAGTAATGATAATAATCTATAATGCAGGAATGAATTGGCATAGACACACACGGGATAGGAAATTCACGAATGAGACGCATCATCACGTCTCAACTACCGGACTGATCAACTTGAAATTTTGCATAATAGACTCTTAATTCACCAAGGATGGTTATAGGTCTATTTTCAATCCTCCAAGATATCATCACGTCAAGACTCTTAAGTTTGCCTAGTTTTTTACTAAACCCTTGCGGAGCGCGGGGTACCTGCTAGTTGCAAAAAAATCATAAGAGTTGATCAATAGAAGAATTAAAACCTTGACAGGGTAAAAAAGATTTAAACAACTTTTAGCCTAGTACAATGATATTAACAGAAATTGACCAATTTCTATAAATTAATATAATATGTTTATTAACTGAATTGGTTGATGAGCCAATATTTTAATTTCGATCTCCTTATACTGCCTTAGTGAAGGGACGAAGGTAGCTTCAAGATTTAGTGATAAAAATAATATGAACGTATTTAATCAGGTCAGAACATAGCGGAGCAGTACCTAACCTAACCTTCGCCGCTCCACTATATTTAAGCCCTTATACTCCAACTCTATACAAACGGAATAGACTCAGAATACATTGCCTCTAATAGGGCGCGTCTATTCCGCTTGTATAGTTGTAGCCTTAGTCAATGACGACGAGATCCAACATTCAAGTAGGCTACAAATAATAATGACAAGACTGTTTTTTAAACAAATTTTAAGCCTGATTTCAAAACTTTACCTGTTATCTTGATGTCCAGGTGTGTCAATGCTACCTGGAAGATTTGGAAGGAATGAAGAAAGTTGTTCTTTGACTTTTTTGCCACTGAATTTACTGTATGTGTGCTCTAGACCATGATAGGTCATCAAATTCACAGCCCCAGTTAACTCACTTTCACCTGTAAATTATAAAAATATAAACTCACAAGCATATTTCAAATTGCAAAGTACTGTAGCTTAACTAAATTAGACTATACCTGTCAAAATATTGTGCATTTCAAAAATTAATAAAACCTAATCTTGTACCGAGGTATTTAATAGAGTCAATAGTTTCATACATAATTTCCAATTTTTAGATCAGTGACAAGGCATTCCTAGTCCTGGATGGATTGCATCATAAGCAAAATACAAATTTTCATAGTCATACTTTGACTAATTATCAACCTAGTCAAATAAACTTCTAGGTAGGTACCAAGATTAACAAGATTTGATAATGAAGTGATCAGGAAGCTCATGTTAGGTACTTGGGTTGTGATCTAAAAACTTATTTAGGCTACACTGAAGTAAAGTAGCTCCTCTCAAGTTGGTTGTAGCCAAATACTGGAGTCACAAATTCTATTTGTATCTAACAAAAAGCTCAAAAAATAAATTTTTATAACTTGGCAAACATTTAGCCTACTGCTAAATTCTTGGCCAGATAACCTCTGTCTCTTTAGTTTACCTTGAATCCTCTCCTCTGGCTTATTTGAATCCAAACATATAGTACCGTATGTAAAATAGATACAGTACTATCTCCTAAATTTAAAAAGTGTTGATTAGCAGCATTTCATATTCAGAACTGATAAAAAGATTATGGTGTTCGACAAACATTCCTCACTTCTTGTTATGGTAACAAGAAGTCTGTTCCAGACATTTTATTATAGGGTACTAAATCTATTAGAATGATACTAGATCAAGGATTTGATTTAGCCCAACCATTAAACTAGTTTAATTTGATGATAACATTATTTAAATGTTTGAATTTATCAAAACAACATTTTTTAGAGTATCATGCTTAAGACCTCATCCAGCTATTAGGTTAGTTTTATAGTTAGGTATCACTAATAATTCTGGAAATGATGAAAGTTTTTCTTACCCGGTGGCTCTTTCATCAAATAGAAAGGTCCACTGTGGACGATGGAAGGATTCTTCCCTAATGAAATCGTCGTTTTGAGAGTTCCAGTAGAATCTTGACGAGAAACGACAGGAGACCGAGCTCCCCTTGGAGATGATTTTGGTGAATATTGTTCGACTTTTCGGAACTGATCACCCATCATCATCATGACTCGTCATTTCTTGAACGTCCCACAGAAATTAATTAGTAGTTTATTTTTGAAACATTGAATGAAATAGAAGAATTTGAAATTTGTTTACAAACCATTTCACTTATCATTAAACTTATACGTCACAAAATATCACAAGCACAGAAGATCACAGACAACCAAACGCGTATGAGCGATTGCCAATTCCAAGCGTCTGATCTGAAAGCAGGACTGAAAGTAAAGCAATATGGCAAACATAAAATAATCTGCTTTTGTAGATCTTTTTATTTTGTTACTAAAATTAGAAAATTCCATTCAAAATAATAAATTAGTGTAATTGGAGTATTCAATTTGTAAAAGTTTGATTCAAAAAATTTATGGTTCTATTGATCTTCCTCTTTGGAACTAAATCTCACAAAAACTGACTCGAGTGAAGTCATATTAACAGAAATAGTTTTTTTTCTCTACAAATTTCGATATTCTTGAACAAATTCTATAGTTATTATTCGAAATTTCATAACACAACAAAATTCGTCATATAGTGGTAGACCTGTTCATGAGTAACAAGAGCGGGTAAAGCGCAGCCGTTCAAAATTAGAAACAGGCTGGAGGTTAGCGAAAATAGTCTATTGGTATCAGAGAGAAATGATAATAGTTCTTGATATTTATGTTCGGAAATTTTAGTATAATTTGTTTGAAAATAGCTCACATTTATCTAAAATTTTCGGTTGCGCTAGGTAAAAATAACAGGAAACTGAAGATACCATGCTCATTTTGAAGAGAACTGTATTCAATCGTTCTGATCTGTAGTAGTTATTACATTCGCCACTAGAAAGCAGGAACGTTCAAAACTCGCTCTCGCTCTTTCTCCATGTACAATACTGTATTATTATAGAAGATTTAAAATAATATTTTTATTATTCAACCAGAGTATTTAGTTCTAAATTATATATGTTATTATAGCTATTTATTATTCTGGAGAAGCCAGTCTATTGTTGTATTTCCATAAGGTCTATAGTTTCAATCAGGTACTTGTGGATGAGAATACACAATAAACCTACATCATATTCTCATCACGCAGTATTCTCATCCACAAAGTACCTGTATTAGTATAGTTTCAATAATGTACTTGTGGATGAGAATACTGCGTGTATTACAGTATACCTCACGCAGTATTCTCATCCACAAGTACCTGATTGAAACTATAGACCTTATGGAAATACAGCAATAGACTGGCTTCTCCACACATCTGTGTAATCACTTGTCAGCTGTTTTTTGATGACTGATTCTATAGTCTGATTTTTACTTTCCTTGCCCTACTACCATAGGTAAGGAAAGTATTGCTTTCCAAAAAAAATTAAGCTACCCCAATTTCAAGTTTTCTATACGTTTCAAGGCCCCCTGAGTCCAAAAACATGATTTTTACTTTCCTTGCTCTACTACCATAGGTAAGGAAAGTATTGCTTTCCAAAAAAAATTAAGGTACCCCAATTTCAAGTTTTCTATACGTTTCAAGGTCCCCTGAGTCCAAAAACATGATTTTTGGGTGTTGGTCTGTGTGTGTGTGTGTGTGTGTGTGTGTGTGTGTGTATGTGTGTGTGTGTATGTGTGTATGTCTGTGAACACGATAACTCCATTCCTAATTAACCGATTGACTTGAAATTTTAAACTTAAGGTCCTTATACCATGAGGACCCGACAATAAGAAATTCAATAAAATTCAATTCAAGATGGCGGAAAAATGGCGGATAATTACTAAAAAACCATGTTTTTCACAATTTTCTCAAAAACAGCTCTAACGATTTTCTTTAAATTTATACCATGGATAGCTATTTATAAGCCCTATCAACTGACATGAGTCTCATTTATGGAAAATTGCAGGAGCTGCGTAATATTCTCGAGAAAAATGGCGGATAATTACTAAAAAACCATGTTTTTCACGATTTTCTCGAAAACTGCTCTAACGATTTACTTCAAATTCATACCATGGATAGATATTCATAAGCACTATCAACTGGCATGAGTCTCAGTTCTAGGATATTTTACTTCTCAAACACTCTATTGAAAAACATTAATAATTATAGGCACACGTGTAATGGCAATAAATTCGTATCTTTTTTAGAGAAAAATCTGTCTATTAATTCTATTTAGATCTCCTATATAAAATGTACAGTTAATTTTGTACAAATGTATTTAAAAATTACTCATGACAAACTGAAAATTAAATTACTACAGCAATAGTTAAGATGAATCGAATGCATTGCATTATCTTTAATCAAATTCAAATAATGAACCCGTCTCAAAATAATGTAATATTATTTATCTCTGAATAATTTTATTCATTTTCAAAGAAAAAGTATCTCGCTCTGTTTCTTAATTTCCTATTTCTATTATTAACACAGTACTAGGTATAACCATAGAGAAACAATAGCATAAGTAGATATCCCATGGTATAGGGCGTTCATGTTGCAACTTTTACTGTTATCCCAAGCCGATTACTGTCGATTATTGTTGATTTTTACTGTTTTGACCGTGTAAGAGTGTATGAACGGCACAATATGAGAGACTACCAGCGTCATAAAGCTTCACGGGAAAGAACTACGTGAGCTATCGGCTTGAGATAACAGTAAAAGTTGCGACATAAACGCCCTATGCCATGGGATATCTACTTATGCTATTGTTTCTCTATGGTATAACCAATGACCACATTTCAAGATTTGCTTCCAAAAATAGTAAAATAACACACTTTTTAACTAAGCATGAAGCTTTCAGTTTTAATAATCTCGAAAATATTTAAATATTAATAAGAAGATGAAATAATATTAATTTGTCATGAAAAATCAAGAATTAGTGAAAAGTATATTATTTAGAAGTTTTTGTTACCCACTGTACGAAGAAGTAAAGATCATTTTTATACCTTACTTCACTTATCAATGCCCATAAATTAACTAATAATTCTTGAATCGAAACTTTCTATTATTTATTGAATTTTCCACACATTGTTAGAATTTGAATGTAATATATAAATAGAAGTCAATCATGAAATACAGGAAAAAATGTTGTATTAGTAACTGAAGTAGGATTATACCTACAAGTTAGATTGAATCAATGAATAATTGTGGGATTCAATGAGCAAAATTAATAAGCAAATAAAATTTAGCCAAGCAAAGTGATATTCAATATTATTATTATTATGCGTCAAATTCCCTTGTATGGAAATCGCCAAGTATTTACTTTGGATGCCGTACTAGATCCTTATTTCTACGATTATTCCAAAAAAATTTCATTCTAGCCGATATAGCCTCTCTTCTTTCTTGGGAAAAGACTACATTTCTCCTCTTAATTTCCACGGGTCGTATTTCCCACTTTGCAACACTCCTTCTAAATTGGTTTCTGTCAAATATTATGTCATCATCAATTCCTGCATCAGATAAGTCCTTCTGTACATTTTTAATCCAATTTCCCCCCGTCTTTTTGCTCTTCACAAAAAGTAGGATTCTCTTCGTCATTCGATCCCCCGGCAGTCTCATCAAATGTCCAAAGAATTTTAATCTCCTCCTTTTGATATCGGCAGATACTTTTGAGTATTTTTCCACAACGCAGTTCTTCTGCAGCCTATAGCCTTCTTCCGTTTTCCTTGGGCCGATTATTCTCCTGATTATTTTCCTCTCCAAACGACATAAATCCTCAATATTCAGTTTGGTGTTCAAAGCTAAAGTTTCACTTGCATACAGAAACATGGGTTTAATTACTGTGTTGTAATGTCGTACCCTGGATTTTATTGAGAGAGACTTGTTGTTGTAGAGGTTTTGTACCAAGCCAAATCCCTTTTGTGCTTTTTTCACTCTCTCTCTTAGGGCTTCCTAAGATATTCAATATTTATTAAAAATCAATGCTCAGCACATACAGGATACTGTAGGGAGCCTCTCTCGTGGATTCGGAAAGTTTTGAATTTTTGCAAGGCATGCCTCGACTTTCATAATTGAAGTATACTGTAAAGCTGCGTTTACACCAAAGTTATTAACAAAATGTTAATAGCTTAAACCTTATAGATTCTATTAGATTGAACATAACTTATCATAAACAAGATGAGCATTATGTGTTTATCAAGTTCAATCTAATAGAATGTATAAGGATTAAGTTATTAACAATTTGTTAATAACTTTTGTGTGAACGCAGCTTAAGCCTATCACTCTCACTTGAATTCAATGAGATGCATTTTCTACATTTTAATTATTCAGAGATAAATAATACTACATTTGAGACAGGTTCATTATTTTAATTTGATAAAAGATAATGCAATGCATTCGATTCATTTTAATTATTGCTGTAGATATTTAATTTTCAGCTTGGCATGAGTAATATTATTTTTAAATACGTTTGTACAAAATTAACTGTACATTTCATATGGGAGATTTAAATAGAATTAATAGACAAATTTTTCTCTAAAAATAGATGCATTTTCTACATTTTAGGAGACACCTAGACCTTAGATCAAGAACATCTGTTGCCTTGATGGCTGAATAGTACAGATAGCATTATGCTCTATGATAGTATTCGTTAACAAAATTTCTCTCCCGGAACCACATCAATTTCTCGAAATGAATTTTCCTGGTTCTGTGGAACGATCTCCAACATAATTATTGACGTGCATATCCTGTAATTATCAGCATTACACGTTTCCTTGGCGTAACTGCAAGTGATAGCTTCCCCGGGTCCTGCGGCGAAATTGATTGATTCTTGGACCGATCCTGTTGATTAGAATTGTCTGCTGGATGTGAAGCCTGTTCAATACGTTGATGAGTTTATGTTGGAGAAGTGGGGGGAGGGGAAACCCTCCCCTATAATGTTTGACCCCTACCATCTCCATCTTGATTAGCATTAAACCTCCCAATACACAGCTCTCCAGGCTACCCTCAATCAAGCACTCACACACACACACACACACACACACACACACACACACACACACACACACACACACACACACACACACACACACACACACACACACACACACACACACACACACACACACACACACACACACACACACACACACACACACACACACACACACACCACACACACACACACACACACACACACACACACACACACACACACACACACACACACACCACACACACACACACAACACACACACACACACACACAACACACACACACACACACACACACACACACACACACACACACAACACACACACACACACACACACACACACACACACACACACACACACACCACACACACACACACACACCACACACACACACACACACACACACACACACTCAACAGTCCTCACCCCTACTCACTATGCTAAGGGGGTGGAGGTGGTTAAAAAGAACCATTTTTGGGTTTTCGCATGTATCTCGAACAATATGTGTGTTACAGACATTTTTTCTCATACAAATTTGAAGGTTACACATTCCCCTACAAGTTTCATGAATAACATTTTTTCATATCTCTCATAGTTTTCTAGTTTTACCCTCTCAAAGGTGTGTCATTTTGAAGAAAATTCCCTTTGCCTCCGATGTTTTCATTCTTCTGGCCTTATACCTTTCCAACGATTGATTGAAAAAATCCGTACTAACTGTCAGCTCAAATGATGAGCTAATTATGAGCTCATTACCGGTATGTGTTAATTTATGACCTCACTATACCCATCAAGGAACTTGAAGCAGTTGTAGAGAAACTATTTTTGTGCATTTTTGTCTGATTCAGTATAATTAATCAACAAACACGCAAAACAATCATGGTTTTTTGTCTTATTTCCCCAATTCTTCACTAATTTTCTTTACCTCAGACTCATTTCTGCTCATTTTCTGTGATTAACCATATTATTTAGCCGAACAATCTTGCTCACACTCGCTTTTAAGTCATGTAGAGTCTAAAATCCGTTTACCAAAATTCTTCACATGCATGAATATTTCTTAAACAAGAATGGTATTTAATCCTATTTCATTTAAATTATTAATATTTCTCATAAGCTATTATTGTTTTCATTTCTGTTATTTATTGTGATTAAGGGCGATCTCTAGGAAGGCTGTTCAAGAAGTGTCATACTTGGTAAAATCAACTGATGAGATGGGGGACGGAGTAAAAAAGCATGCTGGCTCACAAACATCGGTCTTCATAGCTCTACTCTCTCTCAATCGATGCGCTCTCTCACACATCAGTCTTCTCTTTCTAGAGAAAGAAGTTCATTACTTCAGTAGCACCACTCACACAATAATTGACACGCACACTCACACATCAGTCTTCTCTTCCTAGAAAAGTCCATTATTTTTATTATACACTGCATTGTCTACTCATTCTGTTCTACTCATTCTGTTTACATGACTTTGATCTGCTTTTGAGTACCCTGGCTATTGATGATATTTTATTGCTTCAACAGTATTATCAAAGAACACTTCATTTGACTAATTCTTCTAAATCGACATACAAGTTCATTAACATATGAATGCACTATATTATATAGATACAGTAAGTGCTGAAGGCTGTTGATATTATGTATGATATTATGCATATTCATGCATAGACAAATGAAAATCATGATTCTTCATTCTTGAGATTTAAATAAATTCATTTTGATTCTAGATAGGAACTAATTTATTCAGTAATAATATTGTTTGGAGTACAGGATCAAACTTTTCAATGTATATATTTTATGTATATTATTGTAAGTTAATTTCCAACCTTCCATTGAATATTTTCAAGTTGATATGGATAATAGAGCAAAGTAGCCTCAGTTTTCAACAATTTCAAAAATATCAGGAAAAATCACAAACAAAAAATTATTCCAACCATATAATAAATCAAATCAAATCAAAATGGTTTTTATTATCCATGATAGCAGGGTACAAAAATTCAAATCATACAACGCTACATCTTCTGCAACCAAATAATCATAAATAAAATTTACAGTTGAACTTAAATAATTAATCATAATAACTAAATCTAACTGCTATATATCGTAGTTACAGAAAATACAACATTATTTTTTAATAAACTTTATAAAAATTCCCCACAAAGGAGAGTAGATTTATAGTTAAACTTGGACCATCATAACACGACATTTGCTCTATCTATACAATGAATGAATTATCTCTTCTATTTTTGTGTAGTTGAGAAGTTGATATTGTGGTAATTATTCATATTGAATGAAAAAGACTAAGAAATCAGTAGTAGATAAAGTTTATCAGAGATTGACAATGGTGTAATAACCGAAACCGGTCTTTCTAAGTATCAATAAATCTGTGGTTTTTGACAATTTCTTAGTCTTTTTCATTCAAAATCTCTTCCATATTCGTTCTTCCAGCCTCCTTTAACCAGTCATTGAAAATTGTTTTCATAAATATATTTGGATTGACCTCCAGTATTACGTGGATTTTCAGGCAGATTAATAAAAATTATAAGTTTAAAATTGATTTAGCCATTTGTGATGCACACTATTTGCCAAGCAAGTAAGTTATTGGAACCTAACTCATCAAAGAAAATGTCATTGGGCAAGAATGATTAGACTATCATACTGTACATTAGTTGTTAGATTTTTAGCTTTTCTTCCAGGGGCGCCATTTAGGAGGGGCAGGGGGGCCTAGGCCCCTTCCAAGGATCAGATAAATAATGAAAATGCGGGTCTATCTAAACACGAATCCTTATAATCGCAAATATTACGGTAGCAAATATTATGAGAAGTACCTAATTCCTGATTGACCAAAACGAGTGCAGATCACCATGTACATCGGCTGTAAACAAGAATGAGGAAGTTGAAAAAGTTTTGGGCAATAACCTGTTTTTTCTTTCCCGATTATTATATTGTTTGTGCTAATCTAATAAATAAATAAATAATTAACAGGGCACAAAAATTCAAATCATACAACAACGCTAAATATTATAACGCTACAATGATTCATAAGCATAGTTTTATTCAGAAGCAAAGTACTTGTGACTGTATTAGCACGATTCAGAACTGGGCTAATATAGGGTAGCAAATATTACGAGAAGTACCTAATTCCTGATTCACCAAAACAAGTGCAGATCACCATGTACAACGGCCTGTAAACAACTGAACAAGGGACAGTTGATAACTGTCTATTTTTCTATTTTATAAACAATCGAATTCATTTCTGGTCAATTATGAATTTAATAGAATCTACCGCGCAAGCGCCAGCAGGCGCCTAAACCCAAAAAAGTTATGATTCATATAAGCATAATTTTATTCAGAAGCAAAGTATTTGTGATTCTGCACGATTCAGAAAACATTCCAAACAAGAAGATCATCAGTCGTTACAATATTGACCCTATTGGAAACCCCCCCTCTCTACAATGACAAGGATGCAGTCTGCGCAATCTCCCCCCCCCCCCAACGTTACCACTCCTGGACAATAACAATGTACAGTGTCATACTGTACATTAGTTTTTGCATTTCACCTTTCTTCCAATTGAATACTTGTACCCTATTACCACTTCAAAGAAAGTGAATGTAAATGGAAAAAAGTGAACAGAGAATTGGCTTATCTTGGAAATCTTGCAGTATACTAAAAGTATTTTTTTATTGCAGAAATTTTCGTTGAAGCATGAACTATTATTCATTCATATTATCCAATAACTTACTTTTTCTCGAGAATTTAGGATTGATTGTTTGTTTTCTAATTACAGTATAAGAAAAAAACATGTAAAACTTGATCTCTCCAAAACTAAATTTTTCCCGGGTAGTATCATGTAAATTTCTTGGGTTGAATTTGAATTGCCATGCATGTCCCAACATGGATAATAAAGAATTCGATGAGAGAAGAATGAACCATGTCTCCAAAATAGCTGTACAATTAGAATATAGAACAGATTTCATGTGATATTGAAATGAAATGGGAATAAATAATAATATGGATGTCAAACTACTGTATAAGCATATAGAATAATAGAGCATATTATATGAATATAGTATATAACATAAAACACAATAGCGCAGACAAGAAGACGGGCAATATCTCATTGAACAAAAACAATCAATTGTTTGGACAACCGAAAACCAGTTTTCCGATTCTCTGGTGTGAGTGTGTGTACTCACAATCATAGCAGTTGGGACTGTGTAAGTGAGTTCGACCACACTTTTTCAAAAGGCTAGTAGGGAATATTGAAGCTTTCTCGATTGAGAGTACTTTGCAGGTACCTCGTTCTAGCATGTTTCGGATGCTATTTTCCAACCGATAATCATGAAAATGGTACCAAATTTTTCAGAAAGACTTGGACATTTGGCGCCGTACCACCAAATTTTGATATCACTTATCAATTTTTTCCCATTGCACGTCAAACTTTGCCAAATTTTCTCCAAGTACATCAAATTTTAAAGTCATTTTATAGTTGGAAAATTGTAATTTGGCGGTACAGTGCCAGATGTCCAAATCTTTCTGAACAGTTTGGTACCATTTTCATGATTATCGGTTGGAAAAAAGTGTCTGAAACACGCTAGAACAAAGTGCCTGTTTCAGCTCTTTTTCGGAATTATAACATTGCTCTTAATGTAAAATCATGCATCATAAAATGACTTTAAAATTCGATGAACTTGGAGAAAATTTGGCAAAGTTTGACGTTCAATAGGGAAAAATTGATAAGTGATATCAAAATTTGGCGGTACGGCGCCAGATGTCCAAATCTTTCTGAACAATTTGGTACCATTTTCATGATTATCGGTTGGAAAATAGCGACCAAAACACACTAGAACGAAGTACCTGCAAAGTACTCTCAATCGAGAAAGCTTCAATTCCTTACTAGCCTTTCGAAAAAGTGTGGTCGAACTCACTAACACAGTCCCAACTGCTATGATTGTCAGTACAAACACTCACACCGGAGAACTGGAAAACTGGTTTTCGGTCGTCGAAACATTTGATTGTTGACGTGACAACATCTTATAAATTGGTTTGCCGGGTGACACTTCAAGAAACTGCATTACGTTCCCATTTCATGCGCTCACAATGAGAGCGAGTGAGAGCGTTCGTTTCGGTTCACGGTCGTCTGGAAAGAGCACGAATAGGAGCAGTGGCGAGCAACGCAGCAGCAATGCCCGAAGGCATTCACCTGGAGAGAGAGTGAAACGGAGCAATCTCCTGCGACTGCACCACTACTTGGTGAATAGGTTATGTGAATAAGTATAATAAGTGAATAATGTGAATAAGTGAATAGGTATAAGTGTAAGTATAATAGGTATAAGTGAATAGGTTATGTTGTAGTAATCACAATGTTGTGGTAGTTTTCAATCACAAAAGTAGTATAAATCGTTTCTCAGCCAATAATAATTTGTTTAACTTGAAAAAATGAGCGCGACTTGCTATGTAAAAAATTGAATCAAGCACAGTTTAGCCCACCTAAGAGCGAGAGAGACAGAGTGATTTTGTTGAGGATGTGTGAAGGTAAAAATAAAATTTTGTTAATATGAAATTTAGTGCGAGATTCTTTGTATAAATTAATGTTTTAAATGTAATTCTTTGTATAAATAAATTTTTCAAATTGTTACTATTATTTCATCCTTCTTCCCACTATAGGAATGAATATTCACATTAAAATTATTTTACCACTCAAAGTCGTTGTCACTTAAAACTTTCGCCCGTATACCAACTTTACAAGCAACTATTTTTTTTTTGTTCATTGAGATATTGCCCGTCTTCTTGTCTGCTCTATTGTATTTTTATGATATAGGCCTATACTATATTCATATAATATGCTCTATTATTCTATATGCTTATACAGTAGTTTGACATCCATATTATTATTTATTCCCATTTCATTTCAATGAAATTTCATGTGATTTCATCACATGAAATCTGTACTATATTCTATTTGTACAGCTATTTTGGAGACATGGTTTATTCTTCTCTCATCGAATTCTTTATTATCCATGTTCGGCCATGCATGGCGATTCAAATTCAACCCAAGAACTTTACATGATACTACCCGGGTAAAATTTAGTTTTGGAGAGATCCAGTTTTACATGTTTTTTTTTATTCTGTAATTAGAGAACAACCAATCATTTGTAAATTCTCGAGAAAAAGTAATTTATTGGATAATATGAATGAATAATAGTTCATGCTTCAACGAAAATTTCTGCAATAAAAAAATACTTTCAGTATACTGCAAGATTTCCAAGATAAGCCAATTCTCTGTTCACTTTTTTCATTTACATTTACTTTCTTTGAAGTGGTAATAGGGTACAAGTATTCAATTGGAAGTAAGGTGAAATGCAAAAGCTAATGTACAGTATGACACTGTACATTGTTATTGTCCAGGAGTGCTAATGTTGGGGGGGGGGGGGAGATTGCGCAGACTGCGTCCTTGTCATTGTAGTGAGGGGGGGTTTCCAATAAGGTCAATATTGTAACAACTGATGATCTTCTTGTTTGGGATGTTTTCTGAATCGTGCAGAATCACAAATACTTTGCTTCTGAATAAAATTATGCTTATATTAATCATAACTTTTTTGGGTCTAGGCGCCTGCTGGCGCTTGCGTGGTAGATTCTATTAAATTCATAATTGACCAGAAATGAATTCGATTGTTTATAAAATAGAAAAAACAGGGGTCGATGTCAAACTAGGCAATCGACAGAAGAGTCCTGCGACAGTCAAGACCAGCGACGGTAGAGACCGGTGACATTCAAGGCCAGTGACGGTAGAGGACTCCTGAAAAAGTGGCCTCAAATGTCGCCTGCGTTAGGCGACAGTTGAGGTCACTCTAATTTTTGTACAGCCCCGACAGTCGAGACCTACGACGGCAGAGGACTCCTGAAAAAGTGGCCTCAAATGTCGCCTGCATTAGGCGACAGTTGAGGCCATCTAATTTTCGTACACTCCCGACAGTCGAGGCCTACGACCGTAGAGGACTGTAAAACACGTAATTCTCGACTGTCGCGCCCCCTCAAAAACACAGTAAAAATATTTTTAAGCAAGAATGTTTATGTAAAGTTGTTGATTTTTCAAATCAACTTCCTAGATTATATATAAAAAGGTAAATTTGTTCATTACTCTAATCATCATACTACTGTATATAACCTTTTTCTATTCTCTGAAGCTTATTAATTTTGTAACTTTAAAATTCTTTATAACTTTAAATTTGTGTAACTTTGAAAGTTCAGCATGTAAAATAAAGATACCAGCATCTTTCCATCCTCCAATTGAGTTTCGTCAACAAAGGTGGTCAAGTCATATACATTCCAGTACTTGGAGGATGGTCCCTGAACATATTTTTAAGTAATGGGAATCCATTACTACCGCATTATGCCTCCTTCATTGACAAATCTAAATATTTATCTATCTTCTATCCATCTATAAGACGAGATGGTGTCTGTCTTTCTGTCTGTTTGTATGTGAGATCATCACGCTTGAAATACTTGACTGATTAAGCTGTAATTCTTCACAAAGATGATCGTTCTGAAAATCCTTCAAGGATAAGCACTATCTACCTTCAAAGTTCATATGCTTTTTTTATGAAGGAAGTTTCCATTATTTAGTTTTCAACAAATCAGAAGTTATAATCATTATAAAATGTATTTTGTCTGAAATCGCAGTAGGATGTGTCCTCAACTGTTGCCTGCTGCAAGCGAGTCTCTAATTTTTGTACAGGCCTGACAGTCGAGACCAGCGACATTCGAGGCCAGCGACGGTAGAGGACTCCTGAAAACGTGGCCTCAAATGTCGCCTGCGTTAGGCGACAGTTGAGGCCACTCTAATTTTCGTACACTCCCGACAGTCGAGGCCTACGACCGAAGAGGATTGTAAAACAGAGGTCGTAGGCCTCGAATGTTGTTGGTCTCGACTGTCGCGCCCCCAAAAATAGACAGTTATCAACTGTCCCTTGTTCAGTTGTTTTCAGGCCTTTGTACATGGTGATCTGCACTTGTTTTGGTGAATCAGGAATTAGGTACTTCTCATAATATTTGCTACCGTATAATTAGCCCAGTTCTGAATCGTGCTAATACAGTCACAAGTACTTTGCTTCTGAATAAAACTATGCTTATGAATCATTGTAGCATTATAATATATAGCGTTGTTCTATGATTTGAATTTTTGAGGCCCTGTTAATTATTTATTTATTTATCAGATTAGCACAAACAATATAATGATCGGGAAAGAAAAAACAGGTTATTGCCCAAAACGTTTTCAATTTCCTAATTTAGTTTCAAATTGTGTAAATATTATACATAGGTTATGTCCATTTCAATTTTCTACACCAAATCACAATCTGAGAGTATAGATCAGAATAAAACAAACACTTTTAAATTTTGATAGATTGATGGTAAAACTTTTGTAAAAACATGAAAAAATGTTAAATTCACAAAATAAAGAATAAAACCACTTAAATTTTGAGCTCGAAAATATAACGTTCACCTTAGCTATATAACAGCTGTTTCATGTTATAATGAATAATAAAAACCAATTTGATTTCATTTATTATATTATTGGAATCATTTTTTGTTTGTGATTCTCCCTGATAATATACATAAATACATTGAAATATTTGTTCCTGTACTCCAAACAATATTATTACTGGAAAAATTAATTCCTATCTAGAATCAAAATAAATATATTTAAATCTCAAGAATGAAGAATCATGATTTTCATTTGTCTATGCATGAACCATTTTATTAACAGTCTTCAGCACTTACTGTATCTATATAATACTAGTCGTCAGGCTCGCTTCACTCGCCATACCCGTTTAGCACGACATTTAGTCTGTACCCCTGACTGGATCGTCCTAACATATGATAAAAATGCCCAAATGAAAAAATGCAGGCGAGCGAAGCGAGCCTGCTGATCTCATTCTTGGACAATCCAGTCGGGGGTCCAGGGGGCGGAGCCCCCTTGCTAGACGGATATGGCAAGTGAAGCGAGCCTGACAGCTAGTAGTAATAGCTAGTAGGACTAGCTCTGATTGAAGTAGCAGTACCCAATCAATTTTTCTGTGATAAATCAGGACCTCGTAAATAGGTATTTAGGAGGTACTGGATAAATAATTGGTATTTAGGAGGTCCTGGATAAATGCATTTCTATCTTCAACTTGGTGCCAACCTAACAAAGTCAACTCAACTTAATGCCAATCTGACAAAATTTTCAATTTAGTTACCAGAACAACTGTTTCGAAAAGGTACACTCTCTAGATTATAGTTCTATATTAACATATGGTATGGACATTTCAATTATAATCTTAAGATATTGGAATAAGAAGAATATTCATGCTAAAAGACGAGCTTTCAACCCTTAAAACCCACCCTTAGAGTTGAAATATCACCAAAAGATTTCTTAGTGCACCTCTAAAGGGCCAACTGAACATACCTATCAAATTTGAACGTTTTTGGTCTGGTAGATTTTTAGATTTGATAAAAAATCTAAATTAAAAATCTAAACCTAAATTTGATAGGTATGTTCAGTTGGCCCTTTAGAGGTGCACTAAGAAATCTTTTGGTGATATTATATATATATATATATATATATATATATATATATATATTATATATATATATATAGATAGATAGATAGATAGATAGATAGTGCACTCATATATTAATGAACTTGTATGTCAATTGTGAAGCTTTTCCTGGGGGAGTCACTCTCACCTCCAAGGATAAGTCGATACACATATAAAGAATCAGATGTGGAATGCAAATAGTCCCACGCCACTGGCCAAATCATGTAGTGCTGTATCTAAATGCCTCACGTTGGGCCGGCAAATCGTGTAAAGCTGTATTTTAACGGCTTCACATATGTAGAGTGAATCTTGTACTAAATCAACGGTGTTGAGGTTATAAATTTTGTAATTGCGTGTGTTGACGCTGAGTGTACACCAGACTGATTGATTCACTACAAGATTCAATACAATTGTCGGAATCGCGGGAGGTCTAAATGCTCGCTCACCCTTGATTCTTCTAATGACAGATTGTATGGTGATGAAATTTTTATAAGCAGTGTAGCGATCGCTAAACACTGAAGACGGATATCTTAAAATTATTACCTGTGAAGAATGAGCATACAAAATCATACAGGTCGAGCAAAAATCCCGATGTAGATAATTTACGGGACTGCGTCTCTAATAAGTTCTGAAGGATTAAAAATACGGTATTTGGACCAAATATCATTCAGAATATACTTCGAGAACAGAGTCTTGTCGGGTTTTAAGCTCTATTGTAGGAAATTATATGATCTCTGGCTGCATCTGCTGTACTGTTGATGTATTCGCTCCTAAGTCGAGGTTGGTAACAGATAAAAGCTGATATATGAGCAGGTAAGGATAAAGAACAAATATCTCGATCTGACCCCACTCGCTACATCCACTTAGACCTGTTCCAGTATCCAGCTTAATTCAATTATTCCAATGATCGTATTCGATCGGTTCTTGATGATATAGAACGTATCAGACACAATAATTGACAGGCTTAAGAAATAATCGAACTCAGAAAACGAATTAACAGAATTGAAATATATTATAATAAAATATATGATCATACAGTGCAGATTCAGAATTTGATTTACAGGTTGATAATAATTTAGCATTAACAAAAGAGTTAAAAATTTTCTTGTGCTTGCATGACACCATGCATGATTCGACAGAATTTTACAATTGATAAAATTTAACAGTTTTGAAAAAATAGTGAAAAATGAATTATAAAATATTTTTAAAATGCTCGGGGATCGTGGTTCTGGCAGCGGAGGATAGTTAATCAACTACAAGTTCTTATAAATTCAATATTGAATAAATCCTAGGCTCTTAATAACTAATAAGCGCTTGTCGGCGTGGCCAATAATTTAACGAAGAAAAAATTTATGTTTTCTGCACTGAAATATTTTCGAAGCGTAGATTAGGGCCCCTTTAAACTTATAACTCACGTGAAATTCCTTGACGGTCGTGGTTTTCTTCTTTGGATCAAAATCGTTTGGTCGGCAGCAATCCAGGCTTCGGTCTCAGCACGTGGGGAATTTTAATTTAATATTTCCTTCACCAAATTAATTAAGGGATGATTTAACTTTAAACTTTTAATTTATCGATTGATGAAAAGAAATTTACAAATAACAAATAGATTAGCCTAAAATGTTGGCTCACAAATAAAACATATAAAATCGAACGAAAATTTTACAAATAGGTCTTGGTAACTATAACGAGGTCTGAATGGTGAGGATTTCAAAAGGGAAGTGGAGTCTTTTTCTCTAAGCTTCTCGGCTAGACCTTTCTTCTGAGAATCTCAGTGTAGTAAATTTGCATAAAAAATTTGCCATTGGTAGAACGATTGTGACGTAGACATGACGTCAGTGGCAAGCAAGAGAATATAATTCCTTTAATTACGACAATAATTCAATTTATATAATTCTTAAAACCACTTAAGCTCCTTGACATAGTTCCTCTTATACAATGTATATGTGCTAGCGTATATGATAAGGCAGGTTTGTTGTCTGATAGTAGATTAACATGTGTTGCTTTCAAACGATCACCTTTTTGGTGCTATTTCTATGCACTATGATTGGCTTAGGCTTGCCAAAGAGATTTAAACACCATGTGGTTCAGTTGAAGTAGTAATTAATAAATTAATATTCTTATACAATTTTTATTATGTTTGAGACTGTTATAATTAATTTCTGCTGTTTTTATCAATAATATGCTGTTCATGATATGACCTAGTTAGTTACAATAAGACTTGACATTATAATATAATTTCTAAAATAATAAATAATTTCAACAATAATAGAACATTTATATTTTTTTTTATTCGAAATTCTTGGTCCTTTATTGATAGTTTTTTAATTTTTAGGAATGATATTATACCTTGCATGAAACTGGCATGACATTTGACAATACTTTGAATCAGTCAGCTGTGTTCGAGCCGCTTTAAACATCTGATCGGCAGTAAACATAGTGTAACCTCAAAATTCAATGAGCAATTCATAAATAATTCGTGCTTTATTTGCAGAATAATTATAATTTTATTGAATAGTTTTCTAGAAAATATTCAGTACAGAACGGTACTCTTATCTAATATACAGTTACTGATAAGTAAGCTTTATCGCTCGGTCGCTAACTATTCCTTTAGCAAATTCTTTCATTTTAAAAGGTAATCACAATTTTTCTCTCTTCTCATGAGATCTATTTAAAAGATTCATCACACAATTTAGAAGAATTAGTCAAATGAAGTGTTCTTTGATTAACACTGTTGAAGCAATAGAATACCATCTATAGCCAGGCTACTCAAAAGCAGATCAGTCATGTTAGAACAGCTGCAGAATGAGTAGACAATGCAGTGTATCATAATAATAATGGACTTTTCTAGGAAGAGAAGACTGATGTGAGAGTGAGTGCGCATGTCAATTGTGATAGTGGTGCTACTGAAGTAATGAACTTCTTTCTCTAGAAAGAAAAGACTAATGTGTGAGAGAGCACATCAATTATTGAGAGAGAGTAGAGCTATGAAGACCGATGTTTGTGAGCCAGCTAAGCCAGCATGCTTTTTTACTCCATTCCCCATCTCATCATTTAGATTTACCTAGTACTACACTTTTTGAACAGCCTTCCTAGAGATGGCACTTAATGCTGAAGGTATGGAATCATCGTGAGAGTATTCAATGAATTACTCTAAATCACGATGATTCTCCAAAAAAATCTAAATTAGGATGGTAAATTGATACAGTCTGTCTACACTCTCTTCAAGTGGAGGGCGTTCCCATACAAAACTCTGGCGAGAGGCAGCACCTATAAAAACAGTTACAGAGATATATTCTATACCGATTGCATTGAAATTCATTTTGTGAGCTCTCCACGCATCAATGAAGGATTCTTGATGGTAATTTTTTTCAAATTCATCCCCAAGTTTAATGAAAAGCAGTGATCAAAGTTGCACCGACGGAAAATCGAGTAGAGAAAAGCTTAATGTAGTTGTAGAGTGTGACGCTAGATAGCGCTGGTAGCAAACATGATACAAACAACCGTGATACTGTATCATTCGACATGCAACAGAATGCAACACGGGAACAGCCAAGGAACCTAGAATCACCGAAAAAATCTGGTGTCGCGCACTCACACAACTTTTCTTGCTGTTATGAAAATTGATCACCTGACGCTAGTATTCACGCGCATTTCAAGTCTACTATTCAAAGATCTGAGCCAGCTGTTGACAGGACTATAACGCTGGAGAC
This sequence comes from Nilaparvata lugens, assembly GCF_014356525.2. Lineage (NCBI taxonomy): Eukaryota > Metazoa > Arthropoda > Insecta > Hemiptera > Delphacidae > Nilaparvata > Nilaparvata lugens. The sequence goes on along the minus strand of NC_052513.1, from coordinate 32,175,342 downwards.
ACACAAAGTTTGCTATCTCGCCATTTCGCCAAATCGTGACGTCATCATCGGATAGAAAACTTTCAGAATGTGTCTATTTCAGAAGGATGTAATTTATTATTCATCAAAATGGTAAACTCCCGCTACGCTCCCGCTGAAATAGACACAATCTGTTATGGAAAACAATGTAAACAAACTCTACAGAAAAGTTTTCTATCTGATGCTGACGTTACGATTTGGAGATATGACAGTAGATGTTGGCTTCATCGACTTTAAGTATGGATATACAATGGACTGAGTCTATTCTATAACTGGTCTAAGGTGTGAACCAAGGTCTATAAATACAGGCAAAATCGCAATTTTATGGGGTTCTTGTTCACCAATTTTCAAATTCATCAGCTGTTATGGGTCGATGTCAAACGAGGCAAACGACAGAAGAGTCCTGCGACAGTCGAGACCACCGACGGCAGACACCTGCGACATTCAAGGCCAGCGACGGTAGAGGACTCCTGAAAAAGAGGCCTCAAATAATGTCGCCTGCGTTAGGCGACAGTTGAGGCCTCTCTAATTTTTGTACAGCCGCGACAGTCGAGACCTGCGACCGTTGAGGACTCCTGAAAAAGAGACCTCAACTGTCGCCTGCGCTAGGCTCTCCAGAATGGGAGACAGCACCAAAATAATGATCATTAAATTAGTATGGATTTACCAGTAATTGAATAATATATTATATCCCATTATTCCTTCCATCTTATGAATACATATTGGAACCTTACAACTGTAAATATACCTTAGTTGTTTCTTTATAAAAAACTAAATTTTCAAACTCGTAAATACCTTTTTGATACTTGGATGTCAAATTCTCAACACATTATAGATGTAGGATATTATTCTACAAATCACACATGCACACATTCACATTTTACATTTTCTTGATCTATACATTGAGCTTTTCTCGTAAAACCTAAATTGTTCATTTATTTCATTAACGATAAAATAAATTTATCTATTTATTTCATAAATAATAAGATATTTATTTCATGGAATTAATTACATTATTACTTTCATAGATGATAACATCATACGTCAAAATAGAATTACCATCGCTACAATCTCATATCCTACACTCGGCCATTCTGACAAATTGGCTTGCCCTCAAGCCATAAAATAAATGAGTATGAAAAGGATTACAAACATAAACAAAACAAGGAAAATAAAACAAACATAAACAAAACACACAAGATGAAACGAACGTGAACAAAACATAACACTGCATTACACGCAACACTGCTTGATAAGACTGACTTTCTTTGGCTGTTGGGGTACTTTGAATTGCTTTTTCATTAATTTTTTTTCTCTTTGTTGAGTATGCATCAACTCATACATATTCTTCTTTTTATAATTATTCTTATCAATTTCACTTTTTCCAATACTAGCCAATATTTCTTTTCCATTTCTTTCTAAATTCATACCTTGACTTTCTTCCATTTCCACATCTTTCTCATCTCTCCTCATTTTTTGTACATTCTCATTCCGTTCTTCAAGTTTTTCCTTAATTTCATAATTTGATTCAATTACATTTTCCTCTCCACTATCCCATCTGAGTCCCCTTTCCACCTTACCATCACTCTCTCCCTTCCTCTTTTCACCATTTCCAATGTGCAGATGATTGTGGGCTACAGATTTTAAACTGACAACCATTAATACTTTAAAGTTTTTGATCATAAATTTTCAATAATTGTCCACTGCAAGTATTTGACAAGTTATCAATAAAAGGAATCAGATCAAATGCTTGTAAATTTTTAGATTGATTTCGGTATTCAAATCTAGGGTTTGAAAAATGTTCCAACTGACCATGGTTAGGAATCAACTCCGCGTCAAGACTCACTTCTTGATTGTGATTATAGTTACCACTAACCCTGTTTCGAATTCTATGATACCAAAAGAGATTCTATGAAGAATTCTACGAATTCTATGAAGATGATGCATGATAATAATTATAAAATCATGCAGACACTCTTTCGATCCTAAAGACTCCTCTACTCAATCGTGTAGATCACTGTTTGTCACATAAGTTTGGTGGAATTTACAACATTTTACTTGTTTTATTACAAAATTCATCAACATTAGCCTGATTCATTATAAAATTCACTATAGTATTTGACTAATTGTCACATAAGTTTGGTGGAATTTACAACATTTTACTTGTTTCATTACAAAATTTATCAAAATTAGCCTGATTAATTATAAAATTCATGATTATAACAATAATTAGTACAGTATGGAACAATCATTCATTACAAACATGAAATATTGTCTCTTCTTCAAATTGACCAATACTGTCGATGGAAAACGATTTTTAGCACAATTTCGAATTGAAATTTGGAATTCTTCGTATAAGTACCTATTTTCAATGTAGAATTTTTTTGTGAAGTACATTTTCAAATAACTGTAGAGTATGTAGAGGTCTAAGTTGAAAAGTAACAACATTTCAGTTAACAATTCATGTAAGTGGTGCCCGAAATTCAACTCTCAAAGAGGTCAATGCAAAGAGGTCAGTATTGAATCCATTCTGCAACAATGAACCACCCTGCGAGCCTAAATGAATTCCATATTCGATAAAAATTCATGCATCACTGACTATTTTAGAATGAGTTTTCCTGTGCAAAACGAATAACACAAAAATGAATTCCACCGACAATTTTATTCGAAAATCAATCAAGCCAGTTCTTGACTGAAGGCAAATATTTGCCGAATTTGACGTCCACTCCAATAGTGGAATCGTCCTTCCTGCTTGCAGGGATTGATTTTTTCAATTAAAATTTCACCTGTATTTTTCGAATAGAATACGTGGAATTTTGGGGAGATATTGAATGAGGAAAATATGAAAGCAGTCGTTCAGGTGAGGGAGAAGCAGATGATAAAAGGAAAAAGGAGCAGGAATGAAAGAAAAGAGAAATTGATAAAGAGAGAGAACTCAAAAATGAATCAATCTGAACATAAAGAGAAAGTGAAATGGTGTTATAATTGGAAGACTTTTTCCAAGGAGAATAATAATTGAAAACGAGAATGGAGGAATAATAAAATGAATACAAGTGTAGCAAAATAGAATAGGAAATACAGAACGATAGTAATATCAATCATCTCTGCAACAGGCGGTGTTGAGGAAAAATCCAACATTTCAAATATATAAGCCACTTGTCCGGGGCTACAGGATCAAATCAATTAATTCAGAAACATATTTGAGCCTTTTCTGGGAAAGAATCTTTTCCTGTTCAACCTCCCATGTCGTTTTGGGTTTCAGCAGAACAAATCTTCCTTTTCCTTTATTTAAAACATAATTTCTCTTGTATTTTTTTCCGTATCCATCTAAACATGGCGCACCAATTCTACACTTTTTACATTTTTTCACTTTTTACATTTTTACACTTTTTACACATTTTACACTTTTTCCAGTTTTCTCTCTTCAAAGCTGTATTCACACATACTTAGATCCTTAGTTGACCGAGCGAAGTGAGGTCTAAAATTCAAGTCGACGGTTTGGCATTTCTCTTAATGTTTAAATGTTTGAATGTTTAAATGTTTTTATGTTGCGCATTTACGGCGAAACGCGGTAATAGATTTTCATGAAATTTGACAGGTATGTTCCTTTTTTAATTGCGCGTCGACGTATATACAAGGTTTTTGGAAATTTTGCTTTTCAAGGATAATATAAGAGGAAAATGGAGCCTCCTTCATACGCCAATATTAGAGTATAAAAATCAGACTATAGAATTATTCATCATAAATCAGCTGCCAAGTGATTACACAGATGTGTGGAGAAGCCAGTGTATTGCTGTATTTCCATAAGGTCTATAGTTTCAATCAGTAGCATCAATACTGCGTGAGGTCTACTGTTCACAGAACTATTAGTAACAACGAATATTTGAACAAAATAAACAGTAAAAATAAGTTATTTGAACGATCATTATATTTGTTTTCAACTTTTATTTGTCACCATGAAGCCTTGCGCACACCGATGCTGGATGAGTGCGGGACGCGGGACGATGATGATGATGATGATGATGATGTTGATGATTATGATGATGATGATGCATGGGAATAGGATTAACAAGCATTATAACACCTACAAACTTGACATTTGGTGACGCTGGAAACATATTATAGTGAGCTTATTCACAAAACACATTCAAAGGCTTTGCGATGACATTTCCTATGATAAAATTGTCTCTATTCTGTAACAACAACCCTAATTTGCACCCTCACCCCGATTTGTTTTAGTTGCAATAATTACAGTACTCGTGTTTATTTTGGGATAGATGAAATAATAATAATATTATACTGAACAGTGAACAGAAATAATGAACGTTCTAATTTACTTCTCGTGTTATTCCAGCTCTATCCTGAAATTGAGCTTGTTAGCTCACATCGTAGAATCAATACAAATTGTATTAGTGAGCTCTGCAACTCTGTAACATTTGCAAATACTGGCAGGATATTACTGTGAGCTACATTTCCGAGTAGATAAATAATAATAATATATTTTTGTTTGTTCTTTATTCTAGTTTAATAATTGAATATTATGGATGAATGTTACAGTATTTATTAAGTGCTGTTTGAAATTAAACAATGTTATTTATTGTCTTTTCTCTTTAGGGCTACTTTTAAATATGAATAAAAAATTGAAATCCAAGTACATTTTTTAAAATTATTTAGTCACGACATGTTTAGGCTATATAATGCCATTATCAAGTGATTGTAAAATGAATAAAATGACATTAAATAAATACTATTGCAAGCTTCCAAAAATAATTTTAAAACGGGTACTTGGATTTCTATTTTTTGTTCAAATGTTATTCATTGTTTATTACATATATTGTTTTGTTCTATCTATCGTTCATTCTATCATAATACATTGCGTCTACATTTTACATTGTGTGCAGTTATCATTTTAATTTACCTGGAAGTGTTTACAAGGATGCTTCACTGTCAATTCAACGGACTAATTACACGGATTCAAGTGTGCATTATAATAATTGATATATTAATACTATTAGTGTTGTAATGTATTATTTTGGTATTTGATGTTATGCTCTCTTTATTTTTGTTATGGTTTGCTACTGTTCTCTTCTGATTTGATCTTTTCTATTCTGTTCATGATTTCGTTTTGAGTCAGTATTGTTGAATTGAGTCCAATTGTATCAATTCATCTGTAATAATGTATTTTATTTTGTTTTATTGTATTGGAATAGTCCTTAATCATTGATATAATTCAAGATTCAAATTAATCTTTTCCCCAGTTCTAGCTCTCACATTGGAGTGGAGAAAACAGAGTTCTATCTCCTCTAGAACCGGAGTTGACCTCTACATTCTGAAACAAGTACATCACCAACACAAGCTCTGGTTTAATTAGTTGTATTTGTTAATTGGACACGGGTTTGTCCCTGTGAATGATAATGCGATTCCTGGATTTCCGTGTACTGGAACAAAGCTCTTTTACTCTACAAGGTTGGTTTTTGTTTTCTATCCATTCCTCTTTTCATTCCTGTGAGACTTTCGTACTGTTTTATTCATATTTTTTAAGAATATATCTCGCTGTAAGATAAATACATCTCCTAGTTTGTGAAGGAATGGGAGACTAAAACTTGCAATTTGAAATCTGAACACAGAATTTTTATTCTAGTTTTCGTTTTTCTTCTACTTCTCAATCACCAACTCCTCGTCCTTTTCTACCTTCTTTTCCTCTTTATTTTCCTTCTTCTCCATCACCTTTCCCCCTCCTCTTTCCCCACCATTACTCTCACTCCTGTCTCTTCTGTTCTTCCACTCCTCCTTCACACTTCCCACAACCTTTTGGCCAAAGGCCAAAGGCCAGTTTCACACGGCAGAGTCCTCGCTCCTGGAAGATCATATTACTGAAGATCATATTAATTTCATATTTTGCAGCTCTCCTTTCACATGGGGATCTTACAAATAAGCCGACAGATCTAACAACTTCGCCAACGTTTGCTCAAAGTATGACTCATCACTTTTTCTCAAAGTCTAACTTCCTTAAAAATATAGATAGAAGATTTCTGATTTCGGATTTGGATCCAGCGACCACAAATTCTTTAATGCGTAAGTCCCATTTTCAAAAATACCCGAAAACAAGGGAGTTATAGCTGTTTTTAATATAGCTTTCCATTATCATATGATTATATAGTAAACGTACTAAGATAATAATACTCCTGCCTCACAAAGGGACAGGCAAAGGTTTCAATAAGCTTTTGAACACCTGAGAAGTTTAAACATAAACATTTTCAATTTTTAAAAGTTCTAGTTTTCCAAAAAAATATTGAACTATGAAAAGATGAATCCAAATATGAAATCATAAATCATCTCCACTCATCACCCAATAAAATAGGAGGAAAAGGAATGTTGTACAGTAAAATTCACTAAATTTCAGTTGTCATTCAACAATCCAATTTATCAGGTTCAAATCGTTGAATATCACTTTAAATTACCAGCAATTATTGACTATTTCTTTTTAACTTCCATCCAACTTTTGGCGACTTCATTCCGGTCCTTGTAGATGTCAAGACTTTTATCCCAAAGAGCAGGTCGGTTGCAAACTGCAGTAATCAACAGCTCCACATCAAATTCAGACATCGCGTAATGACAGTTGTCAAAGTCAAGTCAAGTAAACAACTGACAAGTCAAGTCAAGTAAACAACTGACAAGTCAAGTCAAGTAAACAACTGACAAGTCAACAAGTGTCAACTGGAGAAGTGAGTGAGCAAGCACAGTGCTGCCATAATGCGAAAAGCATAACCATTGTACCAACTATTCTAAATTATCGTACTGTATTTCGTGAAGCCATGCTTTGTTAAAACCAGTTACTCAGAAAGCGTTTTTTTGTTGTTCGATGTTTTGTCGTCCTTATGAATTCTGTTGAAGCAAACATAATGTTATTTAAGAAGTTGTGCTGAACCTGTATAAAGAATTCATAGAATTCATAGGAACGGTAGAAAATCAATTTTACGAAAATCGATGTACATGTAACTGGATTTAGAAGATCAATACGATAATGTGCTCTATCACAATTAAATCACAGAAATGTTTAAGTGAAAACGTTGGGCGCAAACCTTCTGCCATGAGGAGACAAATAAATTTATGAAAAGCTTGATAGCTTGAATAGTGATCTGATATTTGTTACACGTTTTTAGTCTAAGACGTAATATGTCTTAGACTAATTTTTAATGTTTCTTCAATCTGCAGGAAAACTTTGGTTTTTCAAAGTTATCTTACTCCCTTATTTTGGGGTATTTTCAGAAATCAAGATAAATTAATATCCTACCAAATTCCCTACACGAATACAGTGTAAGTTGTATTATAATAGCTACAGTACTTATGTACTGTATAGTACAGTACCTGTTCGTTTTCACCGTATAATTATATGATAATGGAAAGCTTTATTAAAAACAGCCATAACTTCCTTGTTTTCGGATATTTTTGAAAACGGGACTTACGCTTTATAGAATTTGGGGTCGCTGAATCCAAATCCGAAATCAGAAATCTTCTATCTATATTTTTAAGGAAGTTAGACTTTGAGAAAAAGTGATGAGTCATACTTCGAGCAAACGTTGGCGTAGTTGTTAGATCTTGCCTCTGCTTGCCTCGAGGGGAAAAGACAAAAGACGTGACAAAACGAGGTTCCTGGATAGGAGTGAAAGACACGATTTGACTCAATGTACTTCAACAAAAAAACGTGAACACTGTTCAGTGTTCAAGTTGCACGTCTCCTCCTATCGTGTGAAAGTAGCCAAATTTCACTCCTTCTTTTCTTCCTTCTCTTCTTTTTCTACTTGCTTCTCCACCTCCTCATACTCCTCCAACTCTTCCTATTTCTTCTCATCCTCCTCCCTATCCTCCTCTTCTTCTTCCTCCTCCTCTTCTTCTTCCTCCTCCTCTTCTTCTTCCTCCTCCTCTTCTTCTTCCTCCTCCTCTTCTTCTTCCTCCTCCTCTTCTTCTTCCTCCTCCTCTTCTTCTTCCTCCTCCTCTTCTTCTTCCTCCTCCTCTTCTTCTTCCTCCTCCTCTTCTTCTTCCTCCTCCACCTCCTATTCCTTTTCTGACTCTACATCATCTTCTCATCTTCCTCCTCTCCTTCCCTCCTCCTATTCCACCTCCCTTTCCTTCACATCCTATTCTCCATTTTCCTCCTCTTCTTATCCCTTGTTACTATTTCTCATTTTCTCTACACTTCTATCTTTTTGTAAGCTTCTACAATGTACGAAAAATCAGAACACTATAGTTTTCACTAACTTAAACATGATTGAAGAAATAGATAAATGATTGGATTCAGTGGAGAAGTGAGTGAGCAAGCACAGTGCTGCCATAATGCGAAAAAGCATAACCATTGTACCAACTATTCTAAATTATCGTACTGTATTTCGTGAAGCCATGCTTTGTTAAAACCAGTTACTCAGAAAGCGTTTTTTTGTTGTTCGATGTTTTGTCGTCCTTATGAATTCTGTTGAAGCAAACATAATGTTATTTAAGAAGTTGTGCTGAACCTGTATAAAGAATTCATAGAATTCATAGGAACGGTAGAAAATCAATTTTACGAAAATCGATGTACATGTAACTGGATTTAGAAGATCAATACGATAATGTGCTCTATCACAATTAAATCACAGAAATGTTTAAGTGAAAACGTTGGGCGCAAACCTTCTGCCATGAGGAGACAAATAAATTTATGAAAAGCTTGATAGCTTGAATAGTGATCTGATATTTGTTACACGTTTTTAGTCTAAGACGTAATATGTCTTAGACTAATTTTTAATGTTTCTTCAATCTGCAGGAAAACTTTGGTTTTTCAAAGTTATCTTACTCCCTTATTTTGGGGTATTTTCAGAAATCAAGATAAATTAATATCCTACCAAATTCCCTACACGAATACAGTGTAAGTTGTATTATAATAGCTACAGTACTTATGTACTGTATAGTACAGTACCTGTTCGTTTTCACCGTATAATTATATGATAATGGAAAGCTTTATTAAAAACAGCCATAACTTCCTTGTTTTCGGATATTTTTGAAAACGGGACTTACGCTTTATAGAATTTGGGGTCGCTGAATCCAAATCCGAAATCAGAAATCTTCTATCTATATTTTTAAGGAAGTTAGACTTTGAGAAAAAGTGATGAGTCATACTTCGAGCAAACGTTGGCGTAGTTGTTAGATCTTGCCTCTGCTTGCCTCGAGGGGAAAAGACAAAAGACGTGACAAAACGAGGTTCCTGGATAGGAGTGAAAGACACGATTTGACTCAATGTACTTCAACAAAAAAACGTGAACACTGTTCAGTGTTCAAGTTGCACGTCTCCTCCTATCGTGTGAAAGTAGCCAAATTTCACTCCTTCTTTTCTTCCTTCTCTTCTTTTTCTACTTGCTTCTCCACCTCCTCATACTCCTCCAACTCTTCCTATTTCTTCTCATCCTCCTCCCTATCCTCCTCTTCTTCTTCCTCCTCCTCTTCTTCTTCCTCCTCCTCTTCTTCTTCCTCCTCCACCTCTTCTTCCTTTTCCAACTCCTCATCATTTTTCTTCTAAGCCTCTTCCTCATCGTGTTCCTCTTTCTTCTCCTCCTCATCCTCTTCCTCTTCCTCCTCCACCTCCTATTCCTTTTCTGACTCTACATCATCTTCTCATCTTCCTCCTCTCCTTCCCTCCTCCTATTCCACCTCCCTTTCCTTCACATCCTATTCTCCATTTTCCTCCTCTTCTTATCCCTTGTTACTATTTCTCATTTTCTCTACACTTCTATCTTTTTGTAAGCTTCTACAATGTACGAAAAATCAGAACACTATAGTTTTCACTTAACTTAAACATGATTGAAGAAATAGATAAATGATTGGATTCAGTGGAAAATGATCACAAACAATATCCAAATTCAGCAACTCAGCCCTCACCCAATAACCACATCCACATGCTACATTACAGAAATTGACATTAAAAAACGTAATTAATTCGCATTTGTGAGCCGGCCGTCAAATTAAAATAACACACAAAAGTTAATGCGGGCTACAAAAGAAAGAATGCTGTAAAAAACGGGGAACAAAAAATCATGTCCTCTGTGACGTCACAATGTGGAACTAATCCAAGATTCCACGTTACCATGGTAACCCTCGCATGACCACAGATGCCAGTGACGGCAGCTTCTGATTTTTGATGTCTAATGAACCCTCCACTGCCCCTTTAGGCCTTTTATTATCGTCGTGAAACATGGGGTATCTCCCAAGTGATGTATATCTATTTCAATATACATCTATAGATAGCTCACGCCATATGGATTCCATAGCTTTTCACCATTTTTCCTTCCTTGGATTTGATGCGTGATATCATCTAATAGGGGTAGATTCGTTTTTATAACTTTTTTACGTCAGCATCAATGAGATGGCCAAGCGTTTTATTTACGAAAATCTGAGAAAAATTACTCCTTCGTTCCAAGGGTTCCAATCCACAAAAATGTATGAGACAACCAGATTATACTCTTGAGTATAATGAGTTGTCTATGAGACAACCATTTTATACTCAAAAATCCGAAAAGATTCTTTCAAGTCTTGAACACTTGAATCGAACATGTACGAACTTTGATATCCATAGAAAATCCTTTCCTGTTCTGAAGAATGTTTTTTGTATCAACGTGACTTGTTGACAAAAATCTGTGAGACAAATGAACTAGATTTCCATACAACAGTGACAGAGATCAATGCAAATATAATTCCCATAGGTTTGAGACTATTCATACTCAGGGTGAGTGGGAATAGTACAATTAGTAATATAAGTTAGTTATTCGGTAATTCTTTAAAATTATTTTTTTATTATGTGAATATTTCCTATTTTAGTTATAATAATGTGAAATATTTCTTCTATGTTTAGCTTTGAAGCATCTAAATTTGAAAATTTCCTTTGTGAAAATACTAGAGGACTGAAAATTTTGTGAATTGAAGAACTACAAGACTATGTGTAAAACATAAAAAACCTATTACCTGAACTACAAAACCTATTTTGGACTATGTGTTATATTAATTTGAGAGAGGAATAGCACAAGGTTTCATTATTTTTCCTCTCCCTATCATTTTGATAATGGGAGAGGAATAGTACAAGGTTACATCATTTTTCCTTCCCCTATCATTTTGATAATGTACAGTACTTATTGTATAAATGAATAAAGAATAAATAACTCGTTAGAATTATGTTATCACTGTTCACTGTCACTTGTTTAAGATTCCAGCTATTATACATCAAACGTGAAAACATCATCCAAGTCTCAAACACTTTTTCACATCAACTCAATGAGACGACTCCACAAAAATCTGAAAAATCCCTCTCAAATCTCAAGCAAATATCCGATCTCTACTATTATTAGAAAAGTCGTTATTTCTAACTTGATGGGTATAGTCCGGCCTATTTGTAGTATGGCAGTCTTCCGTACAGTTTGTGTCTCTTTTCAACGCAATAGTCTCGAATCTATTTTTATTGCTGTGTTTTGAAAGAGCTGAACGTCGGTCGAAATTTTACTGATTACCTTTTCCAGCTCTCGTATACTGTCTGTATACTTTCTGTATACAGAATTACGCTATCTTCTCTCTATGACAGTAGAAAGTAGGACGTACACAACTAGCGCCCAGCGGTCAAATGGGAGTGATACATGGCTCCGATACACACGTACACTGTCTACGTCGTGACGTCATCACTGCCAGTCACATTATTTGTCTGTCTCTCTCTCTCGCTCTCTCTCTCTCTCTTTCACTCTCTCTGGAAGTGATAAAGGTATATAAACTTTCCGACAACCATCTGCTTTATAACGACCATTCCTTCCTATTAGACTCGAAAAGTGTTCCATTGATTTATCTAGACTTGGTGATGAATTTTGAAATCATGAATACACCGAATTTCGAATTTCGTGGACAGAATCACAAATCATATAAATATGATTAGGAAGGAACAACAGGCTTGGCCCAAAACTATTCCATTCCCAAATTTTGATAAATTAATAAAATGTCCAAAAAATAGGTTATGTTTCTACTGTAAAACGTTCAAGTTCAATTTTCGTCCAAAAAAAATATATATATATATATATATATATATATAAGCTAAACATTTTGAATTTAGAGAAATTAAAACACTAACTATATTTAAATATAACACTTAATTATCACTTCATATTGAATTAAACAAGTTATTTTATAAAATTTTGAACCCAAAAATACACACAACTTCTCTCACTAAATCACATAGTCTATAATTGATTATATTATTCATCACAATAATGACCTTATCTGTGGTTTCCCTTTTTGACCAACTCTATTTCAAAATCCCAACTCAGAACACTTGAATCAACTTTCTTCCACTTCTTATCACACCCCTTGTATCCACTCCAAGTTAGGTCGCTTTCCACCCTCAAGTTAAGGGTGGTTATCGACTTGTCACTTAAGTAAAGTTTAATTGGTGTATGAGGGGAGCTGCGTATAGTTAGAGTTTTAAGTGCTGCATAGAGAATTGTTGAGTCGAGTTTCTCGAGCTAAGTTGAGCCAGTGCTACATTGTCTCTGTTCAATGTAGTTAGTACATGCGGGCAGCGGGCTCCACTACCCTTGCTGTGTTTGACATATGTTGAACATTATAAACACTATAATTATTATTTATTCATTAGTTTGTCTATTTGTTGTTTTGTGTGAACTGGGCCTAAAAAAAGCATAAACATATATATTTGACAAAATTATATTTAGAGTCATTCGTTTCAATATTTCGTGAATAAAAGTAATAGTGGAAGTTCATAGAAATAATAATTATTTTTTAATTGAGAAAAACGGTAATCATTAACCTAGAGTTTTCTCTAATCAATAAAAAAATCTCCACTGCAGTAGCAGTATCTTTCGCATCGCTTCGAATTGAAATTTAATTCGAGTACCTTAAAATGTGTGAACAAAAAAAATATAAATCTATGATAACTACTGTTTTACTAAAATCGTGGAATTTCCAAACTAAGAATAGATCATGCATTGGAAACTGAAGATGTACGTAGGCCTATTTAGTGTAAGTTTCAAAAAGTGTACTTGACTGAAGATTTGAATTAAAAGACTGACAGACGTCTGTCAGTTTGCTACAGGCTTCGATCAGTAGGCCTACTACAGACCATCTACAATAATTGTACTGAAGAATTTACTACAAATTTTTCACTGAAGATTCAACTACATTATTTGTACTGAAGATGTTCACTTTGTTCTGTCGATTGAAGAATACATTTCAATTTCTTCTTCTTCTTTCATTCATGGTTTAGGCTCTTGCCTGTTCCGACTCACAAAAGTATAGATCAAATTTTTCTCATTTTCACAGTCTCGACAGTTTTTCGATATAAACAGTAATGCAAGATCAATTTAGGGTAACTCAGCTTATAGAGCATGAAATTTCTCTCATTTAAGACCAATCGCAAGTTTCTATCATGCATTGTACTCATTTTAGAGACTCTTAATTAACAGTAAAATCGCAAGAAAAATGAGAAAATAAAGATCATCATTCAATTGGCTGTAACTTTTGAACGGTATTGAAAACAGAAGTATATTTCATGGGAGTGAAAAGAGGAGAAAATTCATCACAACCTCGACCACTTTTTGGATTTTGCATCTGAAGTGTTCCACAAGATACGCAACGTTGCATATGCGAGACTGTGAGAATGGGGAAAATATCACAAATTTCTCGAACATTCAAAGTTGCGTATCTTGTGGAACACTTCAGATATAAAATCCAAAAAGTAGTCCTGCGCGACCACTCAATTCATTGGAAATTTATTATCTTTAATATTATATAGAGAATGCTTTTTCTCGAAAAATTCAAGGTTCTCGAGATTAAATGGAAAACTTGAAAAAATCGAAAATTTTGGGGTGAAGTCGCCTTCTGGTGTGTCAGCAAATTTCAGATTAGAATTCAGCGCCCCAAAATATATATAGAACCATCGAAAAAAAATATTTCGGGGCTGTTTCCTGAAAAACGACCATTTGACTGGACTATAAGTTGTTATCCTATTATAATAGCGAGCAATTTATGTATATCTGTTTATATTTTTCTATTTCTATATCTGGTTATCTGGCTATCTGGTTATTTATGTTCAACGGATCTCGGAAACGGCTCTAACGATTTTCACGAAATTCGGAATATAGTAGGTTTATGATATCAAAATTCGATTGCACTAGGTCTCATCCCTGAGAAAACTCTCTGAAGGACATGAAGAGGATAATTCATCCTTGGAAAAACAGATGATGATTTCGTCTGTGAATAAATCACAGACGAAATATATTTTTCGTAGTGAATAAATCAAAATTCGGGTAAGTAACAATTTTGGGCTGTGTCTGTTAGTACTTCCCAATCATTTTAAAGAAATGATTATCAATGAAATAAATCTGTTTATCAATGAATAAATAACGAGCAAAGCTCGGTGCCCCGATATTTGGTATTAATAGATAGAATTTACAAAATGTACTTGTTCAGATGATATCTTTATTCCAAAAACCAAACCATTTAAAGATACATTTTGTTCGACTTGTGTTATTTACTCCTGTAATGTTAAAAAGTAAATACTACCAACAACACAACATCAGTGACAACCTATTCCAATTCATGATAAATATCGGGGCACCGAGCTCCGCTCTAGAGTACCTACAAAAGTATATAAAAATTATTACGAAAGAAGAAATTATAATAAATATTCATAGTTCATACAGAAAGGTTCTATCTAATCACAGTGGATTGAGATTAATTCGCAGAGGAATGCAAAAATTTCTCTCACAAAAGCATGTTAAATTTTAATCCTGATTCATGTCACGTGAACCAAATCACAGAAGACCATCTCAAAAAGATAGCTTATCCGATTGGTTCTACTGGAATTAATCAGGATTAAAATTTAACCGGCTTTTGTACAACTGTCACTAAGTACCTGATTGAATTATGTACAAAAGTTCAACAGCTGAGTCATAATTTTGTCTCAGTCCCACACACATGCACTCGCTCACTCACTTTCCATCAACAGACGCCGAAATTATCAGCTGTTTTTCCAAGGATGAATAAATTCTTTTAATGTCCTTCAGCGAGTTTCCCAGGGATGAGACCTAGTGTAATCGAATTTTCATATTATAAACCTACTATGTTCTGAATTTCGTGAGAATCGTTAGAGCCGTTTTCGAGATCCGGTGAAATACAAACATATAAACATCTAAAAATTTAACATCAAAACATCTAAACAGAAATTGCTCTTTAATAGTATAGGATTTAGAATACCTAAACTTGCCGACATTATATATTGTATGAATAAAATCGTTCCAAATTTGTATGAATGTTTACCAAGATTGCTATGCAATATTCTTTTGCAATAAAGAATTATCAATGATATTATTATTCAACTTTTTATAAGTAACCTTAACATTTAAAAAGCAAAGCCTCCCTTACTTATCTTTTAATATCCTATTAAAATATGTGTCATGTAGTTTTTCCTGATGTAATGAAGTTCTTTCTAGTCCTCCCGAACAAGAACGGGTGCACTGCTAGTCTCAAAAATAATATCAAAAAGATACTTTATTTCTATTTTAAAGAGATAAGAAACGATGGTATATATTTTTACAATATTATGAAAACAGAAAGAATTCCTCACAAGACCAAAGGTAAATAATGTTCTTTGGAAGATTAGAATGTAGAGGTGCGTACAGATATACACGCCGCGAACATGAGCAATTCACTTTTAATCAGCTGATTATATCTGTATTTTTACAGAAACGGTAAAATACAGATATAAAAAGCTTGGCATCAGCTGATTAAAAGTGAATTGCTCATGTTCGCGGCGCGTATATCTGTAAGCACCTTAAGATGTGAATTTTATTGTCATACACTGACTAATGTTAAAAACTAAAGAGTTGGGAGTTGGGGTACTTTGGGGGGGGGTCATTACACATGGATTGGGGGGGCATTACACTTGAATTGGGGGGGGCATGCGCCATTGGCCTTGGGGGGGCTGGCACCCCTGTTAATGACTTCATCATTTATGATTTTCATATGATTGACTTCCGTTTTATTTATGAAACTTGCATTTCATTTCAAATCTATTCTTACAATTTTTATTTTCAGATATGAAGAAATAAAAGAGAATCTACTTTCGTTTTTTTCATAATTTATGAAATAACATACAGAATCATGGAATAGAAAATCCAGTACAGGAAAAAGAATAAAAAATTTTCTCATTATTTAAAAAAAGTCCAAAAATTTATATAACTATATAACTGAGTCTACGCACAGGCCACAGTGCCCATGTAGGCTCATTCCATAATCTATAATGAAACCGTAATTCAAGTAGGCCTACTTAATTATTTGTATTTTATAGTTTATATTATTTATCTTTTTTTACTTACCGTATTGTGGAATAAGAAGACTCTTGGTTGATTGATATTTATTGCTCAAAACATAACAGTGGGATACGAAAGTTTTCGTAGCAAATCATTCAAAACGACCTTTTAAGCTTTCGTAATAGAAAAAGTAGTTTTTGGAACAGAGAATAGAAATATCAATACTTTTGTGTGTAGAAAAATGTCAATATTTTCTTCTATATCAAGTACATAGACATTTTTCACACACAGTTTTTGTTATCCTGTATAATAATATTATCGTGTTATACTCATAACACTTATCTGATGAACAGTTGACCGAATAACACTAGGCCAACATAATATCACAGATTAAAACCTGTTTATTTAGTCTATGATATTATGTGAAGTATGATCATAAAATAAGAATAGAGAATATAGCTCTCATGTTTTCTCTACCTATGATACGATGTATGAAAATATAAAATAATTCATATTGCAATTGTTTCTGTGAATTTAAATCAATTTAACAAATAATATAAAGAGATAGAGTGATTTTTTATTCTAGTGGAGAAGTAGACCAGGACATTCCCATGATACCTGAAACGAACAATGTTTATCACCTGAAAAAATGACAAGTAAATAGAACTACAATAGAAAGCTTCATACTTTGTGGCTTTGAATGAATTATTGAACAATAAATTTGGCTGACCTCAGGCAGCAGACAATATTTTCGGTTCATTGACCTGATCTGAATAGTGAGCTGATAGCCTTCCACTTGACAGTAGAGAGAGAGAAACAGTGCTATGAAGGAAGTTAATGGAGAAGGAGAGTAATAGAAAAAGACGGTAAGATGAAGAAAAAAACTGTGAACAGTGAAAAAGGATTCAGTAAAAAGAGTTCATTCGAAAGGAATATAATATTATTGTGAAGGAAAGTTCGGCATTTTGGTATGTATACCGTCGTCTTCTTTCAAGTTTTTTTTTTCAGAAAATGTGAATAAGCCAAGAATATTCAAAAAAGCAGAGAAAATATTTATGCTTATTTGCTCGATTTTCCAGTACACAGAAATATATGAAAGAGTGAGTTTGAACTCATTTTTTCCTCAGATGTTGGTTTCGGTAATTTTTGTCTATTGAAACGCTGACTGTGTGAACTGAAGACATTCAGTGTAGAGATCTTGTAAGAGTGAAGATCTCCTTTTTTTCTTCTTCTTTCCCTTTTTTATTCTCCTTCTCCTTCTCCTCCTCCTCCTCCTTCTCCTTCTTCTTCTCCTTCTCCTTCTCCTTTTCTCCTTCTCCTTCTCCTTTTCTCCTTCTCCTTCTCCTTCTCCTTCCCCTTCTCATTCTCCTTCTCCTTCTCCATCTCCTTCCTCTCTTCATTGTGCCCCTGCTTCTACAGCCAAATATAAATTCAGTATTGAAATATAGTTCAAATTTACAGGTATGAAAAAGTGATTTATTCACATAAATAGGATTAAACTCAATCAGGAGACAAATTGTTCGCTTATTTCTGAAACAAAATCTGAATTATATTTTGTCAACAGAGCTCTTTATTCACCTCGAAAAAATTAACCATTCGTGCGCGACAATTCATTTTAAAACTCACAGAATTATCAATCCATCCATCTTCCCTCACACTTCACACTTACTCCGATTCGTATCTCCCTCCAACACATACAAATACCCAATAACCCCTTCTTTTTCAAATCCACCCTTTTTCACCCCCTTGGCACGTGCCTAGAAGATAAGAACAAGGCCTTTTTTCAAAAGGACGACCGACTGGAAGAACTCTAGGGTTAAGGGAGGGCGAGGAAGGTTAGTCAGGTTTTTGAACTTGAAAAACGACACTACTTGGGGTATGTCGAGATTTTTCTGTCAAAAAAGGGGTTCTCAACCCAAAGCGGCTGTTTGCTGCCGTTTAGAAGTGAGGGAAAAAGAGGGATTCTAAAAAGATGCAATTTGTCTTGTCCCGTAAAAAATGGCCGTCGTTCATTACAAGACCTCCTGTGTGTTAATCAGAGGGATGATTAATTAATTAAATTTTCTGCACAATCATATTGTTCTTCTCCTTCTCGGAAATTCCTGTAGTCCCAACCCCTTCCTTTTGTTGTTCACTCGTCAATTAATTTTCACCAGTAAATTAATTTTTGAAATACTAATCACATTAAAAGGGTTCTGGTGAATTATTGACCAAGCGAAGTGAGGTCTAAGATTCAAGTCGACGGTTTTGCATTTCTCTTTGTAGTTAAATATTTAAATTTTTAGATGTTTATATGTTCCGCATTTACGGCGAAACGCAGTAATAGATTTTCATGAAATTTGACAGGTATGTCCCTTTTTAAATTGCGCGTCGACGTATATACAAGGTTTTTGGAAATTTTGATTTTCAAGGATAATATAAAAGGAAAAGGAGCCTGCTTCATACACCAATATTAGAGTAAAAATCAGACTATAGAAAATTATTCATCATAAATCAGCTGTCGAGTGGATTATAAATTGCATGCAATTAATATCTCAATGTAACCATAGAGAAACAATAGCATAAGTTTATTACGCTATTGTTTCTCTATGATGTAACTTGGTGAAAAATCAGCTGTCGTGTGAGGCATGCAATTGATAACTCGAAATAGCATAGTATTTTCTCCCGACTTTTCTCTGCTTTCAACTCGGTAAGCTTTTGATGATAGTAGGCTAGCATAGTTGTTTACAACAAATTATTGTCGATGCAACAACTCAAACAGCCATTATTTTTTTACACACCGACCACCGACACGTCAGGACAGGACATAGTTTACTCTGATTGACAGTATTGGAGGAGGCTGTGTTTTATAACTGCGCGAGGTCTACTGTTCACAGAACTACTCGTTATTAAATCAACTATTAGCGAGAATTGGGATGATGTACGTAGTCTTTGTTGTTTTTAGGAATGCTTTACAAACCATCCTGAAATCATATGAGTTTCAGTTTTTGAAATTGAAATGATTAAATTGTGGTGCTATTGTCTCCAATCTAAACTAATATGATTTATAGAAAGATCTTTTTTTTCAAGTTTGTAATTTCATAAGCTCCTTTTTGCAGGCAAAAAAATAAAGTACGCTGCATCCTGCTATATATTATCATCCTGATTAATAAAAACAATATGACAGCTTTACAACTTTATTGAAGTTGTTATATTGTTTTTATTAATTTGAATAAAGTAGCCTATTTAAGTGAAGTGATTTTATTATCATCCTGCTTCACTTTAATCTGTTAGCATTCTTTATGAAATAATACCATCGCTTCCCATTTGACCAATGCAGTCAGTTTGAAACGTATCTCAGAATAGACAAACAAAGAATGTAGACTAACGATGTTGGTCACGGTATATCTTCCCTGAAAAGATAGCAACTACCAACTACTATCAGTAGATACTGTACTTCTGCCGTGAACCACTATACTGTTAACTGAACTTTTCCCAAGATCTGTACGTGGGCTTTCATTCGCTAAGTAGATTACGTTACTGCAGTTGAAAGAGTACTGGCTTATGTAGTTGAAAGAGCCACCCACCAGTAACTCACAGAGGTCAGTGACACGGATTTACAGTCACGAAAATTTGTCTGAAGATTTCTATCTATGTATTTCATCCTATATATTCTCTCCTTTTAGGGTATTTTTAGGCTGGGTTGCACTGAGTGAAGAGTTTTTTTTGGAGAAAAATGATCTTAAATATCCTTACTGTATGGTTTTGCTTACCAGACTGAATAGTAGTACTAGTGATAGTTATTAGGCTAATTAAATTCTAATTCAGTGAAATAGCCTCTTGAAGAAATAAATATAAAGGGACTTGTTCATCTACCAAACTGGATAGAACTACGAGTAATTATTGTCTTAACCTCTTGTTCAAATAAGTAACCTCTCAGAGGAATTGAGAAACTTGTCTCACTAAATAATATGACTTTATTATAATTATTTAGTTTTCAGATATCAGATGACTCTCAAAGGAATTAAGAAACTTGTTTCAGTAATTAATAGAATGACTCATTTACAGTATATTTGGTTATCAATTATCGATAAATAATATCTAAAAAATTAAGCAACTTATTCCAGTTCTAGAATCAATATCAAACTCCAGTAAATTAAAAGCTTGAACCGTAGAATACATAAATATAGAGCAATAAGATTGGTAGTTGATTGTAGGTTAAAGTCTGCTATTGGCTGAGACAGGTTAGTGATGCCCATATTGGACGGTGCATTCAAACTACAGCTACAAGTGAAGTCCGTCATTGGTTGAGACAAGGTAGTCACGCCCATAGTGAACGGTGCATTCAAATTACAGCAAAAAGTGAAGTCTCTCATTGGCTGAGACATGACACGCCCACAGTGAACAGATTACTCAAACTGAACGATGTGAATGAATAATTAATGAGAATGATGAACTTTGGCCCAGTTGCACTGAAACCTATTCAATTTATATCATTATTGGGTGCCACGAGAACCAATCAGAGAAAACGTTTCTGAAAAGAAGGCTTTCTGATTGGTTTTCATGACATTCAATCACGGTTAAACTATAACAGGCTTTTGCGCAACCGAGCCTAAGTAATCAACATTCATAAACAGCTAAGAACTGGAAGCTAAATGGAAAGTTTAATAGTTAATTCAGCAACCAAGATTACATTAATTGTAAAAGTAACTCAATAGAAAGATGAGAAATATGAGAAATATGAGCACACGAAAGCATGCTCCTGTAAAATATTAATTTTTATTTAATTAAAGTGGATTTTTGACAACGTTCTAAGTCTATTCAATTATGAGAAATATACATTATTTGAGTAAGGTACGCGGACAAGCACTGAACTAGATAGTAGCATATACCAAGTAAACAGGTTGGATCTGTGATACTAGTAAATGGATAGTGGACCACTGCTACAAGATGAAACTGAATATTAGTAATGCCATTTAGAATCTATCGGATTTTGATCAATTAAACCAGTAGTTCTATTAAGTAAGGATATCCAGCACTTCCTCGTCACTATTAACTTACCACCCAACATGTCATATTTGCAATGTTAGGATATATTGGCAGCGGCGGTAATTGATCGATTAAATCGCGAGCTTGCAAATATCGCCGCCAGGTTGTTATCGAGCGCTAGCAGCGGCTTGTTAGCGCCACCAGTCTACAATCAAATTGAATGCCGTAATTAAAACCAGCCACCAGCATTGGATCGGCTTGAAAGCCTTCAAATTAAGTCCCGCTCGCAAAGCCCGTGTGCTTTCTCAGCTAAGTATCGATCCCAGTGTGCTTCGTGCTTGGTGTGGGATAAAATTTACAATCTAATAAAGAAGCACCTCTAATGAAATAATGAGGCCTGGTGGTTCTTTTTTTTTATTTCACCGCCTACGCTGGTGGGGAACGGACAAATCTATTGGCCGGTTTCGAACGATGGGCCTTGGGTTTGATATGTTGCTCGGTTGCTGTCGTGTGAAAGTTTTTCAATTTGAGACCAGCTTCTACTGAAAGATAGTCCAAGTAGTTCAGAATATCATGTGAAAAGTTATAACGTAACAAACGATGCAGTTAAAGGTTTAATAGTATTGCATTTCAAAGTTTCAAACAGCATAGCATTTTTTCTCCATTTATTTCAATAGAACTTCCTAAAAGTTGAATTACATAGAATTACTAGTACCCTCTTTAATTTTCTATTAAACATTTCATTTCGTGAAGCCATCTTTCATGAAACTTGTTTCATGCAATCCGTTTCACTCGCGCATGCATACAAAAGAAACGTTCCCTGTTTAATCTTATCAGTCGATTGCGAGCAACTTTCGTTTCACGTTTCCTGGAACTTTTTTCACGAAACGCGTTTCTCCGGTGTGCATCCCGCCTTAGACACGACTAGTTTCAGGTTTTTATCCCATTATCAAGTAGTGTGATAATATTTGTTTATTATCTAGTTCACATTTCTGTGCTCTCAGTACTGTTTTCTAATAATGTAGGCTAATCAACTGTTTATTTCACTGTAAAATGTTCATTGTTACTTGTAGATTCAAAGACAATCCCCTAACACACATTGGAAATAATTTACAAAGATTAAACTCAAGAATTATTTAACGATTTTGAATTATGATATGAAGGAATGATATGCTATGGAATTAAAGGAAGTTTCCAGGAAGACTTATTCGTATCTATTTAGTAGATACGTAGTTATCTTATTCGTATAGTATTCGTATCTATTTATTTATTATATTTAATTACAATATGGGTGCATACAGGGCAAGCCCCAAAAATTGCTCCCCAATCAAAACAATAGAAATACATCAATTCTTAAAAAATATATTTAACACAATAAATAAAATATATACTCCTGAAAATAATAAAAATAACAAAAAAGCAAACTACAAAACTGATAAAAGTTATAAAACTAAGCGTGATAAACTAAAAAAAATTAACTAATAGACTAAAAACTAATAAATAAAATAAAAATAATAAAATGACAATCAAAATCTGAATGATATAATGCGAATTTAGATAAAATAAATTGAAAAAAAGAGATGCAAAAATAAAATCATTACTAATAAGAGGAAATTTATATAAATTTTATGAGAGATGAAGATGCTGATGATGATGATGATGATGCTGGAGATGATTCTGACAATGAAGATGATGATGAGACTATGGAGACCAGGGTGAAGAGAAAAGAAGATTCAAAAAAAAGATAATAACCTACATAGAATTACCGGCGGAAAGATGGTGGGTATAGGGCTGCACAAGCTTTCTTGAACTGCAAAGTTGACAAATGAAATGGATCAAGATGAGCTCCACAAAGATTAAAAAGACACATCATACGATTAACTGGAGAATTATAGTGATTATTGGTTCTGCAACGAGGAAGCTGGAACTAAAACTGGAACGCCGAGCCACTTGGGGGACATAGTAGATATCTTGGGGGATATTTATTAGATATCTAGTTATCTACTAATGTAGATAACTGTTTGATTTAATTTCTTATTCATAGTTTATTCATCTATTGTTCCAATTATTCAGAATTCATCAGACATCATAAGAAACTATGAGTAATCCTTGAAGGAGACCCTCAAAGGTTCCCCTTCTTAGACATCAACTTCAAACTCAATTTGCTTGTAAGATATTATTTTGATTTAAGCAATATGACGGACTGACCAAATCGTCTGGACACAGGACATTGTTTTGACTGCGCCCCAAATCAATTATTGTCCACGGCTTGACTGTGCGTGGACAGGTCTGTCTCTCCGGGGTAGGGGCGACAAGAACCCTTCAGGGTTTCCCTTGGGGTTGAGGGTGCGGGAGGAAATCCTAGAACATGAGAGAGGAGGGGGATCTAAAGGGTTTCTAGGGCTGTACAAACAGTGAGGAGGAAGGAGGGTAACACTAAAGCCCGGGTTTATAGGGAAATAGTTGGGGGAGCGGCTAGGCCCTGTTTTGAATAACTAATTAGAGAGCCCATCAGATCCAGGGTGAGGGAGGAGATAGCTATTTTGTGTTGTGCGTTACAGGGAATTCCTTTGATGTGGTCTCGTGGATGCCTTTGGCGATCCTATTAGTTTGTGCCGAAATCGATTTTCGAATCTTGAATTTTATTGATTGGGCAGTGATTCGTGAAGAGGCAGACCAGAGCCCATGTTTGACATTTTAATGGCATGTTGAGAGCAGGCAGGACCCCCACATCAATGTGTGGACCCCAGTGTCAACAATCGCGATGGGCCCCTTTGGTGTCTACAGTCAATACGAACTGACTTTACGCACTCTGCAAACATAATTAATTAACTGATGTAGATGAATAGAGTGGCCCTAGAAAAAAAACAAAATACCTGCTTCATTATAGTGTCAGAGAAAACTATTATACGCTTGTTTAATAGTTGCAAGATTGTTTCATTCTATGATATTGTTGAGATGAGGAATGTTGAAAAACATTGGGGGAACGTTATTGGGATTTTCCTTCTTCAACATTCACTGTGGACTTGAGAAACTTGAGAAAATAACGAAAACTATATTTCATGAGATTTACTTCAAACTGTCAGCATTGGTTGAATGTGAAGCATTGATGTTATTCATAAAGGAATCCTGACAGTTGTAAGTGAATCTCTTCATAGGTCTGGCCATGGAATAAGACAATCTTCATTGATAAATTAAAAAGTAAAGTTTTCTCTGGTCTGGCATAAGTCAACTTAACTTATACTGAGTTATTTGGTGCCTGGTGAGATGGTGTTATTATCAGAATGTTAGAATCAATGGTATAGAATCTATCTATATTCTTACCAACAGAATATATCTAATAATATTATCAACCTTGTTCAATGATTGAATAGCAGCAATACAACTTACTGTATATGACAATGTGCAGCTTGCAAACTTTTAGGGCCGTTTACACAGTATCAGTTTAAACTAAATTTCATCTTAAATTGGATTAAATCCATATCAAGTCTCGTTCATTATAATGTGGTTCATTTTTAGTTTAAGCCACCAGCTGATTCAATTCAGTTTAAGCTTTGACTGTGCAAACGAATCAAAAGGTTATTGAAGGATAGTGTTAGTTTGCGTCAAATAGAGCTCATAATTTGTAGCGCGTGAAATATATTTGTCGTTTGCTATTGGTTATTTAAACGAAACGTCCTCCCTCCTACTCTGGCAACCAACCAATGAGAATGCTTCTTGAAGCGACGTCGTCACAACGACGCCATTGCTTGTTTATGATTGGTTGGATACGGTACTTTTCAAGAGGTTGTTGGTTACAGTTGAAATATCACAATCAACAAACTAAATTTCAATATTTCTTTCTTATCTATTCAGATTTTCATTGCAATTCATCTACCAATATCTGTGAAAACTACACTAATATCTCAACATTTCAATAAACTAGACCAGTTTCTTCACAGGTCTACAAAGTACAGAGTTATTTTCTTCACATTCCAATAAAATAGTCCAGTTTTTTCGCCATGGAGAAAAAATCTGACAATAAATGCTATAATTGATTTCTTTTGTATTGAAATTATTGTGAAATTGAATAAAGACCATTTTATTATTATTATTAGTCCAGTTTTTCACAGGTCCACAGAGTACAGAGTTTTAGCTAGAAGAGTTCAAAACATGATCTCTATTAGTCATATCAACCCACTTGAAAATCGAGCAGGGCGAACCATGTTTCAGTGTGTAATTATTAGCATGAATTATTTGCGCCGTGAAAGGACAGGAAGGATATGCCAGGAGATGAATGGTGACCGTCGGGCCACAGGAAGCCAGTGTCCTCTCTAGTTCCTACTGCTCTATGGTGATGATCTAGTGCTCTCTATGGACCTCTTTCCTCCATCTATGCTATCCATGAACTGTACGTTCATTGAACTATATTTATGTGTATGCATGTGATGTAACTAGCCTACATGTTGTTATCTGTGTACGCTCATCTCTCTGCTTTAAGATACATCAGCCGTTTGCACAGTGCGAGTTCAAACGAAATTACATTTTAAAGTGGATTAAATCCATATGAAGCCTCGTTTGTAATAATGTTGTTCACCTTGAGTTTAATCCATCAGCTGATTGGATTCAGTTCAAGCTTTTACTGTGTTAACGGCCCTAAATACAACAAACTTCATTGACATGGAATCTAATCGATATGCTACAAAACTAGACTAATTTTGCTCTAACTGATTTGACTGGAGAGTCAAATCAATAGGGCAGTGTATTGAGGATATAAGTCAACTATTGTTTATTGACAATAGCAAAGTCAACTACCCTATCCGTTAGTATCGAGAGATCATATTATTGGGTAATATAATAGATAAACAATAGCGTAAGTATGCTATGTTACTAAGTATACATATACTTATACATACCTAAGTATGTATACTTATGCTATTGTTTCTCTATGGTAATATTCTAATATTATATGTTCAAATCTGTTACAACTAATGAATGGAATAGAATTAAAATATTCCTTAGCTTTTTCCCATAAAGGATAGCAGAGAAGAATGCATTTACGCAAAGATACATGAGCTTATAGCTCCTAGCAACTAGCCAGCTAAGCCCTCTCATGCTAGTGAATTGGACTTAGTGAGGTCCACGTTATAATGGCTGTGGAGAAAGATAGGAGAACAGCGTTGCTGATTCTCTTCCTTGTCACTGCATTTAATAGAGGATAGCCGTCACCGGTATACCTTATGTAATTCTGATCATTTATGTTTAAAATAATCAATTATATTTTATTTGTCAAGAATCTATACTTTTCTTGATTAAAAGAAGTTTTCTATACTTTAATTGATTAAAAATAATCAATTATATTTTATTTGTCAAGAATCTATACTTTTCAATGATTAAATAACTTATTTTTGTAATTGAGGTTAAATATTTTGTTAATTGATTATACGTCCACATTGTTAAAAACTGATCTGTCATCGTTGCGGAGCTAGAGAAGGATAGTGCTATCTGCATTTTCGAGTGATAGACAAGGATAGGAACACCAATAATATCAATCATATACTGCCATAGTAACCTGGTAAATATTGTCATTGTAACTACAGCTTATCACACTGGACTTGAGAATCAAATAATGAGGAAACTAGACAACCAGTCATAGTACTATTTGTGTATGGAAAATGTGTAAAAATGAAGGCAAGTAGCATAATAATTATATTAATAGTTTTTTTATATCTACTGTTAATGAAGGTAAGTAGCATAATACTGTCAGGCACGGCCCTAGGGACTTTGCCGCCCTGGGCGAGATCGGCAACTGCCCCCCCCCCCCAGGTAGCCCGTCTTTAATTGTTAATCCCGGGTTCCACCCCTCCTTGAGCTATCGCCTAACGCCGGTTACATATTGGGCGGTTTCTGCCGGGGTAGTAATTTTGCCGTCGCCGCCTTTCGAGCAGTAGTCTATGGACTTGAATGGAAGCTTACACACTGGGCGGCAGAAACGCCGCGCGGCTATATTGCCGTTGGCGGCAGCTGTGCAGCCGTCCACTACCACTGCGGCTGGCGGTGTTTTTGCCGTTCTTGTCTACGCAGTGACCAAATGGGCGTTAACACATTTGGCGGTTGTCTACCGTCGCCGCTGATCAGTCGTCTTTCCCAGTTGCTCCAAGTCAGAGGTCTTTGAAAATCAGCCTTTCAATTTGTGTCTTGTTGTAAAGTTTGTAAGTTGTTTATAACATTTACTTATTGCTTTAAGTGTTTGTGGTTGACGAGTGTGAGAAAATGAGTAAGTTGGTAGACAATGAGTTGTTAATCTCATTTGTAGAACAGAGGCCAGTTTTGTGGGACAAAACCCTCGACATATTCAAGGATCGAGATGCAACAAGGAATCCGTGGAAGGAAGTGTATATGGAGATTAGGGGGATTTTGAAACTCTGGATGACAAGGAAAAAACTGTAATATGTTGTATATCGCTGTCGATTTAATAAAAACGTTCATTTCAATGAATCCAAGCAAGGCGATTTCTCTGATGTCTTCTTTTCCTTCGACGGTACAACAAAAGTGGTAAAAGCTGTTGCCTTTCTATTTTAAGTTAAACACTTAATAATATATACTTTTGAAAAATGTGCAAAATACAATTAACTGAACACTCATGAAACAGAGAAGTCACAACACATTTGCGATGAAGAACTACAAGAATTATTTTGGCTACTGATCATACGTGGCGGTAATTTTGCCGCTCGATGTTTGGCTGTATTTTTTCCGCTGAATGTGTAAGCTCTACTTTTTTTCGAGGCGGCGACGGCAGTTTCGCCGCCGCGGCAGAAACCGCCCAGTGTGTAACCAGCGTTACTATTGTGTCTCCGCTGTGATGCGACACCACAGTCTCAGTAAACTCTAAAAAATTATGTTTATCAATATTTATTGATATTTAAACAAATATTTGACAAATATAAATATTGGGGAACAGTAAAGTCCAGTCAATATAGACATAAAAATGAGGGTTTGCTTGCAATTTATATCGTAGTTCTGATTTTTTAATATTTTATTTGGATACATAAGAGAAGTCCAGAACCAAATTCTCCATTTAAAATTCCCTTATGCTAATACAGAGTGGCCCAAAAATTTCGTATTTTAGGTTCAGTTTTCAGCTATTTCCGGCAAAATCAGTGATCAGACAGAAAAATTTGCATTGCCTTTTTATGATCATAAAATTCTGAATGAAATGAGATCATTCGGAACTCTCTATCTCCAATGAGTACTGAGTTATGATATTTCAAATTTGAGTGATATTTAAAAAAAAAAACAATTTTGATGATATTTAGTATTTGATCAACAATAATTATATCCCGATTACAATCTAGATGTAAAATTATAATCCCTCTGGGCATAATTTTTTGCTCTAAAATCTGAGACTAGGTAGAGCGCTCTATCTCATATAGATTTCCAGGTACACTTGACAACAATGCTCATTGTATTGTGAAAAACACCTCATTTTTAGCTTCAACCATCATCACCATCTAAATTGTCCTCACAGTGATATTTACCACAATGATATAAGCTCATGAGATTATGTTCTATGAGAATCACCCGTTAGTTGCACTTCATTTCAGTATTTCCTAGTGGAGAGGCGCGCGAGGACACGATAAAGGATCGCTTAAGGATCAAGCTATCAAAATGAAAAAATTTCTTAGGAAAACATTTTTTTTTTTCAATCATTTCAAATTTTCTAAAAATATCAATTTTTGAGAAAGTTATTCAATTTACTAAAAATGACCAAAAATAGTGTTTAGTTGAGTTTTTTTGGAAATTGAATAAATTTTTCAAAAATTGATATTTTCAGAAAATGTTTCAAAATTTTCTTGTTTTATTCAATCAACATTACCATGAAGAATTTATCTCGTACCGAATTTGAAATTTCCTGTCCCAAAATTTAAACTTTAGGCGTTCATATCTCAAAAAGTAGTGATTGGAAGAAAATGTTTTCCAAAGAAAACTTTTTCATTTTGATATATACCGGTACAAATCGAAAAACTTTGAAAAATATCACCAGTACAAGAAAGTTTATTTTTAGCCTTTGCACAGCCTCAAGATGTAGACTGCAACATAGTATTAGGCCTACTTAACTTGCTAAGTAATTAGAACTACAATTTCTACAAGTTTGTTTAACACACCTGTTTAATTAAGTAGAACTCGTCTGACCTTTGCATGGGGAAATTCCTTCACCAATTCTTCAAGATCTGGGGACTGAACTATTTTATGTTCGCTAGACCACTCAGACGTTCCTGGGATATTGTTGATCTTAGGAAAGTCTTCATTAGCTCGAGTTTGAAAAGCTTCTTATATAATTTTACCATTCACATTTGATATTATGAATTTATTATTTATTTGTATTTTAAAATTTTCCATTCCTTTAAATTTGCCGCCCCCAAAACCTGCCGCCCTGTGCGGCCGCCCGGTCCGCCCACCCCTGGGGCCGGGCCTGAATACTGTATATTTTTTGCTTTTCTTGTATGTAGCATAATAATTATATTAATCGTTTTTTTTATATTTACTGTTAATGAAGGTAGGTAGCATAATACCGTATATTTTTTGCTTTTCTTGTATCTACCTTAAATTTTCTGATATAACTAGCTACACTGACATAAAATCTATTCCTCACGTTTGTTAGCTGGACTTTGGAATTTTTATTTCCACTAGAACGAAAACAAAAATAAAGCTAAGTAATGGAAAAATAAATTTCGTATAATGAATCAATAAATGATGTCAGTTCAGTGAATGTTAAAATTTGATGAAGAGCGAAAATAGAATTCAAGAACATAATTTTGCGAAGAAGAATAAGTTTGGGAGAGAGTGATTATGGAGAGTCACGAGTGAGAGAGCTTAGTACAGAGAGAGAGAGGATTGATTGATTGATTGATTGAGTACTTTATTTATGTAGATTACAATGTATACTGTCTTATACACTTATATACAATAGCTTACAATACAGCAAAATTATAGATGAATTTACATGATATAGACTAAGAAAATAATTATTGAACTGTATATGATATGAAAAAGCAATTTGTAATATGTAGGATGAGAGAGAGAGAGTGATATGGAGAGTCACAAGTGAGAGAGCTCAGTACAGTAGTACAGAGAGACAGTATGAGAGAGAGAGAGTGATATGGAGAGTCACAAATGAGAGAGCTCAGTACATAGAGATGGAGGGAGGGAGAGAGAGTGATATGGAGAGTCAGCAAGTGAGAGAGATAAAATGAATGAATGATTGACCCCCAGAATGTGCTATGACCCCAGTGACCCCTAGATTCAATAAGTGAATGAAATGTTTGTGATGGCCTTGGGTTATAAAAGGCCTTCCTTTTATTGATGTAAGGGCAACTTAATGCGGAATTGCGGAAGCTCAACTTCCTTTGCTAGAAGCCTCTATGCTAGTAGATAACTCATATCATTTCATATCACTGAATGCAACTGTTTTGTATACACAGAGTGTAGAATGTACATTCTATACACTCTGTGTAAACATTACTAGTGTTACGTAGAACCATAGAAAAACAATAGCGTGAGTAGATATCCCATGGTACAGGGCGTTTAAGTCGCAACTTTTACTGTTAACTCAAGCAGATTACTGTCGATTATTGTCGATTTTTGAGAATGTATGAACGGCACAATATGAGAGACTACCAGCGTCACACAGCTTCACGGGAAAGAACTACGTGGACTATCGGCTTGAGATAACAGTAAATGTTGCGACATTTTATACATGTTTTATACCATGGGATATCTACTTACGCTGTTGTTTCTCTATGATAGAAAGTAGCTGTATTAAAATAGGATATTTGAAGAATTAGACTATAGTAAATTTGCTATGGTAAAATGTAGGCTATGTGGATTTAGTGAAACCTTTGTAAAATAGAATAAAAGTTCAATAAACTTGAAGTAATGGAAAGCTTTGGGGGATTTCAAGTCAGCAGCAGTAGGAATGAATTTGTGACGTGAAATTTCTCATTCCAGGAGAAATAAATAAGTAGTATTATAAACTTAATTGTTCAGTTCAAACGAAAGATCGATTACATGGAGTTTAATTCTTGTGAAGATGATTTGTACCACTTTATCTACGAGATATTTATCCACTGTATTTACAAACCGACAACGAAAAATATAATTTTGATTATAAAACATATACATTCTACTTCGATCTAGAACGAGGAAAAATTAATTCCATAAGAATTTGATCTCCTAATTCATAAAAATGTAGCCTATATTGTTATTAAAAACGTTGAACTTCAATACATTCCATGGAACATATTCTCCAAATTTAAACAATCGAGCAATGAATTGCCTTCGAAAAATTTGGAGCACAGAAGATTGATAGATTGCTGATTGAAGCAGAGTACCTGGTATCAGGAGATGGATAAATTGGAGATGAAAGG
This sequence comes from Nilaparvata lugens, assembly GCF_014356525.2. Lineage (NCBI taxonomy): Eukaryota > Metazoa > Arthropoda > Insecta > Hemiptera > Delphacidae > Nilaparvata > Nilaparvata lugens. The sequence goes on along the minus strand of NC_052513.1, from coordinate 32,143,625 downwards.
AAAGGTCAACAGGATGAATTCAAAATAGTCAATTCAATCAGAAATTCATTATTGACAAAGATTGTAATATTGACAAAATACAAAACACAAATGAGAACGACTAATGAGAATCAATAAAAAAATTGAATAGAGTGGAGGAGAACGAGTAAGAGAGAATGAGAATGGCAGACCAATCACCAGCAAGATACAAAATTAGAACAGTCCCACTAACCGTCAAAATCTGCCTATTCTCTCCTGATTGGACAACTGGGTGAAACGTATCATTTCTGAATCTAACGCTAGGGGGCAGTAGCTACTGGGTGGAGTACAATTATTTTTCTCTTCCATTTTTGTTATGTGGATAGCAGATGGTAGTATTTACTGGGTAAATGCATGACCATTTCTTGATGAATAAAACAAAAACATACTATTTTGTATATAGTGAGGTCTACGTTATAAATTATAATGGCAGTGTAGAAGATAGGAGAAAAGGGTTGCCAGATCTCAGCCTTGCCACCCAAACAGCTGATACTGGTATATCTGATGAATTTAACTGTTCATTAGTGTTGAAAATAGTTAATCATATTTTATTTGTCACGAAACTATTTTTTTTAAAGATGTGATGATAAATTTTCATGATTGAGATTAAATATTTTGTCAATTTGATGAATTTCTACATTGTTGATAAACGATATGGCAACATCGCAAAGATTGATAGAGATAGCGCCATCTGCTTTTTTGAATGATAGACAAGGATAGTAACACCATTGCAAATAATACACTGCCATTATAACGTGGACCTCACTATAGTAACGTATTTGAATTCATTCAATAAAATTTTCTGATACATTCAAATTTAGGAGTACGAATTCTGTCAAGTGCTTAAATCACAGCATCTGTGATTTTCTAATAGCTTAAGAACCAGTAGTTCATATCTTTAATAAGAATCTATTCTAACATTTTCGTAAAAAGACTTGTCCGAAAAAATTTAGTACCGTACATAAGTTGAGGAGTTAGAAGGATGTGATGAGAGAGTTTTAATTCATTCCATTGAACACACTTCACCATTACAGATAATTCTAGAATGCATGCATGCATGCCATCAGGACCAGTTTCGTGAAAAAATGGAAATTGCATTAAATAATAAAATCTGTGGGGCCTCCAAGTTGGAGGCCCCAAAGATTTTATTATTTCCAAGATTCATTAAACACATAAAATTGTTTCATAACTCATCTTTGATTTTTCACAAACTCACTCGCTCACTCACTTCTTCACTATCCCCAGGTGTTTCAGCCAAGGATGAATTATCCTTTTAATGACGTTCAGCGAGTTTTCCCTAAATAAAGGGCCTACTATAAAGCAGGTGCCTGGTGTCTCCAAACATTCATCTTCCAAAAAACATATAGGAGAAAAAAGGAGCCATACAATGCAAAAAAATTACAGGAAAAAAGGGTCATACGTCGAAGAGAATGATTTATTAAATAAGTACAAGATAAGAATAATTTAGGGAATAGCAACACCCACAGGCAAAACGATGGGGGATGCATGACTGACGTCACAATATGTATTTTTCAACTAAGCCCTCACACTCGCACACACTTGGGGCGCTGCAGGGTAGAACGCTGTCAACCCCGACATGGAATCCAATTTATAGCCAGATCTGAATATTCTCCCTTCGATTTGTTGTCAAGGCTGTTAACAAGCCTACCTAGGGCATATTTAGACCCCACCTACCCCCAACCTATATTACCAGAAAACTACCCTACACCAATTACTGGCCCATATAGCCTTGCACTACGCACGGTTCTTTTCAATCACCCTATCGTACAGGTTTTTCTCAGTTGAGTATCTCTCTTGTATTATTCTCACACTATCACGCTCTCTCTCTCTCAACCTGCATATTTTCCACTATATTCCAATCATATTTACTTCTTTACTCTCTCTTCATCTGTCTCTTTTCACTCTTTCTTCTTTTTTATCACTGCATCTATAACTCTCTTCAACTCTCTCTCTCTCTCTCTCTCTCTCTCTCTCTCTCTCTCTCTCTCTCTCTCTCTATCTCTATCTTTGGTAGAGAGTTAGTGGGGATGATATTTTTAATATTCTTTCCGAAGAATGGACATTGATATGTCCAAAGCTCCGCCAGTTTATGTAGATGCATAACAATATAATTATCTATAGTTATTATATTACAAATCACTTTTTCATTTCATATACAGTTCAATAATTATTTTCTTAGTCTACATTATGTAAATTCATCTATAATTTTTCTGTATTGTAAGCTATTGTATATAAGTGTATAAGCCAGTATATATTGTAATGTACATAAATAAAGTACTCAATCAATCAATCAATCTCTCTCTCTCCTCTCTATCTCTAAGCCAGTAAATATTGTAACATACATTAATAAAGAAATCTAATCTAATCTAATCTCTCTCTCCAATATCTTTCGATCTCTTCATCACAGTATCTCATCTCTCCAATAATTATTTGGTTTGAATGATTGAGAAAGGAACAACATGCTTAAAGCCCAAAACTGTTCCTTTCCCGAATTTAGATAGAAATATTGTCCAAAAATAGGTTATGTTTACACTTAATGATTTTTGTCCAATTTTGAGTCCAAAATATATAGATCTTTCCATCTCTTCATTCTCTCTTCGCCATGCTTCTCTTCATTCCTCAATTCTCTTTCTTTCTCTCACTCTCTTCTTTCCTCTTCATCTCTTTCCATCCATATCCTCTCCACCACCATTTGATCTCGTCCACCTTTCTTCTCTTCTACCCCTCAATAAAGGTGAACAGTTTTTCACATCTCCAAATGATTTTGAACCGAAGTGGAGTTCTCATGTTGAATCCTATACAGTATAAACAAGTAGATTTCAAACATTATTCATTATTATATGTGAAATGTAAACTTTTACGATACCATTATGTGAAATGAGACATTTTCTTGAATATTCTATTCTTTGTTGTAATATTCTTCCTTTTTTCTTGTTCGGATCTTGATGTAATAAGACTAGTCTACTTAATGCTCTTAATTTTGTTGGTCTCGTTAGATAGATAGATATGTTGATAGAGAGAGAGAGAGAGAGAGAGAGACTGAGGGAGCTACGATACTGTAGAAGTGAACCAAATAATTTCAGCCTTACCAATAGAAAACTAAAATCTTTCTACATCTGTCTCTTTTCCACTACTTTCTATCTCCCACATCCCCTCCTCTTTTCTTTCCCCACATCTGATCTTTTTTATCGTATATCTACCTCTTCCGCTGTCTGTCACCCTCTCTCTTTTTATCAGGCACCATCTTTCTTCAATCAATATAAACCCAATAACTCCACTCATCAGTCATCCACTCCACCACATTTCGATCTATCTCACACTCACTCCTTCTCTTTCCTTCTATCATTCACCCCTTTCTCCCCACTCCACGTCCATACGCTTCTTTTCTCTCTCACCATCTCTTTTTCCCTCTCTCTTTCCCTCCCTCTCTATCTCTCACTCTCTCTCTCTCTCTCTCTCTCTCTCTCTCTCTCTCTCTCTCTCTCTATCACTCTTTCTATCGTACTCCTGAATCCATACGACACTCCCCATATATAATTATTTCTGTTTTCAAGTACTGTACTTTAAAAAAACCGGAGGGTAGGCCTCCTGTACTAAAGTGATTACGTCATCGTTTCTAATAGAATGTGTGGGAATTCTTTCAAGTAGTTCTGAAGGGCTACACCCACGTATACAGTGCAACCCTATAGTGGGATTCAATTTAAATAACGGTTAGCATTAATAGAATGGGAATGGGAAGCATTCATGCTTTTTTAAATAATTGCTGACAATTTAAAGTGAATCCCAAGTGTCATTGTTACGTCAATGAAAGTTTTTCAATAAGAATGGGAGCAGGACTGTGTATACCAGGCTCAAGACTCAATGGGCTACAAGTACATTAGTTCTTGAGAGAGTTTAGAAAACGCAGGAAAAACACACATATTGGGCGTGACCTTGGGAAATTTTCAAAATACGTCCGGTGCGCGTCGAAGGGCCAGTTTCCGAGCTCGGGATTTAGCTAAGCTCTAGACTTAAAACAGCTGGAGTCAGAAAATTGGCTTTCCGATACTGGGCGTAGTCGTAGTCATAGTCACGTTTAAATTAAACTTCGAAAGACTAGAAAATTGAACACAAAAAAATAAAGAGAAAATAGTTTAAAATTTCAGCTAATTTGAATTATTTAGGAATGTTTCATTTCGTCAAGGAAAAATGTTTCTAATCATAGTAATGGAAAATTGAAGATTTATTTTGCTACAACTATTTACTGCGACTACGCCCCGTTTTGGAAAGCCAATTTTCTGACTCCAGCTGTTCAAAGTCTAGAATTCACCTAAATCCCGAGCTCGATAACCGGCCCAAAAACGAATATGAGCCATATGCTGACACTACGCTAAACCAGGTTACTTGTAGATATGGTTGCATTAATAATAATGAGTTTCATATGGGGTTTAAACGATCAGCTGACATTTCTCCGTATAAACCACATACGGGTCCTTACTGTCAAGTTTGCAAGTTCTTGGCTTAGTAGATTATAAGCTCTGTTGATGGAATCTGTTTATTGAATAGAAAATGAAAGCCATTCAACTTTTTTAATATAATATAAGGACTGTAGATTGGCATTAACTCAAAAATTGTGATTGCTTGTAGATGATATCAAATCTTGTTGATATCTGTGAAGTAGGCTACTTTTTTTTATTTATTTGCAGTAGTGTTACTAACCCACTTGAAGGAATGCAGATGATAGATAGAACTCGTTGAAATTGAAAATTCCATGTTATTTTATATAAGTTATATAATATACTAGTAGTTCTGTGAACAGTAGACCTCACGCAGTATTCCCATCCACAAGTACCTGATGTCAACTGTTTTAAATGTTAACAAAATCAGTTCACGTTTGAATTTGTATTCCATAATTTATTAATATTTATGTTAATTTAAACAATGAATAGAATATATTTCTATTTCAGAATTTATATAATATTCATCCAGTTCCGTGATAATCTTTCCATCTGATAAATTTTTTTTTCAATCAAAAATATTATAATTTGTTTAGCATTATTTAGTTCATTTGATTATTTTTAATCACCTATTAAATTAGTTTTTTCGAATGTGAGAAAATTGGTACTGATGGACACGCATAATAATACCATGACTGCAAAAGAAAGTATTGAAACCAAAGACCTTAAAGCTGCAATTGGACCAAATTTATTAACAGAATGTTAATAACTCAATCTTTATAGATTATATTAGATTGAACATAACTTATCATACACATGATGAACATGTGTGTTTGTCAACTTGCGTTCAATCTAATAGAATCTATAAGGATTAAGTTATTAACATTTTGTTAATAACTTTGGTGTAAACCCAGCTTAAAGATGCATACCTCTTTAAGGTCTTTGATTGAAACTATATACCTTATACAAATACAGTAATAGACTGGCTTCTCCACACATCTGTGTAATCACTTGTCTGCTGATTTATGATGAATAATTCTATAGTCTGATTTTACTGTAATATTGACGTATGAAGGAGACTTCTTTTTCCTTTTATATTATCCTTGAAATGCAAAATTTCCAAAAACCTTGTATATACGTCGACGCGCAATTTAAAAAGGAACATACCTGTAAAATTCCATGAAAATCTATTACCGCGTTTAGCCGTAAATGCACAACATATAAACATATAAACATTTAAACATTTAAACATTTAAACATTTGAACAATTAAACATTTAAACATTTAAACATTTAAACATTTAAACATTTAACATTAAACATTTAAAAATTTAAACATTTAACCATTTAAAACATTTAAACATTTAAACATTTAAACTTTTAAACATTTAAACATTTAAACATTTAAACATTTAAACATTTAAACATTTAAACATTAAACATTTAAACATTAAACATTTAAACATTTAAACATTTAAAAATTTAAACATTTAAACATTAAACATTTAAACATTTAAACATTTAAACATTTAAACATTTAAAAATTTAAACATTTAAACATTAAACATTTAAAAATTTAAACATTTAAACATTTAAACATTTAAAAATTTAAACATTTAAACATTTAAACATTAAACATTTAAACATTAAACATTTAAACATTTAAACATTTAAACATTAAACATTTAAACATTTAAACATTAAACATTTAAACATTTAAACATTTAAACATTTAAACATTTAAACATTTAAACATTAAACATTTAAACATTTAAACATTTAACATTTAAACATTTAAACATTAAACATTCATCTTCCAAAAAAACATATAGGAGAAAAGGAGCCATACAATGCAAAAAATTACAGGAAAAAAGGGTCATACGTCGAAGAGAATGATTTATTAAATAAGTACAAGATAAGAATAATTTAGGGAATAGCAACACCCACAGGCAAAACGATGGGGGATGCATGACTGACGTCACAATATGTATTTTTCAACTAAGCCCTCACACTCGCACACACTTGGGGCGCTGCAGGGTAGAACGCTGTCAACCCCGACATGGAATCCAATTTATAGCCAGATCTGAATATTCTCCCTTCGATTTGTTGTCAAGGCTGTTAACAAGCCTACCTAGGGCATATTTAGACCCCACCTACCCCCAACCTATATTACCAGAAAACTACCCTACACCAATTACTGGCCCATATAGCCTTGCACTACGCACGGTTCTTTTCAATCACCCTATCGTACAGGTTTTTCTCAGTTGAGTATCTCTCTTGTATTATTCTCACACTATCACGCTCTCTCTCTCTCAACCTGCATATTTTCCACTATATTCCAATCATATTTACTTCTTTACTCTCTCTTCATCTGTCTCTTTTCACTCTTTCTTCTTTTTATCACTGCATCTATAACTCTCTTTCAACTCTCTCTCTCTCTCTCTCTCTCTCTCTCTCTCTCCTCTCTCTCTCTCTCTCTTTCTCTCTCTTTGGTAGAGAGTTAGTGGGGAGGATATTTTTAATATTCTTTCCGAAGAATGGACATTGATATGTCCAAAGCTCCGCCAGTTTATGTAGATGCATAACAATATAATTATCTATAGTTATTATATTACAAATCACTTTTTCATTTCATATACAGTTCAATAATTATTTTCTTAGTCTACATTATGTAAATTCATCTATAATTTTTCTGTATTGTAAGCTATTGTATATAAGTGTATAAGCCAGTATATATTGTAATCTACATAAATAAAGTACTCAATCAATCAATCAATCTCTCTCTCTCTCTCTCTCTATCTCTAAGCAGTAAATATTGTAACATACATTAATAAAGAAATCTAATCTAATCTAATCTCTCTCTCCAATATCTTTCGATCTCTTCATCACAGTATCTCATCTCTCCAATAATTATTTGGTTTGAATGATTGAGAAAGGAACAACATGCTTAAAGCCCAAACTGTTCCTTTCCCGAATTTAGATAGAAATATTGTCCAAAAATAGGTTATGTTTACACTTAATGATTTTTGTCCAATTTTGAGTCCAAAATATATAGATCTTTCCATCTCTTCATTCTCTCTTCGCCATGCTTCTCTTCATTCCTCAATTCTCTTTCTTTCTCTCACTCTCTTCTTTCCTCTTCATCTCTTTCCATCCATATCCTCTCACCACCATTTGATCTCGTCCACCTTTCTTCTCTTCTACCCCTCAATAAAGGTGAACAGTTTTTCACATCTCCAAATGATTTTGAACCGAAGTGGAGTTCTCTTGTTGAATCCTATATAACTTAAACAAGTAGACGAAAATGTTTTAAAACATTATTCATTATTATATGTGAAATGTAAACTTTTACGATACCATTATGTGAAATGAGACATTTTCTTGAATATTCTATTCTTTGTTGTAATATTCTTCCTTTTTTCTTGTTCGGATCTTGATGTAATAAGACTAGTCTACTTAATGCTCTTAATTTTGTTGGTCTCGTTAGATAGATAGATATGTTGATAGAGAGAGAGAGAGAGAGAGAGACTGAGGGAGCTACGATACTGTAGAAGTGAACCAAATAATTTCAGCCTTACCAATAGAAAACTAAAATCTTTCTACATCTGTCTCTTTTCCACTACTTTCTATCTCCCACATCCCCTCCTCTTTTCTTTCCCCTCATCTGATCTTTTTTATCGTATATCTACCTCTTCCGCTGTCTGTCACCCTCTCTCTTTTTATCAGGCACCATCTTTCTTCAATCAATATAAACCCAATAACTCCACTCATCAGTCATCCACTCCACCACATTTCGATCTATCTCACACTCACTCCTTCTCTTTCCTTCTATCATTCACCCCTTTCTCCCCACTCCACGTCCATACGCTTCTTTTCTCTCTCACCATCTCTTTTTCCCTCTCTCTTTCCCTCCCTCTCTATCTCTCACTCTCTCTCTCTCTCTCTCTCTCTCTCTCTCTCTCTCTCTCTCTCTCTCTATCACTCTTTCTATCGTACTCCTGAATCCATACGACACTCCCCATATATAATTATTTCTGTTTTCAAGTACTGTACTTTAAAAAAACCGGAGGGTAGGCCTCCTGTACTAAAGTGATTACGTCATCGTTTCTAATAGAATGTGTGGGAATTCTTTCAAGTAGTTCTGAAGGGCTACACCCACGTATACAGTGCAACCCTATAGTGGGATTCAATTTAAATAACGGTTAGCATTAATAGAATGGGAATGGGAAGCATTCATGCTTTTTTAAATAATTGCTGACAATTTAAAGTGAATCCCAAGTGTCATTGTTACGTCAATGAAAGTTTTTTCAATAAGAATGGGAGCAGGACTGTGTATACCAGGCTCAAGACTCAATGGGCTACAAGTACATTAGTTCTTGAGAGAGTTTAGAAAACGCAGGAAAAACACACATATTGGGCGTGACCTTGGGAAATTTTCAAAATACGTCCGGTGCGCGTCGAAGGGCCAGTTTCCGAGCTCGGGATTTAGCTAAGCTCTAGACTTAAAACAGCTGGAGTCAGAAAATTGGCTTTCCGATACTGGGCGTAGTCGTAGTCATAGTCACGTTTAAATTAAACTTCGAAAGACTAGAAAATTGAACACAAAAAAATAAAGAGAAAATAGTTTAAAATTTCAGCTAATTTGAATTATTTAGGAATGTTTCATTTCGTCAAGGAAAATGTTTCTAATCATAGTAATGGAAAATTAAACATTTAAACATTTAAACATTTAAACATTTAAACATTTAAACATTTAAACATTTAAACATTTAAACATTTAACATTTAAACATTTAAACATTTAAACATTTAAACATTTAAACATTTAAACATTTAAACATTTAAACATTAACATTTAAACATTTAAACATTTAAACATTAAACATTTAAACATTTAAACATTTAAACATTTAAACATTTAAACATTTAAACATTTAAACATTTAAACATTTAAACATTTAAACATTTAAACATTTAAACATTTAAACATTTAAACATTAAACATTTAAACATTTAAACATTATTTAAACATTTAAACATTAAACATTTAAACATTTAAACATTTAAACATAAACATTTAAACATTTAAACATTTAAACATTTAAACATTTAAACATTATTTAAATATTTAAACATTTAAACATTTAAACATTAAACATTTAAACATTTAAACATTAAACATTTAAACATTTAAACATTTAAACATTTAAACATTTAAACATTTAAACATTTAAACATTTAAACATTTAAACATTTAAACATTTAAACATTTAAACATTTAAACATTTAAACATTTAAACATTTAAACATTTAAACATTTAAACATTTAAACATTTAAACATTTAAACATTTAAACATTAAACATTTAAACATTTAAACATTTAAACATTAAACATTTAAACATTTAAACATTTAAACATTCAAACATTTAAACATTTAAACATTTAAACATTTAAACATTTAAACATTTAAACATTTAAACATTCAAACATTTAAACATTTAAACATTTAAACATTTAAACATTAAACATTTAAACATTTAAACATTTAAACATTTAAACATTTGAACATTTAAACATTAAGAGAAATGCCAAACCGTCTACTTGAATCTTAGACCTCACTTCTTTCGGTCAATAATGAAGATGAATTTGCACTGTTCGAAGCTGAAAGCTTCTTTCTTTTCTTAACAACTGATTTTTTTCATGGGAGATGGTAGATACTTATTCAACCATTATTATCAATATATCGTACTTCGGGCCTAACATATAAGACTACATATTAACCCCTTGTGTCCTTCTCTCATTGTTCTTCTCTCATTGTTGAACCCTACACCAGGGTTAGCGTCGGACATCGTATGACGTTTCCCATCGTCTTACATTGAAAATCGCACATTAGACATTAGAATCTCTCATTGTTCTTCTCTCATTGTTGAACCCTACACCAGGGTTAGCGTCGGACATCGGATGACATTTCCCATCGTCTTACATTGAAAATCGCACATTAGACAAAACCATATCTGGTTATTGAAAGCCTGGCTGTATCCTGGGTTTCGTTACGCATGCGTGAGTTAGTTACGATTCTGTCAAGCAAGAGTAATCCTTTTTTAAGGGTGTTAGTGTTGGTGAGGGGACTGTTTAGGGGATTTTGAAGATCAGAAATGTGTGCGATATTTTCAAAATCGGATTGAGTTTCACGCCCAGAGAAACAAAACCAACCAGCCGCACCAATGAACATTCACACACACACTCTCTCTCTCTTTCTATTTCACCAAATTACTCCTCACCCACCTATTATCATTAACTCACTCATTATTCTATTGCACTCACTCACTCTCTCTCACTCTCTCCCTCTCCCTCTCTCTCACTCTCTCTCTCTCTCTCCTATCCAGTGTATTCACTCACTCATTATTCTATTTCTCTCACTCACTCTCTCTCTCCTATCCAGTGTATCTATCCAGTATATCCTATCCTCTCTCTCCAGCTCCCTCCAGTATTTATATAACATAGATATAAATAAATAACTCTAAATCTATCTCTCTCACTCTTTCTCTCTCTTCCTCATACTCTACTCACCAGCTCACTCACTCACTCACTCACATCACTGTGTCTCCCAAACACAACCCACGCATTTTTTTGAAAATAAAAACTTTAATAATGAAATCAAGAGTTGAAATGACTCTTCAGAACTCACTTCACCACGCTTGTGTGATCTAGATACTCTTAGCAGGCCGAGTGGTGAGTTGTTTTCATTAGTTTATTCGGTTCAATGAATTTCATAACAGGGACTGCGTTATTGGAGGGCGGGAAATTCAATTTGTAGAAGGTTATGAAAAAATAAATTGTTGACTCTAGAGAGTAGAGATAGGAAGACTGACTGTATGAGTGGTTTACTCATGGATTTACATTTGAGAAGGATGAATCCTCTTGAGAAGGAGTAATCCATTTGAGAAGTAATAATATTATATAGGTCCCTAAAATATGAGAAATTTCATAAAAGTGGGGTGTGGCATTAAATTGCATTCATGTACAATATTACATCACTTTCAAGAGTGTTGAAACAGTACTTCTTGAAACATTCAACGATTCAACCAATCTACTAGACGTAATAACATTTCAGGAGCTAAGGCTAGCTTCACACACATTCAGTTTCATTCGGTTCGGTTCGTTGCCGAAAACGAATGAGGCTTTCATACATATCAGGTTTTAATTCGTTCGGCTCTAATAAGGATTTTTCTTCTCAAAAACAGCTGTGTTTGGATTTTCACAATTCATGCTAGTAATAAAATATAAAAGCTGGTGTTCAAATAGAAAGATGTGATTTCTTGAACAACAAAATTTCCAAGTTACTTAAAAATTGTGAACTATTTGAATAGTTTATTTTTTATTATCTTAATTTATTTTTGACATTCAGAGTGATTATTTTTTTGAATTGAAAATTTGTTTCAATTTTGACACATGATACATAACGTTATCATCTCTTCTCTTCATTAATGAAATCATCAAATTTTCATGGAAAAATATAAATTCTCCCTGAGTTTTAATTTGTCTTCATATTTTTTTAGCAAACTATTCATTGGAAAAAATGCTCCAGTGAACAAGCAGAAATTGATTGGTAATTGACCATAATTATATTATGATTTTGACATGGAAGATTTTTAAACAGATAATCACGATAACAGGTTGAAATAAAAGCAAAAAAAGCGAGAGTGTGTAAAAGACTTTGGAATGCGCTAATCAACAATAAATAATTGAATAAAAATGGTTGCGAAGCGAATGCTGAATTAGTTTGATTCGAAACTCGAACTGAAATCATGGAGACTATGATGAAGAAAGTGGACACTCGCCCGATCTAGCGGATGACTTATTAACTACGGACTTCTAAGCGGTTGGAAAGAGACTACTTTCTGGCCTAGACCGGAAAAGAAACCTGTTTCTCACGTCAGACGAGAGTTGTCTGCAAACAAGGTCTTTCAGATCTATGTAGGGACTGGAAAACAGCTGCTGCTCTCTGTGCAGTGTGGCGAAAAAACCTATTCGTGTCGAGGGGGAGTTCGGTGCTATTCGGAACCGAATTCAAACCGAATCAGCGTTTCACACTTATCGGAATTCGCCGAAAACGAAACGAACCAAAGTGAACCGAATGTATGTGAAAGTAGCCCTTCGCTAGAAACGAATTTGAACCTGATGGAATTTATTAGTGTCAAGTGAGCGTTCGCTTCTATGCGGTTTTTATTCGGTACCGAATTCGAACCTAATTACCTATTCATACTTATCGGAATTTGCTGAAAACGAAACGAACCGAATGTGTGTGAAACTAGCCTAACTCGAAAAATTCAAAATCTACATAATCATCTTGCAATCTACCACCCCATAATCTAGTTCTCACCACTTTACTTATCTTATCTACAGTAACTATATAACCATAATTATTATATAGTTATATGGTTATAGTTACTGTAATCCTATCCAGCCAATAATCTATCATAAGATTCACTTTGAACAGTCAGCATTTGTTGAATGGGAAGTATTGACGCTATTTATATGGAATGCTGTCACTTTGAAGTGACTCTAACTGATAATGTTGTTATCTTTTATTGGCGTTTTAATGTTTCCTAGTAATGGCTGGAATCGGCTGTCAGATGTCAGGGACAAAGCCATCATGATAGTGGATGGGAGTAGCTCGCATTCCAGATTGGAACCACAGAGAAAAGATGGAGAAGGAACAGTTTAAATTGTTTGTCTCTATGGAACTTCAAAGTTGATTTTTGAACTGGAAGTTTCTCTTATAAAGCTGATTTATACTTAATCCATTTTCAATACACTATAGTGAGGTCCACGTTATAATGACAGTGGAGAAAGATAGGAGAAAAACGTTGCCGTACCTCTGTCTTGTCAATCCCTTCCATAAACGGTAGTAGATACAAGTTTATTGATGTAGTATTAACTGTTCATTCTCGTTTAAAGTAGCCAATTATATTTCATTAAGCAATAAATTAGATTTTTTAATAACTTCATAATGAATTTACATAATCAAGATGAAATAATTTGTTAATTAGTTATTAATCATACATTGTTAAAAGACAAACTGTCAACAGAGGAAATTGAGAAAGAGATGGCGCTATCCGCTTTGTTGAATGAAAGACAAGGATAGCAATACCATTGCTAATCAAACACTGCCATTATAACGTGGACCTCAGTATAGGCATAACCAGAGACACATAATCCAAGTAAACAGTATTTTTCTCTATGACATAACTGACCAAATGGATTCACAATCTCATTTCATATATGGTAATACATTAGCCTTCTTATACAAAATTTGCAACTGTAAGTTACATTGCTCATTGTTAATCTTGTATTGTTGTATTTGTGAAGGAGACACATTAGGGGTAACCTGTTGTCTCCATAAATAAATAAATAAAATAAATAAATAAAAATACTTTATTGGGAAAAAAATAATCAATTTTGAATAATAGTGATCAAAATAATATGAAATTGATATTGACAAAGTAAGATGAACTTTCTGCAACCTCTGAACCTCTGCATTTGTGACTATCTGTCCAAGAAAATATATCTGACCTAATATCATAAATCAATTACCAATCAATGTTAAAACTATTCTATTCTATTTCAAAAATTCTTCTATCTTCTTTGAAAAATCTAGGATACAACATAAATATAAATAAAGTGTTAATTATGGTTTTTCAATGATAGGAAAATAGAAACTTTTTCAAATTCGTATAGAGGAATATGGTTTGGAGGGAGTTGTGAATGTAGAAGATGAAATTCTATAAAACTAGTGCTAACTTATTGATGTGTTATCAATAGCATGCTCCGCTATGATTAGTGTTAAATTACTTTTCTGAAGTCTACTGAGAAAATGAATCCATAAGAAATAGAACTACTGAATTGAACAAGAACAACTCTCTGAATTAAGATATTTTTCTCGGGCCACTCTCGTGTTCCGGATGGACACGTTAATTCGTCGGTCCCGGTTGCCTAAAAAGCAGTCGTTAGGTCATGTCAGAGACCATGAAATCGATCAGTTGCGACCTGAAAACTCTGACACCAGACCTGAGCCAGCCAGGTCACACGATATTATTATTATAACTCTCTGAATTCTAAATTATTATTACGTGAACAAGATTTTGAATTTCGGACTACATGGAAATTTATTAAGTTTTCAATGGAAATTGGTTTCTGCTGTCAATCTTATTAAATGAACTGTCAAAAACAATATTCTTCCAAAGATTAGAAGCTATTGGCTGTCAAACTGTCAGCATTCCTTTTATATTACATCAATGTTTCCCATTCAAACAACACTGACATTAATAAGTGAGATCTCTATAATCTGATCTTACTACAGATCTGAATAATCTTCTATTACACGTATTTTTACTTTCCTTGCCCTATTACCATAGGTAAGGAAAGTATTGCTTTCCGAAAAAAATTAAGGTACACCAATTTCTAAATATCTATACGTTTGAAGGTCCCCTGAGTCCAAAAAAGTGTCTTTTGGGTATTGGTCTGTGTGTGTGTGTGTGTGTGTGTGTGTGTGTGTGTGTGTGTGTGTGTGTGTGTGTGTGTGTGTGTGTGGTGTGTGTGTGTGTCTGTTTGTGTGTGTGTATGAGTGTATTGGGTACCCCAATTTGTAAATTTCTATACATTTCAAGGTCCCCTGAGTCCAAAAAAGTGTTTTTTTGGGTATTGGTCTGTATGAGTGTATGTGCGTCTGTGTACACGATATCTCATCTCCCAATTAAACGGAATGACTTGAAATTTGGAACGTAAGGTCCTTACAATATAAGGATCCGACACGAACAATTTCGATCAAATGCGATTCAAGATGGCAGCTAAGATGGCTGTCTAAAACAGGGTTTTTCGCGATTTTCTCGAAAACGGCTTCAACGATTTTGATTAAAGTTATACCTAAAATGGTCATCGATGAGCTCTATCAAGTGCCACAAGTCACATATCCGTAAAAATTTCAGGAGCTCCGCCCCATCTATGCAAAGTTTGATTTTAGATTCTCAATTATTAGGCTTCAGATACAATTTAAACAAAACATTTCAAGTGGAAAAGATTGAGCATGAGAATCTCTACAATTAATGTTCAGTAACATTTTCACCTAAAATTAAAAATAAGCTCGAAATTCGAGAAAATGTTATTTTTTCAATTGCAAACTATTGGCACCTGTTGATTCTATTGAATCATTCACTATGAAGAGATAGCAGACTTCGTGTGTCTGCAGCGTTATTGTCCTGTCATCAGCTGGCTTAGATCTTAGAATAGTAGACTTGAGATGCGCGGGAACACTAGCGTCAGGTGATCAATTTTCATAACGGCAAGGAAAGTTGTGTGAGTGCGCCACACCAGATTTTTTATTAAAAAGTATTGACATTTTAAGGTTAAGTTTGCTCATTAGACAACATACCTACTATTCTCAATTGTAGTGAAAACTGTTACGCGACCAAGTAAGTAGAGTAGAGCTAGCTCGGTAGAGTTAGTATGCCAGTTACTCGACCACTAACTCTACTAGTGAAAACCAGGCTATAGGGATAGCAGCACTCTACTCTTCTATTACTTATATCTCTATAAGCTCATAGGGTTACAGCTCTAGAGCTCACGATTTGAAAATACAGTGCTGTACTTTTCTGAACTTCATCTCAAGCATGATCTTCATGTTTCCACCTCAAACTACTTTAGTGCCTTATAAATCATCATACTTTCTCACAAATGCATCATGAGGATAACTGGAAATATTCCAACAACTCGTGATGAGAATTACAGAAAGAGATCAAAGGTAAAAACAACACCAGCATAAATAACAATCGTTGAGCTCATAGAAACCAGAAAATTCTTGATGTTTTGATACAGAAGAAAACTAGAGAACTGGGCGCCACATTGTTGAAAAATAATAATTAATGACTGTGAAGAAAGTTGCATTTAGGAATTTGTGAAATTAAATGTTCATGGTTTTGTTGATTTATGCCTGGTTAGCTGAGTTGAGTGGGAAAGAAACTGGGAATAAACGAACCGTGATGAAAGTCCCCCTTGGATGATTTGAAAATAAAGAGATGATTTTGAATGAATATCGGTTTCATTTCTATAGTTATTCAGAATATCGCAATCCAGTTACTAATCAGTGAATGTCAGTGCCATTCAGTCAGTATCAATCTCCATTGAAAGTATAAAAATTCACATAAGCATACTTATATTATAATTGCATCTTTAATTAGGCTACAATCAACCAGGGGAAAAGCCCCCCACCACAAGCCCATGGACGCACCCTTGGAGTGAGTACCTCCCCAAGATTTGATTTTGAACTCCCTCACAAGTATTTCAAGGACGTCCAAACCCCTCCCCCTCCTATGAGCACCCCTGAATTAACAAGATGGAAAAGGTCACATCTGGGATTACTTCTGATATGCTTTATTTGTCTTCTCGCCTTCCTTTGGTTTGTTTTCATAATATTTTGTATAATAACTATTGTGAATATAATTCATGTATTTAATTGTAGTTTTTTCATTACGGATAATACCCACATGAGTTATTTTGCTTGTGCGTAGGTAATTGGACTATGCTTAATTTTTTAAAATCTACCTGGAGTTTGTATAATAATTTGCAAATTGAATAATAACTATTGTAAATATAATTCATGTGTTTGATTGTAGTTTTTTCATTGCGGATAATGCCCACATGAGCTATTTTGCTTGTGCGTGGATAATGGGACGTTGCTTAATTTTTTAACATCTACCTGGAATTTATAGCAGCAATTTACGAGTTGAGAGTAATTTTCTCTCTCTTCATAGATGAATACTGTATACAGAGTGTCTCATGGAAGGTGTAACAGCCGAATACCAAAGATTCATTCTACATAAACCTTTTTATGAGCGTTCAAACTGTCCGAAATTTGACTTTGAACTTGACGAATGCAATATTCCAACTTTGAGCGCTAAAAAAAGTTCAAAACCGTCAAACAATGCAGCAAATTATATATAAATGAATCTTATTGGAAATTTCTTCCTCTTTCCAACCATACCCTTAAAATTAGATTTCGACTGATATTTTTCTAGGTATTGACGTTTTTCAAAAAATCTATAGATCTCGGAAACTAAGGTCGATATAAGAAACTTTTACCTGTCATTTTCGTTGAAAATTTCAATTTAGAATAATTTATGGTCTTCGTCTGTTACAGCTTTCGTGGGACTTTCTGTATATTTTCGAAAAGGCCTAATCAAGCAAAGCCTAAAACTGTCCCTCGTATAATATTTATGAGTAGTAACAAAGTGCTCACCTTGTATCTCGATTCTTACCTTCAAGTTGATAATTTCCGATAAAAATGATCAAGTACCAATTATCTTATTGCAACATAACTTTTTCCAACTCTTCAAGTGCAAATATGAGTGAAATTGAAACTAGTTGTCTTGTGTTGTAATAAAATGAAGGGTACTTGATAATTTCTTTTGTGTTCCATGTATAAATTGCCTTATAATAGGTATGCTTTGAGTCTTCTTAAAGTTGAAATTCATATTTTAGCATTAATTTCCGCTGGAGAACTTACTTCCGCTTATGATAGTAGTGCACCAATTTGATTTAGTGAGCTTACACACTTGATCTGCCAAGTACTGATTTTAAGCAGTTTTTCCAATTAAGCCGTGGTTAAGTGGTAGAGTTGACATTACTATCCAAACTTCGCCACGTCAACAAGTAAAAAAGTCATTCTATTCTATTGTTAAAGTAGGTTCGCCATAATTCAATCTTGATCAACGATTTTTATTTCTGTCAGTGATCTAAAGCCGTGTCCACACTGAACAAATGTTCGATGAACATGTTTGTTGAAACAGTTTGGGCAAATTTTATTATGTTTGACAAACAATGTTTGCCCGTGGCCAGTGTGGCCGCGTCACCAAACAAAATATTTGTAAGTGGGAATAACAGGTTTTATGTTATGCAGCAGTCAACTCTGAAAATGTTTGGAAGAACAGTAATTTTTTGTTTGACAAACAATGATTGTTCAAACTATTTAAAATGTTTTTCCCTGAGCCACTCAACAAACATGTATGTCGAACATTTGTTCAGTGTGGACACGGCTTAATACTGAACCTTTTTGAACAGTGTTCTAGTATTTTATTGTTTGATGAGTATTTCATCCTAGAAATCAATCATTATACTTTTTATTATGCAAATGTTTTGGTTCATTAGAGCCTGGTCACACGGATCTGCTACCCTATAGGTTTCTATAGACTATCTATATCTAAGAGAGCGATCATATAGGTATAGAAAACATGAGGATCGCAGATCGCTCTGTGTAGCCGGGTCCATCTGTATAGAACTATAGTGAGGTCCACGTTATAATGGCAGTGGATAAAGATAGGAGAATAGCGATGCCGATTCTCTGCATTAATTAATTATATTTTTACACTGGCAGAAACATAATTGGCATCGCTGTGGACCTAGAAAAGGATAGTACCACCGGCTTTGTCGAATGATAGACAAGGATAGCAAAACCAAAGTCGATCGAATACTGTAATTATAACGTGGACCTCACTATAGTATAGGACAGCAAGTCCAAAATTCAATATTCTACAAGTGAATTTTTCAGTGAAACTAAACTTTGCACTTCTAAAAGTGGGAACAGAACGAGCAGGTCGCGGTGAAGATCGATGCCTCTGAACAGCTGTGCAATGATGAAATCATTTGGAGTCATTCATTGATATTGATATAGAAGGTCGATAGCGAGGTGAAATTTACATATCGACCTGACCGTTCTGTTCGTACCCAAAGAAGTGTTAAGAGTCTCATACTCAAATTGAGATTTATAACATAGCCTAAATTCCCATTCAAAGCCTATAAGGCTAGTTACACACACATGGCTATAGTACGATTCTTTGATGACCTTATAAATCCTATTGGATGAAACAGATGATGCTTGTCGAGTTTCGTTTAAACTGATAGAATTTATAAAGACGGCAGAAGATCTAACGTCAAAAAACGATGAGTGTAGCTGGATACACAGTTCTACTAAATTCTTGAGCCTTTTGAACTATACTCCGTACAAAATTACTTCAGACTTGGAGGAATTTGGAGGGAGATCAGCCAATTATAGTGATGGTTAGAGTCACAGGTGGAAGCGCAGTTGTCAATTTGTCGATTAGAGTCAGTCACGTCTGTGATTGCAGAGAGGAGACTTCCTAAGGCTATTTACACACACATCGATTTTTGGTCGTACGATATTTTGCCGTCACTATGAATTCTATCAGATTAAATGGAACTTTGCAAACATCATATGTTTGAAATCATCTGTTCAATCTAATAGAATTTATAAGGACGGTAAAATATCGTACGACCAAAAATCGATGTGTATGTAACTAGCCTAAGTTTAACATGAGCGCTTGAATACTCACTGGAAATTGGAGAACGCTGGCCGGTACACAACGGCAACATAGCCGCCGTTGTATCCCTATCGCTGTATATGGATATATGGCTAGTAATATAATATTCCCAGGAATAGCTCTGATTGAAGTAGCAGTGCCCAATCAATTTTTCTCTACTGCGCATGTTCACCACAAGTAAGAAGTAATTTTGTACAGAGTATAGATAACATAGTTCCACCATAGAGAAACAATAGCGTAAGATATCCCATGGTATAGGGCGTTTATGTTGCAACTTTTACTGTTATCCCAAGCCGATTACTGTCGATTATTGTTGATTTTTACTGTTTTGACAGGGTAATAGTGTATGAACGGCACAATATGAGATACTACCAGCGTCATAAAGCTTCACGGGAAAGAATTACGTGGGCTATCGGCTTGAGATAACAGTAAAAGTTGCGACATAAACGCCCTATGCCATGGGATATCTACTTAAATGCTATTGTTTCTCTATGGTTCTACTCAAGGTACCCAGAATACATATTCTAGGTACTACTAAAGCAAAGCCAACCAACGTGTTTCAATATTCGTCTTTTGAACTATAGTTTCAATTACATAATAAGATTGTACTTTAATTCAACTTATTTGTATGTAGGATGGAATTTTCTCTCAAACAATAAGAACACGAATAATTAATGCTGTTATCACTTCTATCTTTATTAATGATTTGTACAGGTTTATGTATAAAATGTCGAACCTTACGACACATAAATATATCCATCATTTTAATAATTCATATCGATTTAACTCGAATGCATATAAATTTTGTCACACACATCGAGACTTAAACATTATACTTTTGCAACTGTTAACAACAAAATTTATATCGACAATTTCCTACTTCACACATAAACCACATTTTCAACTAGATTCCTTCCGAAACAATCATTTTCTATTAGGATAAACAATCACCGGACTCTAGTTCGATTGTAAATAATGAACTAGTTCGGTTTACTGATAACTTTTTGATTCAGTTACAAAACAGATACAGTATCTTTTAAATGTTGTCTCTCACAATGGAACAATTCTCTAGAAGTAACAGCAATCATAATTCTTGAAAAAATACTCAACGCACTTATGTAACTAATTTTATTATCCAAAACATCATCAATATTCCAATTTAACTTCAGTTTAGTAGTTATTGGTTGCCTGTAGCTTTTTATGGCATTTCTTTTCCTCTCTTCCAACATTTACCACCAATTCAACATCTTGTCCAATGTACACTCTAACTTCTGTCTAACAGTCACAATATACACAAAATTATTTACAAACTCTGTTAGAAAAATGAAACAAATTAACAGCTTTCCTTTTCTCTAACACGAAAAAGTCTCAAATACAAAACAATTCAACAACCGGGGGTTTCCTTCAAATATACGAGCTCTCAAATCATTCCAATAACTCCATAAATACATGCAATTCTAATAATGACCATAAACTGATAATACTGCATTGAGTTTGCAACACAACATTTCTCATAGATTATTATACAACTTCATTAACGTATCAACTCGTCAAGTTGATAAATAAATCAGCGACTTTTGGAATTTCGTAATCTGATTTTCTGTTTTCAATATTTTTTTCTTTCCGGTGGTTTCATCTCTTTTATGAAAAAATATAAATATAATATTTTGAAGAATTTATGAAAATTTGATCATTTGAAGCAATCAGACTGGAAACAATATTGCAGAACGCCCTCAAAAATAAATAATGTTAATAAATATTTGGAAAGCTTTTATGTTTAAATATTTATGCATAACAATAATTTTAATAACTAGAATTATAGACTAGGTGAAAGCATTCCATACAGCAAAATTGCCCCATAATACAACATTACTATTCTCATAAATATATTGTAGTACAAAAGACAGCATTTTGATAAGCTATCAACTAGTTTCTTGAACAATTTAATTTGTCCAGAAACCGTTTGCAAAATTGGCTTTCATATCAAAACACACAACATTTGTATCGTTCAACATATTTCAACATTTAGCACTTCCCATTATTTTTACAACATTACAAAATTTCATAACTTACTGGTTTTATTTCAATTTCCAAGATACAATTTACATTAACACATTTACAATTCCTATGTTTACTGTAAACAATTTTTTATGTACATTTATACAGTGTACATTATGTACAGATGAATCCAACTAGACAAAATGAATTACAGTATTAGTGAAGTTCACTTCAATAATTTATAGGAACATTTTTTAAATAGCAGAAACCCAACTAGACTGCATTAGTGTTTCACCAACATTACAAAGAATTATGCTAAATCTTTCGAAATTTGTTAGTTTGAATGATAATCATAACATGAATAAATGACTAAAAAATATACTTTCCCGAACAAGTAATTGATAAAGTTTGATAATAATGTATAGTATAATAAGATGGAATGATTGAATGTCAACTAAATTTCAACTTATCAACCAGAAACATCATTGGAAGCAAGACAAAATTTGAATCAGTATAAAATGAGTAGAATGAAAAGATTCTTATTAATTAAATTATTGGTTTCTCACAATATTATAGTTTAACAATAACTTGAATTGTATGCTTCTAAATACATGAAGGAGCATCAATTTTATATCATGGAAATCATATCATCAATCAGAATTATGCATAACAAACAAGATAGAATAATACTTCAATTGGACGAAAAATATACCAAAATTGTAAAAGAATCAATATGAAGAGTAGGTAATTATTATATGAGGATAATAATGAATAGTATTTGATCCAGAGTTAACTTCCCCATAGAAATATAGTATATACAGTATAATAACAGATAAGGATATGTATTTATTATCAAGTAGTGCTATATCCGGGAATAGAGGGGTTGTAGATAATTCTTGTATAATGCATTAACAACATGAGAGCTCAAAGGAGTTCTGAGATGTTATATGGGCTTCAGAAGCATATGAAACAAAATGGAATACCTAGTATAAATAAATTGATAATATAAGTTCTATTTTTTTTTTACATTTTGATAGGTTTACAGCTTAGAGAACAGATAATCTTTCCAACAAAACCAAAGACACAAACCAAAATTTGTATTCAATACTTGGCAAAATAGCCTAGCATTGGCAAACATAGGCCTAGTTGTTGAACAGTGAAAATGAAAAACAAATTGACCCATAGATTAAAAATATTGGAATGATACAATAATGTAGCCTATTAATAAATCAAAACAAAGAATAATAATATTGCACAAATAATATTGCATTATGAAATTGTACAAGTAATATTTGACATAAGGAAAAATTCCACATGATCATAGTCGAAAATTAGAGTTATTGTTCCTTTAGAATAAGAATCAATTCAGAATTATTTCTTGATATAATTTGTGAATCAGCATTTTTCCATTATTACTCAAAAATCAGGAAATAGACAATTTTCTATAGAAAGAAAAGTATTCATACAATACCCAACAATTCGTAAACAATTCAAGTTGAGAAAAGTAAATTTAAGCTATGGATAGATGAATAATGAATTTTGAATATAGTAAAATATGAAATAATAAAACAAGGTAGGCCTATAGTAGGCTATGGTATAAATGTATTCAATATAAATGTATAAATGAAGCTAAATAAACTTCTAGTTCTATATGAACAAGGAGACGAGAATAAGTGAGTTGAATATTTCAAATTAATACTTTTTCAATTTGAATATATTTTGTGATTGACAGATAGATTAAGATGATTAAATTCTCCATAATTTTCAACTTTCAGTCAGAAGCCTACTTCCTATACCAAGATTGTCAAACCAAATACTTGGTTTTAATATTAATTTCACCTTTTCCCATGTTTTAATATTTCTCATGTTAGATATTATCATTTTACAAATGTCAGAGAATGTACATTCAAAACCGTACAATAAACTTTATAATATTATAATCAAACAGTATGTTTATGGGGAACCAAATTCCGATTAAATAGTATAGTGTGAGGGAGAATTAATAAAATCAAATTGTGATATGAAATACAGTTCTTTAGTCATATATCGTATACCATGATATTCATAAAATTTAAGTTATTTGATCAACCACAAGTTTTGTGTAGCGATCAAAATATCTAATCTATAATAATAACAATTCATATAGAATAAGATTGAATTGATTTGAACAAAAATGCAGAATACTAGATATTTTAAAAGGGATAAATAATTTAAGAAATAATAACTGAACCCATAATAAATGGTGCATGAATAAGAAAATAATTTGTAATAATAAAATAATGAAATTTTCAATCATTTCAATACAGAATTCATTAGTGTATAATGAATTAAAAAGAATAACAATGGCAAAATTTCAATCACAATAGAATATAGTTGGAAGATTGAAGACTTGGTGAAGGATATGCAGACCACAGTTTCAATTAATTATTTTATAGAAATTAATCAAATTCAGATAAATGTCTAAAAGCTGTGGGAAATACTTCATTAGGTCTTGGAAGACTAATCAACTTTTGGAAGAGCTTTATTTTCTTAGAAATTTGAGAATGTTAGAGACTACCTACTCTATAATAATATAATTCCAATGAGATACACAGCCTAATTAATTTCAAAATTGGGAAAGATGAAATTTGAGAACTAAAAACAAGATGACCCCTCATAATTAGTGTTTTTTTTTCGTCAATAATCAATTGTTATTGACCAAGTGGATTTGTTAAATTTATACTGTAGATTAAATTTTTTAAAATAAAATGTTACATCGGCTGCTCAGTAGCTTCAATAGAAAAATTGTGAATTGAAGTAAATTGTGAATCAAATAAAGTTCCACAATACAAATAGAAGTAGCCAAGTCTCCAATTTTCCAAATGCTTGTAGATTGTCTGTGAATTGAACTTTCTACATTACTGTCTTCAGAAAAAACTGAACAAGAAATTAGTGAACAAAATGTTTGACAATATTCAATAAAAGTAACGAAAAAATATTGTAAAAACAAAATAAGAGGGAAATAAAATATGAAACATGCAGAGATGAAACCACAACTAACATCATAACACTTTCCACAATCTGATAATGAAATAAAGTTTGATTTGATAATAATTAATGACTTATAAACTAAACAATGCGAAGAGGTAAGACTTGTAGAAAACATAGTTTCAAAATACACTAACAACAATATGATAATGATAATGCCTACCGAATAACGTATGTTAGTCAATTAACTGTCCTTCTAATCCAGTCTTAAAAAATGAATTAATAAAATAAGCACAGCCTAGGGGTTCAGAAGTAGTCGGGTCATTCACCGCTGACGGTGACTGGGGTCGTCCACTGCCAAGGGCTCGTGTACGTCTTGTCCTGGTGACTGAAACACACACAAAAAACAAACAAAATTAGTGAAAATTGCAATAAAATATTGTGAAACAAACGTTCAGCAATTCACATAATATTTAATAATGTTGACATGTCTTCAAACTTTCAATGGCTATTCAGTTGCTTCTGTCTGTAAAAAAGTGAGAAACTTGTTAATAGTACTCGCAAATAGTAAAATAACTCGAAGTTCGGAATGAATCAAGAAATCATAAGATTTTGATAATCTGTAATCTGTGAGAATTTGTACCAATAGGTCTATACTTGAAAATATCGTTGAATATGGTATTTTTATTGTCTTACAATAATCGAATTTTGAATTGGAACTCTCAGGGCCGGGTGATCAATAAAAGTTTCATATCATCCAAACTTCAATGAAGCTATGGTCGCTCAATAACAGTTTTTGGCCCGGCTTCTAGGACAATTAATAATCTATTTTGATGGTCCATTATGAACCATATTTAATGGTCTATTAGATTTGATAAGTGGTCTAGAAATCGGACCTCTGTCGAAGTAAAATTAATCCAGGATTAAATCTAGCTATCGTCGCATAAATTCTATGTTACAATTCAATCATCCGGGAGTTTAAACTCGAAATGAAACTAGATTGCTATTCAACAATTGTGTTTGGTCATTATGTTTCATTCCGTGTTTGTGGATTTTGAAATAATTCAATGGTAGTACAGACACCACCTAAAACGGTGAGCTCATTCATCTCTTATCATTCCTTCGATTACCCACTCATAAGTCAAGAGTCGCTTACTATAAAATATGCTCATCATTTTAACTTTTCAACGAAAATAAAAGTTAACGAATGGAAAAATTGTCCCAGCGGCTAGTCGGATCTCTTCGCGTTTAAGATAAGTGGCGTATTCTTGGTGTTCCTGTTGGGTGATTACTTGAGGTTGAACCAACAGGTTCAAAACCACTTTTGGTGGTAAGGAACCCACCTGAAAATGCTGTTCCGTAATCATTCATCTCATATAATGAGAACTGAAGTACAGTATTGAGTTAGCAATACTTGAAAATTATATTTATGAGTAATGTTAGAGGAAACTTATAAGATTGTTTTATTCTATCGCATTGTATCTGATTAAGCAGCAGATAGAGAAGCAAGAAGACTATAATTGAGTAGAAAATGAAGTAATAAGTACAATATTCAGAAGCTACTTCATCAAGCTCTGAACTCTGCACTTATTTACAGTACTGATAATGCCAAATTATTTTTAGCCTACTGTTGTCTATGAAAAACGGTTGTTATTTTTACTCCAAGGGCAACTGAACATTGATAGCATTGTGATATTGTGACAGATATCAACCACATTCCAATTAGTTTCAATTTTAATAGAAACAATCTGTTATGATGTCCTACTTGACCTGATAGTGCTTGAAATGCTAAAATAATGTGGTTTCTACTATAATTTGTCAAAACTTCAAACTCAATAAGTGAAATCAAATTTACTAGAACAATGAGTAAAAAGCATGAATACCTCACACAATATCGATATACAAAAAATAGGTACCTCAGACTTTTAATAAACAATTTTTAAACTAA
Organism: Nilaparvata lugens; assembly: GCF_014356525.2. Lineage (NCBI taxonomy): Eukaryota > Metazoa > Arthropoda > Insecta > Hemiptera > Delphacidae > Nilaparvata > Nilaparvata lugens. The sequence continues at coordinate 32,116,845 of NC_052513.1, read as the reverse complement.
ATAACAATAGTCAATCAATTTTTTGAAGTGAACAACTACAAAACTTTACCTATTTCGGACTATGTGTAACCTTATCTACATTTGGGAGGGGAATAGCACAAGGTTACCTTATTTTTTTCTCCTTATCATTTTGATGATGTACTTATTGTATCAATCAATAAAAAATAAATAGTCGTGGTAGCCCTATAGAGAAAAATTGAATACAGTATATAGAACATCCTGTTAAGCCTTGGAAGTAGTGTTTACAGTACTTTTGTAATATTTATAAACTTCTAACTATATCATTAAAGTTTTGTGCTAGGGAATGAATTTTCATAAAAAATTTGGTACTTGACCGTGATGAAGTAAATATTGCAAAGTTTTAATGGAAAAGTTCCATCATTCTCTTCAAAAAGAGAGACAAGCTATAGAATGGAATAGAGAAAACTGAAAGAGATCAGTGTAGTATATGATATTCATTATGGATAATTATTATAATAATTAATCATTATTATTACATAATAATGATTATCACGATTATTCAAGTGAGAATAACATACTTCTAAATTAAATTGGATCAGAAAAGCTACAGAAATGAAAAGCTAAAAAATTTGAATCAAAGATTGTCTATGACAGTCATTCACATTGCAATAATATTCGTAATATTGAATATTATTGACCAACAAAGTTTTTAATTTATTGTGATTCATTTAGAGTATAACATCAACCTTAAAAATTTTCAAATCATTATTCCTGGACCGAAAATCAAGTGACGAAGCAGTGTGTGATTACATAACCTTAACTATTGGACAACATTAACATTTTATCAAAAGTTTTGGAGAGAAATAGTACAGGCTCAGCCTAGTTTTTCCACCTACAGTATGTCATAATTGTATTATGATTATAGTGTTTTATACAATAAATGAATGAATGAACAAAGTCCTCAACAAAAATCTGGGAAAACGAAGGAGTATCCTCTATCGTCTATCGTGAATTGAATATTGTCACAGCATTCACTAATTATTGAAATACATTAGTTTATAATACAATAGAAGCTTCAACAGTCAATACCTAATTGCTTTCTGATTAATAGAAAATTGAATTGTATCATTTATGGAAGGAATGATGTCTACCCATCAAGAAAGATGGCTGGCAAGGTGTAAGGGAGGTGTTCTATAGTTGGATTCACTGCAAATTGTCGGCATTCCTTGCTATGAATAGCATCAGTAGCTTCCCATTCAACTCAAGCTGCCAGTTTGAAGTGAGACAGCAAGAAGTTCTTCTTCGTGACGTCATTAAAATAAGCCCACGACCCCATTACGCTACTAATTACTACTTCACTAATTAGTTTCACTACCCCTTTCCTATATTCTTCAGTAACTCCTCTTGCTTCTCTTTCAACTTCTCCTTCATCATCATCATCTTCATCATCTTCTTCTTCTTCTTCTTCTTCTTCTTCTTCTTCTTCTTCATCATCATCATAATTTTCTCCTACTTTCTCCACTTCTTCTTCTCCATTTTCTTCTTCATGATTCTCTCTTTTGAACCCTTTATTTTCTTCTTCTGCGTCACCAAATCTTTTTTCTTTTCCCTCTACTGCCCATTCTCTTTCCCCTTTTACTTCTACTGCCCATTCTCTTTCCCCTTTTACTTCTACTGCCCATTCTTTTTCTCCTTTAATTTCTACTCCCCATTCTCTTTCTCCTTTAACTTCTACTGCCCATTCTCTTTCTCATTTAAATTCTACTGCCCATTCTCTTTCTCCTTCTATCTTTTAAAACAATTCACCTTCTTGTTCTTCTTCCTCTTCTAATGTTGATGTTCCTCTACCTGCAGTTCCCCTCTCATTCACACCATCTACTCTCTTATACGCTATGATCTTCCTCTTATTGTTTCAGTTATTCTTATTATAGCCTTGTAAGCTTCTTCAATCTATCCTCTTATTCTTCTTCACATAAAAAAAATACTCATCCACGTTTTCACCTCTTCATGATTTTTCTAAAATTTTTCATCTTCTTTTTCTATCAATATCTTTTGTTCCTGCCAATCGCTGTCATTTTTTAGTTCCCTTTCCAAAGTGGGAAATTTCCATTCCAAGATCCTCTACCTCCTCATCATTCTCATCCTCTTTATCCTCCAATTTATTTTTCCCTTCTTATCAATCACAATCTTCCCAGCTGTCTTCCCTTCATCTCCCTCCTCATCATTATTTCACTTCTTCTACCTCCTCTCATCTTCTTGATCCTGCACATCCTCACAACTTCTCCTGTTCTTAGTCATTCTCCTCAATCTTCTTCTTCTTCATCATCTTTTCCTTCAACTCTTCCTCTTCTTCTCCTTCTTCTTCTTCATCTTTTTCCTCTTCCTCTTCTCCTTCTTCTTCTTTTTCTCCTCCTTCTTCTTCTCTTTCATATTTTTCTTCTTCTTTTCCTCCTTCTTTTTCTTCTTCTTCTTCATCTTTTTCCTCTTTCTCTTCCCCATCTCCTTCTTCTTCTCCTTCCTCTTCATCTTTTTATACATCATCTTTTTCTTTTCCCTCTTCCTCTTCTCCTTCTTCTTCTTCTTCTTTTTCTCCTCCTTCTTCTTCTCTTTCATATTTTTCTTCTCCTTCCTCTTCATCTTTTTCTTCTTCTTCTTTTTCCTCTTCCTCTTCCCCATCTCCTTCTTCTTCTTCCTCTTCTTCTCCTTCTTCTTCTTCTTCTTCTTCTTCTTCTTCTTCTTCTTCTTCTTCTTCTCCTTCTTCTTCTTCTTCTCCATCTTCTATTACTCCTTTTTCTTAGTCTCGTTCATTTCCTGTTACATCTCCACCACCTTCTCCTACGTCCTTCAATACAATCCTCCTCCATCAATACAATCAAGAAACGGGAACACACTAACAATAAATGAAACGCGAATAAATGAACCTTCAAGGCCAAACTTTAGAAAGACGACAAAATGGCGTGTTGAGTGCCCGTTCTAACCAAACCAAAGAAAATTAATTAAGTAATCAGGTTAATAAGCACAACACTAATGAGTCGAGCACATGCTAACTTCAGCAAACAAGCCGTTATAACTGATGTGGAATTGTTCAATAGTTATAGTTGTACGGTTATAGTTTATAGTAGTTGTTCAAGTTGTTGGAGTACTTGAATACAAGGTGTTTCCCATGTTCTAGAAAGGGGAAACATGTGCAAGGTAAATAGGGAATGACATGAATATAATTACAAGACAATTCTCTTGAAAGTAGAGGAATATCAACAAGTTGTAACCATGGTGTATCAAATGTTTTCATATTATATGAGAAATGAAGATATCATGTTATAGATACAACTAGAGGACTGAGCATCAGAGCATTGTTTGAAAGGGCATTGAGATTCATCTCCAATTAATAGTAAAACCCAGATGGTAGTTCGGAATTCACCTGAACCAGTTTCCACTCAGGTAGGAGCTTCGAAAACATTATTCAACCCGCATTAGATCATTTGAACCGATCGCCAATTATATGTTTAACTATCGTTAGAATTGGCTAAAATCTCACTAGAATAAATTTATCATTCCATAAGTAGACTAGAAAAAATAAAAAATTAATATCGATAAAATTAAACATTAGCGGTAATATTCCCTATTTCGTATCATTTTAATCGGACTCCAGTAATTAACTTATTGAAATTATAATGGAATAATAATCTCGAGCGGACAGAATTTAATGATTTGAAAATCAAAATATTCCTCAATTTCTAGTGACAACAGGTAAGTACCATGATATCTACCAAACTCTCCTTTTTGGAGAGCAATTCTATTCACGATCATATACGAGTAAGTTTAATCTACATTATACGATTCATCCTATTTTAATTTTTCCTTTTTATGCTTTTGTACTCCAGAGCGAAGCTCGGTCCCCGATATTATATATGATTCATCCTATTTTAATTTTGCTGATGCTAAATTGATTTTCAAATAAATATCTTACGATTTTTTTGAATTCACGATTCATATACGATTAATCAACATATACGATTCATCCTATTTTAATTTTGCTGATGCTAAATTGATTTTCAAATAAATATCTTATGATTTATCGAATACAGTGAGTAGGCCTACGAGATACACGAGATACAGTACCGTATTTAAATCATCAACTATACATTACATACGACAGATAGACCTAACTATATTCATAGTGAGTGTATCATTTGTATGTAAAGCACATTTCTTATCACATTATCATACAGGATAGAGCCCACAAACTTCATTTTACGATAACGAACATTTTATTGATCGTTAGCTTTTATGAGACGAGACCTCCCATGCGCATGCGCTGTGACAAACGTGTGAATACTGATGGTAGAGATAGTGTTTGTACTATCTCCTGTATAGGAGTGTTATGGAGAGAAGTCTAAAATAGTTAAAAAGCGAAGAGAGAGGGAAAAGAGAGAAGAAGAAGAAGAAGAAGAAGAAGAAGAAGAAGAAGAGAAGAAGAAAACAAGAAGAATAGGGAGAGAAAAGAATAAGTAGAATAAGAAGGAAGAGAAGAGGAGAGGATCATAAGGTTCAAGACGAGGATGAGAAAAAGTAGAGGAGACCAGAAAAGAGGATACAAGGGGATGTACGAGGAGGTGATGAAGTGTGAGAGATTACAGGAGGATGATAAGAACGACACGGAGAGGAAGGAGAGAATGAGTAGAAGAATAAAGAAGCTGGAGAGGATAGAAGAGGAATGAGACAGGAGGAGGAGGCAGAAAAAGGAAGAAGAAGAGAGAAGGGCCAGGAAGAGGGTGTCGTGTCAGACTTGAAGAAGAAGAGAGAAGGGAGAGAGAATAATATGACAGAGGAGGAATGGAAGGAACAGGAAGAAGAGGAGGAAGGAGAAGGGCGAATAGGAAAAACAGGTGAGAAAGAGAGTGAAGAGAGATGACAGGAGGAGAAGAAGAAGAGAGGAGAAAGAGGAGAATGAGTAACCGGTGAAGAATGGAAGAAGTAGAGAATGAAGAGATGGGGAGAATAAAAAAAGGAGGAAAATACGAAGTATTTGAAATTTGTAAAACAAAAAAGAACAGGAAGTGAAAGAAGAAAACTGAGGAGAGGTGAAGGATGTAAGAGGAAAAGGAAGAGAAGGGATTATAATACGTAAAGAAGGAAATGAGAGCATAATGAAGAGAAAAGAAGAGGGATAACAATTTAGAGAAAGAGGCGGAGGAGAAGGAGTGGAAGGAAGAAGATGGTAAGGAAGAAGGAGGGAGAACAGGAGGATTAGAAGTTTGAGAAGAACGACAAAAGTAACAAAAGGAGAAAATAACGAGGAGTGGAGAATGAAAAGGAGAATTAAAGGAAGGAAGAGAAGAATGAGGAGAAAGAGAGAACTGAGAATAACAAGAAGAAATCGTGCAACTACAACGTATGAGTAGACAAAAATATCTCAAAAAAGAAAAAGAATAAGCTGAAAGAAGGAGAAGGAAAAAAGAAGATGAAAGTGAAAGATAAGAGCTAGACGAGGAGTTGGTACCTGACTGGGAATAATGAACAGGTTATCTGGTATATGTGACATGTCATTACTTGGATGATTGTGGAGCCCACACATGCTAAGACTTGTTCACGACCGAGGGGCTATGCTGACGAATTCTAAGCTGGAAATGAGTATCTACTGAAGAAGGCTCAGTCTTTTACCATCACAAAGCAATAAATAATAAAATAAAATAATCGCCCGGCAACTTCCAGTTCAATAGTAGTTTAACCAGAGTTCAGCTTAGTCCAGGATCATGTTTCGCGATTGAACAGCTGATAGTTTAATCTTGAGATGAAATAAAACTGCTATTGAGAATGTGTTGAATTCCTTGATTAATCAACCACAAGCTCATACATAACAGTTCCGTTCAAAATTATGGGGCATAAGGACCCATAAGTTTAATACACCCTGCAGTGCAATATTTCTTTATAGGAAACAGTTTTATGCTATCATGCCTGTTGTTTCCAAAGTTTCATCACTCTTATTCTAAATAAATTAATAAGGTGCATAGTGCAACTTTCATAGTAGCTCAGTAGCTTCATAGGTTGATACAGTACTTATGAATCAAGAATAAAACAGATTCCAGAGTATCTCAGGATATGATTGGAGAACTTTGTAATTTTGATAAATATTTTTAATAAACCCAAATCAAATGAATCAATATTGCTCTGTGGATCCATCTCTCGAACCACAGAAATCGACAATTTCAATTGTTTTAATTTGGCATCCCATTCAATCGAGTATATTCCAAAAAAAAATCTATTTGGCCAAACAAGAGGGTTATAATGTAATGGTGATAAGTCGAATTGCAAAATATATTTTGAAAAGATGCATTGATTTTGTATAAAATGTGATCTTGAATTATTGTGAACCAATGTCTTCCACTTCTTTTTGAACAACTCAAGCCAAAGGGTCTTCTACTCCTACATTTCTCCACACTATCCTATCTTTTTCTATCATTTCCTTACTTTCTAAATCTTCTTCTATCATTTCCTTTTTTTCTAAATCTTCTTCTATCACTTCCTTACTTTCTAAATCTTCTATTCCCACATTTTTTCTTCACCAACTTTCTTTCAAAATCCCTCCATTCAGCTTCTACAGTCAAGAAATGATACACAATACAATAAATACACAGGTACAATAGACTACACAAAAACAAAGAGAACTTTAAAAATTGTGTGGACCACAGGAGCTGAAATCATCGAGGAATCGCCCTGGGGATTCGTTATAGCCAATCAGCTGTTGTTGTGCTGGGGGTAAAAAGGATTGTAAAAAGATAACAACAGGCTGGGGTTCCTGTTGACCAAACCGGACACCTAATTGACCAATGAAAAGACCGGAACAACTTTATTACCGTCGGTAGCAGAATGATTGTTGCGTTTTTTCGGACTTCACAAAAACAGAAAGATTGTGGTGACTCACAGTAACTAGCAGTTATTCGAAGGGAGAAATAAGACAATAGAAAGAGAGTTTTAGGGGAAGAAGATGCAATAAAATGTGGATAAATGAAGACAGATAACTGTTCATAAAGGGATGATCAAAATGGATACAATAGTAACCAGAACCAAAGAAAACTTTTACATTGTTTTATTGTATACCAGAACATTTCTCAACTCCAAACAGAAAGACAGAGTTCACTCCCAACGAAACAACGTGAATGATTGATAAACAAATGAATACAGCTGTATTTTTAATATAAATATTTTCCTTCAAATATTTGAAAATAATTCACCTTCAAATCTATTTATTGACCCTTCTTAAAATTCTATCATGAAACCGATAGATTTCCAAAGCAATATCAAATTTGTTTATAAATAACTGTCTCAAAAACTCTGATTACTGACCTTACCAAACTTGAACTCGATAAGTTTGGTTCAAGGTCAATTTCAAAATAATATCAATTTTTCCACTAATAAATATTTTTGTGCTACAAATAACTGATTACTTGTGACATAAAACTTGATAAAGTAAATGTGTAAAGCTTTAATTTATTAAATTTAAAATTATCGGTATTGTCCTAGACACCATGAAAGGATCATGATATTTTAATTAATTTTGGTTTGTGTATCATTGAATGAATAAATGAATAATTATTTAGCGATGCTACGCCGTTTTGAAATGGACAGATTGTTTAACATTATAGTGAGGTCCACGTTATAATGGCAGTGGAGAAAGATAGGAAAAAAACGTTGCCAAACCTCTGTCTTGTCAATGCCTTCTATAGACAATAGCAGATACAGGTTTATTGATGTAATATTAACTGTTCATTCTCGTTTAAAATAATCAATTATATTTCATTAAGCAATATATTATATTTTTTAATAATTTCATAATGAATTTACATAATTAAGATAGAATATTTTGTTGATTAATAATTAATTGTACATTCTTAAAAGACAATGTGGCAACAGAGCAAAGCGAGAAAGAGATAGCGCTATCCGCTTTGTTGAATGAAAGACAAGGATAGCAATACCATTGCTAATCAAACACTGCCATTATAATGTGGACCTCACTATAGAAGATACGTTCTCCAAGAACGTTGCTAAAGCTACTTATATGACGTCCTGAATTGGCCTGTCTGTACGTTACCAAGATATTCACTGTCAAAGAGTGTATACATTTTTTGGGTCCCTCTGTATTTGAGAGGTCTTCATCTCCTTCTCAAATTAACCTGATTACTTCCTAATCCTTGAATAGTTCTATTTTTTATTGTTCCTATCTTTACATCCTTTCCTACATATCCTACAAATAAATCCTCAATATGCTTTTTATATGAATTGAAATGACCTTTATTCTTCTTCTTAGAAAGAATACAAACAATATACAATTTACATATATACAAAACTTGAAGAAGGTTCCTCACATGGGCAAAGCCTGTGTGCGAGGAATATCCCAGTGTTGAACTCTGGTTGACTATGACACAGAAATCTAATCAGGGGTTTGGACGTCGCAGATTGCGTCCTTGAAAGGTTGAGATTCAAGGGGGATCTAAAAAAAGTAGTCAGCAGTGTTTCAAATGACTATTATCATAGAGAAAAGATAGCGATACCTTGCATCAGTTGTCTCTGCTATTATGTATGTGGGGGGGGGGGAAGCTGCATTTTATCTAAATTAAATTCAGGTTGGGGGGGTGCATCCATGGGCTTGGAGTGGGGAGTGTTCACTCATGGATAAGAGTAAGTAATCAACAATACTAGTAGTTCTGTGAACAGTAGACCTCGCGCAACTATAACGACGTCCCAAACCATAAGCACATCCACACTGATACACTAACTATTCATTTGATCGGATCATGCTTACACAAGATTTAATTATCATATAACGCTTTCCGGAATTTAGCGCGAGAAAACCAGAAGACATCTAGGCGCCCAGACGAGCTGTTATAAGTTCTTTGCATCATATTCAATAGTGCATAAAAATTGCACTCAATGAGGCATGCAATTTATAGTCTACACAGCTGCTAATTTTTTACCAAGTTACATTGAGATATTGAATTGCATGCGTCATGGCATGGAATTTATAGTCAACTCGACAGCTGATTTATGATGAATGATTCTATAGTCTGATTTTCACTCTAATATTGACGTATGAAGGAGGCTCCTTTTTTCTTTTATATTAAACTTGAAATACAAAATTTCCAAAAACCTTGTATATATTTATGTCGACGCACAATTTGAAAAGGAACATACCTGTCAAATTTCATGAAAATCTATTACCGCGTTTCGCCGTAAATGCGCAACATATAAACATTAAGAGAAATGCCAAACCGTCGACTTGAATCTTAGACGTCACTTCGCTCGGTCAATAAGTACTGTAAAGTATCCAAATACTAGAGGTACATGGATAAGAAGAACAATATTATTATTAATGAAATAAGTCAGGCCTACTCTGAGCTAAGGAAATTAATAGGAAAAAATATTCACTATAGGTACATTGATCTGTGCTGTAAGTGCGAACTTGTGATTCTGTTGACGGCAGTAGTTGAGTTTTGCGCTCACAGATGGCGCGAGCATCGCTGATAAGACCGGCATTGTTTACAAAACGTCGGCGCGCTCCTATTTATGAGGTCAAACTGAATGTCTTCGATCCACAAACGTTGCTCCGTCTCTCGTCCTCGTCTCCTTTCTATAGAACGCTGCAATTCTGTCTGCTGCATTTTTTCTTTCATTCTACTTGGAACCTCGTTCAATTGATATTTCCTATTATTTTGCTGCAGGGAGCATTCGTCACTCATAATCTTCCGAGTGTAATACTCACATTATACTATACATATGCCACAGACCAGATATTGTATTGTGTATTGTATTATTATCATATGTCACCAACTCGTCTCCCACTACAGACTTGGAAGTTGCAGTTGGATGGGAAAAGAGACATCATAAGACCGAGGAAGCGGTGGACACCGGAACAGGCTTTTACCACGATGGCCTAATTACCACGATGGATGATTATGATGATTATTGTTATCATATATTATTGTATCTGGTTAGTTTCTGTTATAATGTTCATTGGTGATAGTTTTCAGAGTATAATGCTCACACCAATTCCAGACTTGTTCATGTGTATGTAATGAGATGGATGATGATTGATTGATTGAGTACTTTATTTATGTAGATTACAATATATACTGGCTCATACACTTATATACAACAGCTTACAATTCAGCAAAATTATTGTTGAATTTACATAATGTAGACTAAGAAAATAATTATTGAGCTGTATATGATATGAAAAAGCAATTTGTGATATAATAACTATAGATAATTATATTGTTATGCATGTACATAAATAATTGGCGGAGCTTTGGACATATATCAATGTCCATTCTTCAGAAAGAATATTAAAAATATCCTCCCCACTAACTCTCTACCAAAACGTTAATTTCATTAATTAAACTAAGGATTTATTTATTAATGGAAATATTGTAAAAGTTTTATTTAATATGAAAATTTAACAGAAAAAACAGAAAATTGATAAATTAAAATAATCATATAGGTAGATAAGATCAAATTATTGATTAATAAAATGAAGTAGGCTGAAAGTAGATCAGGGTTATCAACTTTCAGTAATATACAGCAGTATGCAGAGGATAATTAAAATAACATGAGTTTATATAATATATAATTCATACAATAATTACAATATAATCATATACAATTCATTCTATATGATGAGAGATGAGTGGATCTACAGCTTTAAGTGGGTTCCAAACCACCGAGAACGTATTTTAAAACTCTCTGTTCAAGCAATGACTCTCCAATCAATCACTCTTTCAACTCCCGACCGTAGTAATCAAAGAAAATAATGTAATTACTGGTATTTTAGTACCATAAGTCATATATTACTGATATAAGTCATTCTGGAAAACGTCATCAGCGATTTTTAGCCGAGCCATCATTTCAAACTAAGTGAACTCCTAAACTTCGATATATTTGGTAATTTTTTTCACTGATTTCAAAACAGCTCTTGAAGCTTTCAAGCTAATTGACACCTGGTACATATTTGTGCAATGAGATCCTACTTTGAATACAATACCCTACTTGTTAGTAATGCACAAATGTACATTACTGCATTTGTTAAACAATGAGATGATTTGCAAGTACGTCCTGAAATTAGTAAGTATATGAAGAGAAAGTTTCATTGAAGCAACAAGACGTAACAACTAGAAAATACGTCATAGTCATAATTATTCCCCTATATCTATATGCTCAGAGTGACATGTAACTTATTCACATGTGAGGTACTGTTACAGCATCATAATTTCTCCATAGATATAATGACACTCTTTACCTGTATGGGTAGTTGGGTTAAAACATTAATATCGGGGACCGAGCTTCGCTCTGGAGTACAAAAGCATAAAAAATTTATAACGAAAGAAGAAATTATAATAACATTCATAAAATTCATACAGAGATGTTCTATCTAATCACAGTAAATTGAGATTAATTCCCAGAAGAATGGAAAAATTTCCCTCACAAAGGCCCAGTTGCACAAAAACCGGTTAGATTTTAATCTTGATTAACTTCACGTGAACCAAATCAGAGAAGACAATTTCGAAGAGATGGATCTACTGGAATTAATCAGGATTGAGAATAACCTGGCTTTTTTGCAACCGGCACTAAGTACCTGATTGAATGATTACAAAAGTTCACTGCTGAGTCATCATTTTGACACAGTCCCACACACATGAACTCGCTCACTCACTTCTATCACCAACAGACGACGAAATAATTACTGTATTATCAGCTGTTTTTCCAAGGATGAATAATAATTATCCTTTTAATATCCTTCAGCGAATTTTCCCAGGGATGAGACCTAGTGCAATCGAATCTTTATATTATAAACCTATTATGTTCTGAATTTCGTGAGAATCGTTAGAGCCGTTTTCGAGATCCGGTGAAATACAAACATACAAACATATAAACATATATAAACAACTAAACATATATAAACAACTAAACATATAAACAGAAGTTGCTCGTTTAATAGTATAGGATTTACTAATACCTATAAGGTTGAAAAAACATTAGTTTTCTTCATACATGTTACCTATACATGAGGACGAAGACATTTTCAACCAATAAGGTTGAAGAGACATTATTTACCTATACATATCAGGATAGAACACATAATTTGGGCATCTATTATATGGATCCAGAGAAATCTTATACCATTACATACAAAGCGATGATAATGTATAGAGAACACTGAAAAATAATGGAGCAATTCAGTTGCCAAGACGATTATGTCAAGTCAAGCAAAGAGAGGGCATATTAGAAGATACCTGTATGTCATTTGATATAATTCAGAGATAATTTACTCAATTTTCCCCAGTAAAGAAAGTTATTAGAGCGTGTCTAGGAATGTCTGCGAGAACTCTACGTATGGATTGTTTGTGTTACAGCGAATGACAAGCAATATTCAGATGCCGTGTTATGATGGTTGAGTGATTTCAGAAGTGTATGAAGGACTAGAATCATTTGAGTGAGTACTGTAAATATCTTCACGTGATAAACCTATAAGGATAAATCTATTGAGGCCAGACATGAAAAATATTATCAACCATAAATGGAGAAAAATAATTATATCATTAAATTCATGATGAATTGAATTTATTTTCTATTATCACCGTAGTTTCATAGCAAGGATGCTCAATTCAGTGATCTGCTGAATTGAATTTAATTTAATTGAAATTTATTCACAACACTGACATATTTTACAAATATTTTTACAATGCAATTATTATAAACAGTATCATGATGGAAAAAAAAGAAAAGAACTTCAGTAGCTTAACAGCTGTGGTTGAAGTTCTACACTATTGTTATTGTACATAATAATATGAACGAGACAGTCACTTGATTTTGGTAACTAAAAAAAAGAAGAATAAGTCTTTGTCAATTTCACACAAACAGAATTAGAGCAATAGTAAAATAATAATAATAATAATAATAATAATGAAACCTGAGAAAAACAAATAAAATACAATTCCTGAAGTACCTAAACATCTATACAATAAATATATAACATGAAAAGAATAAATAAAAAAATGAATAAATAAATAAACCTCTATCACCAGTATAATTTTTAACAATTGTGTCTAAAACCAGTCAAATTGATCATCAGTGAAGTAACAAATAAAAGCAAAAGTTAAATTTACTACAAGATTGTTTGAAATACTACAAGGAAATACTGAAGGAGAAATAATATTAATTCAATAAAACCGATTTACGCGGGAAAAAAATGAATAAAATCAAAAACAATGACAATCGTCTTGAAAAGATGGGAAAAAAGAGCAACGAGAAATGTATGATAGTCTAAAGAAAGGATTAGTTGGCCTCTAGAATATTTCCTCCTCAATGTCAATCCCACATATCCACTCCTCAATTTAATTCCTGAGCTTTCTGCTACCGCTCATATTTTCTATGAATTTAGTCGGGATTAAATTTATCAGCCTCTGAGAGACGTAAGAAAATTGTCTTCTACTCACATTTAAGTCCATTCTATTTTGCTGAAATATGCCTCTAGTAGGGCGTAAGTTCAAGTTGGAAACGGTTATTTATTACTATTATTGCACAAATACATTTTTTATAATGCGTTCTAAGGCCTTAATAAGTTGAGAAATAAAACCATAATCAAGTTTCTCTTTCCCTCTTATTGAAAGATGTTTGAAAATTTAATTGTATCATGGCGGTTTTCATTGAAAGTATACTGGAACAATTGAAGAATAAGTGAAAAGTGAATCCGAAAATGTAGGCTAAAAGTAGAAGGAGTAAGAAGTATAGCAACTGATAATAAAGGGCTATTTACACCATCTACGCTAAATGCTAAACCACGTTTTGTAAATAATATGGTTGCATTTATTATAATATGTTTCATTCCGGATTTAAATGAAAAGCAGATATTTCTCCGTTTAAACTGAGATGATGTATATATATATATGGACCAGAGTCAGTTAAGAGAAAAAGTAATCAGAAATTATAAAAGGGCAAGGAATCTATCTACTATATACTATACAAGGAATCTATGTGTAATATCAAGTAAGGTTTTAACTCAACATGCACTAGAAATATAGTAGAAACATAGTTCACTCAAACTGCAATAGATGCTAGCACCAGTCTGATGAATTTACATGAAGAGCTATCATTGGCTAACAAAATATGGTAGGAGCCCAGAAACTTAGTTCACTGTACCTGAGATAGGTAGCAGCACTAACTGGATGGATATACATGAGGAAGTAACATTGGCTGAATAGAAATGGGAGGAGCCTAAAAACTTTGTTCACTGAAACTGCAATAGAGTAGATCTGGATAGAATAGTAGATCTGGATAGATCTACTTGGATAGCTCCCATTAGATGAAAAAAATTGAAGGAGGGGCCCATATAGTCTTATCTAATTACGTTACTGACCTGCTATTGGTTAGAAGGCGTTGACTACGATCAATATTTATCAGCTATTCTAACATTTGGTGGAGCATGCATGAATAACATTCAAACATAGAATAAGACTTGGTGAAATCATTCAAAATTAATATCAATTTGATTATAAATATTATTGCTAATTTTGAAATGCATCAAGATTATAATGTTTTTCATGCTATCTACAATGAATATGTTTATTGCTCTAGTAAGTTGTAAACATTTTTGAGGCAAATTATAGTCAAGCATTAGAAACCATGGATTCATATTATTAGTATGTCTATTGCAAAGTTCATTATTTTTAACTGTGAAGAAAAGCGATGGATCAATTAGGAAGAAAATCATAAGCTTATTGAATTACTATCAGTATTCGGCACTATTCTGTATTTCTATTATTTGGCTATTTAAAATAATTAAAAAGTTGCATATTAGTTATTATAACAAAATTAATGATATTTGCAATGAGTTTGGATGAGTTTGTTGTAATTTCGTGAAAAAGTGCAGATTAAAATTGATAGATTAATGTGAAAGAAATTAGCAAAATTGGTGATCAAAAATCTTATTTCATAGGTTTTGTCAACTCACTAGATATGCCGTGTTACGAGTATTTGTTCACAGAACAGCAACATACCTGTAAAAAAGAGAAAGCTGTTAAAATGGTAATTCTTATATTGACATGCCAATTATTTCCATACATTAACATCATTCACTCTCACAACGTAGATAAGATACGATACAAGAAATTTCACTTGACATATTATCATATAGACTAGACTATGTGGTGCAAGATATGCCTTATATTTCCTGGAACCATTTTTACAAAATTAAATTACTGGCAGTATTCCTTATTTATTTCTACCTCCGTTAATTTTTTTATGTTGTACAAGATATGCCTTATATTTCATGAAACAATTTTTAGAAAAACAAACTTTACACAGTATTCTCATTCATTTCAGCTTCCGTTAATCTTTATGAGGAGAAATATTAGGAAAAACACATAAATAATGTATCAGAATCATAAAACCCAAATTTTATGAATTAATTAATCAATAGTCAATAACGATGTTGAATGTGACATTTTATTGTCACATCACCTTGATTACATTACACTCAATTTAGTCCTAGCTCTTGTCAATTTTATCAACAAAATTGAAACGAAAATTGCAACATGTGGATAAGATTGAGAATTCAGTCAGAATCTTACTAATTTTCATTACAAATGGGATGATACCCACTTATTTCACATAAAACTCTTGCCAATTCTGTTAAAACAATATGAACAAAGATTACAACAGTTGATTGAAGCGGAATAAAGCCAAGATCTTAAGGAATTTCCACCCAGGTTTCAATGGATTTTCATCTGACAGTACTGATATTTCAGTGACTATTAATATTTCTATCAAACATGTTGTACTCAAAGATTCTTTAAGAATTAAGGTGAGTTTTACGGCGATCTAACTGGTTTCACTTCTATTATCTTTCAAGTATTTCAATACTGGATAAGTATATTTTGAATAGTATACGAATAGTATATTTTTATAGTACACGAATACTAGTTCGAAAGAATACTGCAGTTACAAGTCAAGAATCACACCACAATCCAATCTCTCACGAATTTCACCGAACAGGGGTTGGAAATCAAGATTTCCACCCTAATGAATCCACACAATAGCCATCGACTGGACAATGGTCATCCAACAATGAATTCACCCAGAAATAAATCAGACAGACAAACCCCTATCAGTTCATTCAACCGAGAAAGATACGAATACCATACAGGCTCCTAAGATAAGACACATTTAATTCCAAAATTCACAGATGTGAGCAAAAATATATTACAATACAACAAAGCCCTACACATATATGGAATATGTGCACATACAATATACAGAAAATATACGCGTTGAGAGCAAGAATGCTACCAATCCACAGATTTGTAAGCTGATGAAAGATGGATTTATAGATTTGTTGGAAGTCTAGTCTTGCGAAAACCTGATAGTCACTTCCTGAGGGAGAGAGTTTCTCCCTTGAAGTCAATCATATTTTCTCTCCCTCTTGCTTCATCACTCTCTTTACTCTCTCCAACTCCCTCCCAATCACTCACTCTCTTACTGAATCAATGTTCCTCCTCTTTCTCTAGCCATCACCCTTAAGTTCCTAACCAATCTATATGTTCTCTCTCTCACACACCCACAGTCTGTCTCCATCTCTCACTTTCATCAAATATTATGTTCTCGTGAGTGTTAGTGAACGTTTATATTTGACAAGGGGTGGAACAGAGAAGCCAGTATTATTATTAATGTGAAAGCTAGACATCAGACAGAGTGGGAGTCGGTGGTCTATAACTGTATATACAACTTAAACATAGCACGACATCCTATATATTTCACTCCTTTCATTACGATGTATCATCTGCAGGCTTCATAACACAGTTTCACACCCTAGTCCTAGTCAGATGTGAGATCCACTATAAACTGTCATCATTGATTGAATCAGGACCATTGATGTTATGTAAAAGGAATACTGAATTTACAGTGATTCTCATTTGAGCTCACTGAATATTGCCTCATGCTGTGAAAGAGACAGCATTGTGAATCATGCTTATTTTCGATCATTTCAATTCAACTATGACGCAAATGTAAAATGTAATGGACACATCTAGATTCTAGAAACACTTGTGTGGACTAATAAGTACATGAATAGTCCATAAGTAGGTGGATTTTCATCTATTCATTAGAACTTGAGTGGATTGAACATGAAGAACCTCTTCTCTAACTTCTAACATGGCTTTCAGAAGATGTTTTCATTAGGAGATGAGTGGTAGACTTTAACATGACTTGTAATCTAACTTCTGACATGTACTAACATGATGTGCAGCAAGGATGAGATATATTTCTAAATTTAAGAAAGTGTGTGGTCACATGATGAAATAATAGATATTCTACAGTTTTACTAGATCCAATATGATGAATATACATTGGGTTATTTGATTGAATTAAGAAATAGTTTTCCTTCGTTCAATTGAAGCAATAGTAGTGTTGCTCATTTGAATATGTATTGAATTTATATTTTGCTCTATACTCAAATCTACTTGCTAGTTTATAGAACTATGTTTAGACATTCAATAAAAAGTTTGTAATACTTGTAATAAAACGACGGAATGATCAACGAAAGTGTGGTGCAGTGAAAAAGGGTTTGTACAAAATTTGAATTAAAAAAAGCTTTAGAAATTCAGTGATTGGTTATCGACAAAAATTGGGTTCACCGGGGTTCTTGTGTGATATTGAGGATTTTTCTGACTACTTTCATAGATGGGGATCAATGAAACGAGGTTCAACTATCGAAATATAGAGGTGTAACAAATCTCTCGGGAAAAACTTGATGAAACTTCTGAAAATTATGATATTATGTTATTATAAATTGCTTCATGAATGCACTCCACTCTATCATGCAAATAAGATAATAATATCAAGTAATTCATCAATACAATATCAAGTAGAATAACAACAAGCACAATACATCTGTGTCTATCAGTGAGTATAGAATGTAATTGATTGTACATTCTATACTCACTGGTGTCTATAGACGAACTGAACCAAAATTTGAGAACCTTATTAACACGTGCCGTCTATCACAGACTCTGCGACTGTCATCAACACCTCATTGCGCTATCCTGTTACATGGAGTGGATAGAAGCTTTTGGAGATAGTCTTTGACATACGATCGCAACACGTATCATGTTATCAACGTATCAGATAACAGGGCATAAAAGAGAATGAAACTTTGGAAGAACTTGTAAATGATAAGTTGATCATAGATATTTTTACCACCAAGAGATCTTGTGTGAATATTATTCATGTTTTGTCAAATACATTGGTTTATTATTTTTATTTGTCAAGTTATTAATTGATCTCACATCACATAATAGAGTAGAAACATAAAACAGATATAGTAGTAGGCTACCACTTGTGAATAAAAAGTTAAGTTTCTATCACTTATTTTTTTTATTATTTATAGGAATGAGTACCAATATAAATAAACACACTTATCATACAGTAAGTAATCATCAGTAAAGTTATCAAACCTTAAGCGTTTGTTTCTATTGGTGGATGAATGCAGATCTCATTGGCAGCAGTCATTTTCTACGTCAAAACATTTCAACCAATCACAAGCAAGTAATGACGTCGTGGTTCACTACCAAATTCCAATAACGTAACATGATTGGTTGATGAAACAAACACACAAACTGGCCGATTCAATTTACGATAGATAGCCGATAAAATTGACCGTTCATAGGGTTCATAGTTCACAGTGCAGTATTATCGTGTATTATAGATCATACTATTCAAATCGTGTAGGAAATGAATCCCTGTGAATATGTTTTCAAATAATTTATTGCCAGTGATAATTCCCAAAATTGGGAATTGGTTATCGATGGAATAATTTGTACTTATTTTGTTTTGTAAGCAAATCCAATAAACTTCATGAGTGATGGGAAAACTTATCAAGTTAACCAAGTTGATCCATTAGTTTTTATAACTTTATCATTGTCATCTATCTTTTACCACAATTCTTCACTGTTTACTATCTCAATTCACCTTACTTCTTTCTCATGTTCTTCTATTTTATTTAACTCTATTTGATTTCTTCCATCATTTATTTGAAATGACTTCTCAATCACTTCTGCAATTTAAATTCTGGCTTTTCTACTGCCTATGTCCACTTCAGCTATCTCTTCACTCCACGTTCACGTCCATTATTATCCTTTTCCACCTCTTTTCACAATATTCAACAATGTGTCTTCGCTTTTCTTCTTCTTCCATTTCATCCTGTTGAAAGCAATGCCCATCCAATTCCAATCAATTCAATATATTTGTGTTTTTTCTTCTCTCTCGCTCCGTTCTGCTCATCAATTATTAGACGTCACCATTCTAAACTCAGTTCATTTTCAAATTTTCTTCACATTATTCATACTATCCACGATTTGTTTGCATACTTCTATCTGCCTTCCTGACTATTTTCAGAATATTGTCCCTCTTTACGACTGAACTAACGCTCCTCCCCCAACTTAATTCTCTCATTGCTTCTCATCACTAATGTCTTTCCACATTGTTCTCTTTATTACCACACATTTTCGAAACAAACATATTGATCTTCTCAATAAGTGAGTAACTATATCTAGATCTCAATTCACCGTATCTAAAAAAGGAAAGGTTTTAAGGTTCTGGATATAAACTGCTAAACGGAAAGCAATGCTTCAAAATTATTGTTCAAAAGCTGATTAGCCCAAAGCTATAGTCAAATTATCACTCTTACAAAACTTTGAAGCAGAGTAAGGAATAAAAATAAAGTCATTCATAACTCTTCAACATTTACTATAAATACAGGCTAGAAAGAAAGTACATACTTATGAAAATATTGAGCACAATATACCTATTTCGAGAACAGGGCCTCTACTAAAAAAGCCAATTGAAAACAGGTACAGGTAGTTGTACCTCTTTAGACTACAAAATACCTGTAATAATCTCAATACTGTTCACAAGTATAGTCTTCATAATACTGTCCAAACTAGTACATTATACCTGTATACATCATTCTAAAGAGCCCCAGCACAAAACTGAATTCGGTATACGGTACTAAAGACAGACCTATATACCTTTATTTAGATCTAGTCAACACTCAGTCCGTTTTTATGCAATCATGCTAATATTCATTCCACTGGTGTTCCACAACCATAAATTAGTTTAGCAAATGCGGGTCGACTTCCAAAAAGAAAAACTAAAAAAATGCCTCATGGCTATTGGTCCGATACAATCCGTGTCATTCTTTTAATATGTTAATTTGATGGTCAATTATAACGGCAGTTTATTGAGCGTTTATGAATGTTGCCCGTTAATATGTGGATTATAGCTGTGTGTTAGCCTCTTATTAGTAATCATAGCTTGCGGTCATTCTTGTTTGTGTTGTTCCTTATATTTGTTTGGCATTATGACGTATGATAAGGTGTTATTCTAGTTTCCTTCCATTCATAACACATAAACGAACCTGCTTTAATCTGGTGGTCTAATTCGATTTGGATATCAATATTCTAGAAGTTTTTAAGCTGTTAGCCCCGGTCAGAGAAGACTTCTTCACGGAAAAGCGTTCTCTGATTGGTTCTCCTGAAATTTAGGCTTTTGTGCAATTGGGCCTCAATGTTTTATTCTATTCATGAATGAAAAGCCTAAAAAGAAGTTGTTGGGTCATGTCAGAGGCCCTGAAATTGATCAGTTGAGACCTGAAAACTCTGACACCAGACCTGAGCCAACCAGGTCACTCGATATTATTATTATTATACTGGTAGTTCTGTGAACAGTAGACCTCACGCACTATTCTCATCCACAAGTACCTGATTGAAACTATAGACCTTAAATGGAAATACAGCAATAGACTGGCTTCTCCACACATCTGTGTAATCACTTGTTAGCTGATTTAGTATGAGTAATTCTATAGTCTGATTTTTTACTCTAATATTGGCGTATGAAGGAGGCTCATTTTTCCTTTTATATTATCCTTGAAATGCAAAATTTCCAAAAACCTTGTATATACGTCGACGCGCAATTAAAAAAGGAACATACCTGTCAAATTTCATGGAAATCTATTACCGCGGTTCGCCGTAAATGCGCAACATATAAACATTCAAACATTAAGAGAAATGCCAAACCGTCGACTTGAATCTTAGACCTCACTTCTCTCGGTCAATATTATAATTATATTAGATTACTCTAATTATTTGTAAACTGTCATATTATGTCAAGTGAGAAAAAAATGAATTATTCATGAATCATGATACGAATGGTATTCGATAGTTATCAATCTGATCGATCTGATTGAGTTATCAATCTGATAGTTGTCAATCTGATTCAATAACAAATAATCCCTACATCACACAAGCGAGCACGATCTGTTGTGAGTAGAAGAAACCATTTCTATGTTAATCCAGATTTCAAATATGCTGATTAATGTGCAACTTTATATTAGTTTCTAGTTTGATGGTTTCCACTATAAATCAAATCAAATCAAATTTTATTTCGCCATAATAACAAGAAAAAATAAAATAATAATATATAATACAAAGTAACCAAAATTCAATCCTTAATTTAATTAAATTAGATCAGTATTGTAGTCAGTAACCGATACAGAGGAAATATAATCCTCATGATTTAAATGATATATTCAGGAGAGGTGGGACCTTCCAGCAAGGGACTCTCCACCCTCCACCAACAAAAGCCATACGAATTTACTTTATAGCATACTTTTCTTTTAATTTTAAGAAGACTATACTCACTCAGCCCAACCGAGCGAGAATGAATACTTCCATTACAACTTATGGGAATAATATTCCCACTGTACCGGAGACTTACTGATACTGATATGTGGAAATCCACCTATTACATGAAGATAGAATAATAAATAGAATACTGTAATAGATTATTGAGAAACATGGAGAATATTTAACAAAATAACGCCAGGATCATTCATCAATGACACTACCAACTCTTATCAGTGACAGAATATGAAACAACACTTCCAAAGGTTTCATGAAAATCTATTACCGCGGTTCGCCGTAAATGCGCAACATATAAACATTCAAACATTAGAGAAATGCCAAACCGTCGACTTGAATCTTAGACCTCACTTCTCTCGGTCAATAATATAATTATATTAGATTACTCTAATTATTTGTAAACTGTCATATTATGTCAAGTGAGAAAAAATGAATTATTCATGAATCATGATGTGAATGGTATTCGATAGTTATCAATCTGATCGATCTGATTGAGTTATCAATCTGATCGATCTGATTGAGTTATCAATCTGATCGATCTGATTGAGTTATCAATCTGATGGTTGTCAATCTGATTCAATAACAAATAATCCCTACATCACACAAGCGAACACGATCTGTTGTGAGTAGAAGAAACCATTTCTATGTTAATCCAGATTTCAAATATGCTGGTTAATGTGCAAATTTATATTAGTTTCTAGTTGATGGTTTCTACTATAAATCAAATCAAATCAAATTTTATTTCGCCATAATAACAAGAAAAAATAAAATAAAAATAATAATACATAATACAAAGTTATCAAAATTCAATCCTTAATTTAATTAAATTAGATCAGTATTGTAGTCAGTAACCGATACAGAGGAAATATAATCCTCATGAGTTAAATGATATATTCAGGCGAGGTGGGACCTTCAAGCAAGGGACTCTCCACTCTCCACCAACAGAAGCCAGACAAATTTACTTTATAGCATACTTTTCTTTTAATTTTAAGAAGACTATACTCACTCAGCCCGACCGAGCGAGAATGAATACTTCCATTACAACTTATGGGAATAATATTCCCACTGTACCGGAAACTTTCACTGATACTGATAAGTGGAAATCCACCTATTACATGAAGATTGAATAATAAATAGAATACTGTAATACATTATTGAGAAACATAGAGAATATATAGCGAAATAACGCCAGGTTCATTTATCAATAACAATGCCAACTCTTATCAGTGACAGAATATGAAACAAAAGTTATATGAAATAGAATACTAGAAGATAAACTACACTATAATAAATTGATGATAGGGAAAAAATTCGCCACGCTGAGCTTAGCCTTAGCAAGCTAAGCTTACCATGGTTGGGACTAATTGTGTTGGCTCTTTTCTCTCTTCTTCCAGACACAGATTAGTCAACGTGGTGAAAAATATTCACAGTTTTGTTTTAACAGTATTTCTTCATTGTGATGTATTATGATTTGTGGAAAAATTTGACTTGATTTTCTACATTTTATATTACAATTTTTTTAAAAAAGTACTATGGTTTTATTCTTCTAATTGATTTGATTTATTTTGAAATTCGATTGTCGAAAATGGTATAGTCCAGAATGATAATCCCAACTCATTACAAAGATTGCGTGATCTATGAAATTATCCTATTATATTAAGCGAGCAATTTCTGTATGTCTGTTTATATTTTTATATCTGGTTATCTGGTTATTCATGTTCAACGGATCTCGAAAACGGCTCCAACGATTTTCACGAAATTTGGAACATAGTAGGTTTATGATATCATCCTTGGCTGAAACAGCTGAGACTTTCGTCGTCTGTGGATAGTAAAAAGTGAGCGAGTGATTCTGTGGAAAATCAAAATATCGCATCCTCGGAATTCATAAGCTGACGTATAGCCAGCTGTAAAATATAAACACGATCATTTTAGAGAATTGTGTTCTCGTTGAGATAACGAGCGAAGCTCGGTGCCTCGATATTATAAATAATGAGACTCGTAAAATGAGTACTCAATAAATAATTGAAACATATAAACTATTGCAAAATGTAGCCATAGATCATTCTAAAGGTGCGTACAGATTTACGCGCCGCGAATATGAGCAATTCACTTTTAATCAGCTGATGCCAAGCTTTTTATATCTGTATTTTACCGTTTCTGTAAAAATACAGATATAGTCAGCTGATTAAAAGTGAATTGCTCATGTTCACGGCGCGTATATCTGTACGCACCTTAATGTTCCGTTCTTAGAAAATGGAGGGGTTCTTGAAAATACATGTTTATACAATAATATACACTGCCATCTACAATCATAGTATGTTTGTTTAAAGTATCTTACGATTATGACCAAAAAAATCTGCAAAGGAGTATAGCCTTATTCCGACAGAGATGTATTGAATAATTATTGTAGTACGAGTATTAAATGTTGTACATTCAGAGCTATAATGTATGAGGATGCGAAATTAGAAAAACGTAATAGATAAGTAGTAAAGATGGAGAGAGAAAGCAGAGAAAGAGAGACACAGTAGAGACTTGAGTTGAGCACTGTATGTGGAGAATAGAAAATAGAAAACAAACATGAAAAAAGGAAGAGGGTATGCGAGACAAAGTTGAGAGTCCAGAGACATTTCCACTCCCTTGGGAAATCAAGGCCACAGTTTTCCGGAGAGGAAAGTCGCCGTGCCCGTGAGGAGATTCACTTTAAACTGTCAGCATTCCTTACAAAAGACACCGATGCTTACCACTCATCCAATGCTGACAGTAAGAAGTGAAACACACAATAGCTTCCGGGGAGGTTTGGGAAAACTGTCGAGGAAAAGAGTTTGAGGTGGTAGTGGTGACCCTTCCGGACTTTTTGGTGACTTCTCCGAAGGTTCCTCCTCACTTGAGGGCATCTCCCGATCTGATAGGGAATCTTCTTCTTCTTTTTCTTCTTCTTCTTCTTCTTCTTCTTCTTCTTCTTCTCCTCCTTCTTCTTCTCATCCTCCTTCTTCTTCTTCTTCTACTTCTCCTCATTCTCAACCTTCTTCTTCTTCTTCTTCTTCTCCTCCTTTTTTCTTCTTCTCCTTCTCCTCCACCTCCTTTTTTCTTCTTCTTCTTCTTCTTCTTCTTCTCCTCCTTCTTCTTCTTCTTCTTCTCCTCCTTCTCTTCTTCTTCTTCTTCTTCTCTTCTTCTTCTTCTCCTTCTTCTTCTTCTTCTTCTTCTTCTTCTCTCTTCTTATTTTTTGTCGGCGAACAAGTTTCACGCCCTCGGGCACTCACTAGTGCACTC
The DNA here is from genome assembly GCF_014356525.2 of Nilaparvata lugens. Taxonomy (NCBI): domain Eukaryota; kingdom Metazoa; phylum Arthropoda; class Insecta; order Hemiptera; family Delphacidae; genus Nilaparvata; species Nilaparvata lugens. Next base: position 32,091,871 of record NC_052513.1, on the reverse strand, counting down.
ACTCACTGTGCTGCATCGCTGTCATTCAACCCTCCTCCTTGAAATCCTTCCTCAACTTCATTACAAAATCATATATATCTTCTCCATTTCCTTCTCCGTACAATTCAACAATAATTCTCTTACCTTCTTCCTCCTCTATTGTCTCCTCCTTCTTCACTGAACTCATTTCGCTCTTCTTCCTTGTTCTTCTTCTCCTCTTGTTATCTTCCACCTTCTCCTTTCTTCTACAACATTCTTTCGCTCTTCTTCCTTGTTCTTCTTCTCCTCTTGTTATCTCCCACCTTCTCCTTTCTTCTACAACATTCTTGCCTTCTGTCTCCTGTATTGTCTCCTACTTCTTCACTGAACTCATTTCGTTTTCTCTAATTCCGCTGTTCTTCCTTGTTTTTCTTCTCCTCTTGTTATCTTCCACTTCGTCTTATCTATCTTGTATCTTCTTTTTCTTCTCCTTTGTCACTCTTATCTATCCCTTTTCATTTGTTTCTTTGTTTCCTACTTCTTCTCGCGACTCCTTCTACTCTATTTTTCTTGTTGTCTTTTGCTGTGTCGATCTTGCAAAGTCTTCCTCTCTCTTCTAATTCTTCTCTCTTCCCTATCACCTCTCATTATATTTCTTTCTTCACATCTTCTCTGTCACGTTCTCTTTTGGCGTTCTCCAATTCTCCAAATTTCCTTCTATCAATTTTCATTTGTTTTCTTTCCCTCCTCCCAAGATCTTCTTTTTTATCTTTGTTCAAAGCAATTTTTGTTCTGTCACTCTTCTGTAATCTTCTCTTTTCTATGGCACTCCACCTTCACATTTATTTTGCCTCTCATCCTCTGTTCTTCAAATCATCGACTACTACGTCTATGATTCTTTATTCTCCTAGATCTATTCTCTTGTTTCCTGCTTTTCATGTTTTCTTTTCTTGGTACCTTATTCTTCTCTGTATTCCTCAATATTATTGTATTTTAATTTCTTCTACTTCTATTGCTTTTAGTTTTCTCTCGTTGCCTTAAACCTTCGTTTGATCTCTTGAGATTATTTCCTATCTATCTTCCCTTTTTCTTATACTTCTTCTTCTTCTTTTTTCTTCTTCTTCTTCTTCTTCTTCTTCTCTTCTTCTTCTTCTTCTTCTTCTTCTCTTCTTCTTCTTCTTCTTCTTCTTCTCCTCCTCCTCCAATCCTTGTTCTGGCCTAATGGCATCAATTTGTTTATGTATTTCCTTGTATTTAAGTAAATGTAAGATAATTAACAATTTCCAAATTAATTTTTTCTCCTTGACCTTATCTCTTCTTCCTTCTCCATATTTTTCAAATTTCCTTTTTTTCACCTCTTCTTTTACTTCTTCATCAACTTCTACTTCGTAGTCGTCGTCTTCTTCATCCTCCTATAACTTTTACATCTTTTTCCCCTTCTTCTCCATTCACATGACTCTCTTCAGCCAATTTTACACTCAGACTGTCAATTTCGGTTTCCCCAACCTCCCTGAAAACCATCACCCTCATTCCAGACCGCAGTTTCTTCTTCTTTGGGATTGGGAGGAGACACCCTTGACCACCAGCAATAGGGGAGAGCTTTTCAATTGTCAGTTAACTTTGTTACGGTAATGATTTCCTCTTACTCTATTTGGGGGAAGGACAGTAGGTGAGTGATATACTCGATACTGGATCCTCGGATAAGACTTGAATCCAATCGGATATTCACTGTTTTCCAGTATACGTAGTTTTCAAACTTCACCGGGTTTGGTTGGGGCAACCAAAATTTCAAATGTACAGAGTTACCCGAATTTTCAAAGCAGTCAGAGTTTCAGATTGGATCAAAAATATTTCAAATTTCGAGTAATCTCTTCAAACTTAACAACTGTTATATCAATTTCACTACTCCTCAATACAACAAACTTTCTCTAATATTTTAACCAATTAGAACCAAATTGTATCACAGTGCAACTATAGGTTCAATTATTCAATCGAGTAGAGTAAGTTTCTTGTGATATTTCAGTAGGTAATTTTGAAAAGAAGGAGTGAAGAGTTCGATAAATTGAAGAGAGAGGGGGATTGAAGGTTTTATCAACTATGGTAATCGATATGATTGTACATACTTGGAAAACCTTCAATCCTTGAGAGGGTAAAAAAGTTATGAGTAAAAGTGAATAGAAGGTATGTATGAAAGGATGCAATGGAGGACATTGATCTTTATTTTCTCTTCTTCATTCCCAATTTTACTAGACTGTCACTGTACCTAACTTTGTTTATCAATAACGAAATAGCACTCATTGGTGAAAATGTTCTTTGCCTCAATAGAAAAACAGAAAATTGAATTTGTAGTAGAACAGCTGAGTCAATTTTTTCCTGTGGTAACTTGTGCATTGGAGGACAATGCAACAGGCCAATGCACGATGAATTTGAACAATGCAAATAGAGTTTGTTGATACATTGAATCAAAGCAAACTGTACCAATTGATAGGGATGAATTTTGAACAGTTTCTTAACAAAATTTCAGCAAACTATTCTTGGATTTTCTCTCATTTTATATAACACAAATAACACAAAGATATCAAAAGTGCATAATATACATTTTGTTCTGTTTCTTATAGAATTTTTAATCTACTTTTTCTTGGATTGGTCTCATTTTATACTACACAAATGACACGAAACATGTCAAAAGTGTGTTTGGATAATCCATGATACCTAGCAGATGAGTACATGAACTATGAAACTATGCAACTTTTGATCAGAAAAGGAATTCTACTTACTCCTCACTCTCCCACAATTATAGAACAAGACATAGAGAAGTAAGAGTTGCGAGATGATGCACACAGGACCACCATGTATGAGAGAGGAGTAAAGAGTGCTGGCATTCGACTGTACAATAAATTACCAGCTAATATAAGAGAAAATCAGGACGTAAATTCAGAGTATGATGAAGGAGCAGCTTTGAGCGTTTGTGCTACTCAATTCATGAATTTGAAGCACATACGAGATGAGTTAGGCTGCTCAGTATTCCTATGTACATATTTTTATATAATTTTGCTATCTAAATAATGAAAATATGACTTGATTTGAATACATATTATCGACATATCCAAATACCCCTTCTGTGGGTGGTAAATTGGACGAATAATAATAATAATAAAACTTACCAATTATACCTTGTGAAAATATAGTCAGAATCAAATTAAAATCCGCATACCACATACGATAGAATGTGTCTAACTGAATTAGCGCCACTCTGTCACACCATGTCAATTTTAAAAACAGATCAGAGAGAGACAGCAGCCGTACAAAACAAATTGGAAAGAGACAGCAGTACAAAACAGATTAGAATATAAGAACGAAACAGATTAAAATAGACAATAACAGTACAAAACAGACAAGACAGAGCAACAGTAAATACCTAGTAGATTAAAAAGAGACAACAATGCAAAACAGATTAGAACGAGAGCGCGAAACAGGCATTGGAGAGCGGTTTATTAATCGGGCCAATTGTTCAATTATTTGCCACCCTCTATTTCGCTGTTAGGGGTGAGTTAGAGTGAGTGACATTTGTGAGGGGGGAGGGAACAATCAAACCAGCATAACACTTTACAGGAATTTCATTCATTCCTGTCCTTACACACACACTCTCACATTCAGCCTCTTTCAATCACACATTCTCTCACTCTTTCTCGCTTGTTTACACACACTCTCTCTCTCTCTCTCTCAGTTTTATCCTCATACCTCATACTCTGTTGCTTACTCGCACTCTTTTCTCTTTCATCTCTTCATAACTCTGAATGAATGAATGAATGAATTTATAAATGAATCTCACTCACAATCTTTCTCCTTCCCTAATTCTAACTCTCTCCCTCACTCTCTCACGCGCTCACTCATTCTGTCTCTCTCTCTCTCTCCCTATTAGAGGCATATAATCAATCAATCAATCTCTCTATAATATTGATTTTGTTATCATAGTATTCATTATATGAAATGTAAAGGGTTGTGTGGCAGAGAGGACCTGGAGTCCTAACTCCGCCCTTAATAGAAGCAATTAATCAATCAATCTCTCTCTCCTCTCTCTCTCACACACACATTATGTCACTCTCTCCCTCATTATGTGTCTCTCACACTCATTATGTCTCTCTCTTTCTCTATCTATCTCTCTCGCTCTCATTCTGTCTCTCAATCTCTCTCACTTAATCTCTTTCTCTCTATCTCTATCTCTATCTATCTATCTATCTCTCTCACACACACACCTACAACACCTCATACATGCCTCAGAGGTGCATAGGGGACGATTCCAAGAGGGTGCAAGGTGGCTAGTACAAGATTCATCTCAAACTGTCAGCATCTGTTAAATGCAAAGCATTGATGTTGTTTATGAGAAGAGCTGACAGTTGTTAGTGAATCACACACACTGCAGCAATCATTTAAACCCGGCACAAGCCTTGAAATTAGGGCGAAGGGTGGTTTTTAGCAGCGTGATGCCTGGGCACACGTCTGCTCTCAACTATAGTACGCAGTTAGGGGTTGTAATTGTGGGGCTGACACCCTAGGGGATGATCGGGCGAGGGGCGAACATATGTTGTACGGTGGTGAGGATATCGACTTGATTGCAACACGTAAGATATTATATATCTATGTATAGATGTATGCTATTTATACTCAATATTCAGTAGTACTAAGGATTGTAGGTGTGGATTGATATACAAGTTACTAAAGGGAGATTCATTCCAATGCTCCCTATTGAATAGATTCTGACAGGTTGAACTGAATCTCACTAAAATGGCGCAAGTATAATTTTCTATTCGAAGTAGAGTTTGTAACAAGTTCAAGCATAGAGAAAAGATGGATGCATCATTATTAATAATTGTCTATTGTTCGAGTAAGAGAGCATGCAACTACATTTTATACGAATTTCACTCCAGAAAGTATGAATGGAAATATCGAGATCATCATAATGTCGGTCCCGGCTGAAGTATGACAGTCGTAAGGCCCATTGACGGCTCAGATGATATATTCAGGCGAAGTGGAACTTCCGTCAGGAACTCCCCACCAATAAAAGCCATAAGAATATTATTATTATTATCATCATCATTATAAGTGTATTTCTTCATTTTTGTTTGTTATATTTCCTGTAATAAACTCTCTTCTTCTGAGGGTACCAAGACGAAGGAAAAAGGAAAAAAAAGAAATTATCATCATCGGTGGAACTGGGTGAGTGATGCCCTACTAATTGGCAGTGTCTTGGGCTGGTTTGCCTTATGACATCTCAAAGAATTGACAGAACTGAAATTTTTGGGTGGTCCTAGTTAAAAGAACTTAACTGAATTTGATTTTTTTCACATGTACTTGATAATAAAAAATATTGAGAATGATAATTTGTTTTGGAGAAGTTACTACAGTATAAAACTTAATTGACAATAGTGAACTGTACTTGTCAGCAATTAAAATACAGTAGACTACATGAATAATTCTAATATAAAAGGTATGGAGTTATCACTTGTACTGTAGAAGGGAAATCGTTTTCACAAAACTACTGTATTTAAATTGAGGGCGTATCAAACTATTAATTTATTCACTTCTGTTATCAAACTGTTCATTGTGGACTGTTCAACTTTCAATATTATCCTCTCATTATATTCCACGATTTTTACATTTTAGTACATTATTCTATTCTCAATTACAGATGATGACTTCTCAAATACTGTACTATCTATTCTATTATTCACGAAACATTTGATGTTGTTTTCTATTAAACGTTTTTATTCAATTATTACCAGTTATCCAATACAAGTAATTATTTTTCAGGTAAAATAATTGTATAATAGTTCAAATTTATGAATACCTCAACTAAACATAGCTCGAAAAAGTATTTACACTGTCATTAGTATTATAGAGAAAATATGGCTCTTCCGCTATCTTTTTTCCATGGTAGTATCCTAGTAGTAGTGAGTGACACAAGTCAGTCTGTGACACAAGTCAGTTTGTGACACAAATCAGCCTGTGACACAAATCAGTCTGTGACACAAGTCAGTTTGTGACACAAGTCAGTCTGTGACACAAGTCAGTCTGTGACACAAGTCAGTCTGTGACACAAGTCAGTCTGTGACACAGATCAGTCTGTGACACAAATCAGTTTGTGACACAAGTCAGTCTGTGACACAAGTCGGTGAGGTTTAGAGCAGCCATCTCTAATTTAGGTGGCTGTGGTTTCAGTGAATAAATCATCTACTGAAAGTATTTAGTACTGTAGGTACAATAGATTAAGTAATGAACCAAGAAACGTGCGGGAATCTGTCAATAGAAACGTTTGGTTGTCTCAAATATGTTTTATTAATTGGAGGTATTGTTTCCAAAAATAAGATTCCAATTAAAGTTTATTAGAAAATATGTGGTAGGCAGATGTGACAGATGTCGTTTCAAGTGTTCAATTGGAAAGGTGTAGCTTGCATTATATGTGACTGATTGATTTGAAACACTCTAATGTTGTCAAAGTTAAAAAACTCATTGATACTGTACGATTGCATTGAAGAAAGAATTGAGAACTTGACATGGTATAACAAATGAGACTTCTGTATGCTGTTGTACATTTAAGATGTTAAAGAATGAGGTTCATGGAGATAAAACTATTTTTTAAACGAACAGTCTCTGTCCCTTTTTGTTGGATCTTGGTGCCTCTTCCTAAAAAATGTATAGCCTAAGTCTTCCAGAATGGAAACATCTGACAATAGTATGTTCGCGCACTGGAGGATAGAGGACTGGACAATCGCTATTTCATTACATACATCATACATGCCTTTTTTAAATGTATGAATTTAGGGCTACTTTCTTGTATTTATAGAATAGAGTTACAGTACCTTTTAAAATTAATAAAATAATGAAATGAGAATACAAATTATAACGTAACAGCGTTATACGAGGTTAGGTTACAATTTGTATTCTTATTTAATTAATATTTTAAAGGGTAGTCTACTATAATTCTATTCTATCATACATATGCCATTCTACGATTGTCTAGTCTCTGGTACGTGGACATACTACTGTCAAATGTTGTTTTGGAGGGTTTCTAAAATTTTGAAACCCTGGGAAAGCTGACGCAAAAATCACAAATGCAAATAGATTTTATTCACTGGAGTCAAGTCAACCTGAATGGTGTATTTTCTCCATTCTTTTTACCAAAATAATCATGTATTTTCGTTTCACAAAGCTCCTAAATTCAAATTTACTGGCCCCCATCTCAAATCAAACTCAATTCCTAGCAATTCCCAGCTCTAAGATTGATGAACTAGGAGAAGAGTCAAAAATATTTTTCGGTTCGGAGGTGTCCACCTAAATGGTACCTCGCAAACATCCCAGTCTGCTCTGTAGAATAGCATAGCGGACAGGCCACCGTAGACAAAGATAGAATTATGGAGAGAGGCTGAGAAAGAGTGAGAGAGAGCGACAAATCACAGTATCCAGGCCGAAAGGAGGATGCAGATGAAAAGAGAGAGCTAGCTGTAACTATGTAAGCTAGCTATCAGATGAAAAGAGAGAGCTAGCTGCAGCTATATAAGCTAGCTATCAGCTAACGGATTCTGTGCTAAGCCAGGCGAAACATTTATAATACAGCGCATGCGCTACAGAATTCCTACTATCACCACTAATCAGCATTTAGAGATTTAGTTCACATTCCAACTCATCAGATTTGCTAATGTATTTTCCAAATAGTTACCGAAAAAGTTGGTACAGTACCGTAGTTTTCGTACAGAAGTTAATAATTCAGATCTGTTATCAGAAATCAATAATTTGTTGCCTGTATATAACCAGTGCATGTAGGGGAAAAATGAATAAAATCATTGATACTGTATAGCAAATAATTTGGACATGGACAAAAATACATACTGTCATTAAGAAATACACATAGCCTGAATGAATACACATATATATAATTATCTATGTATTATAATGAATGAATTTTGAACAGGAAATGAGTAAGTCTAGGTGATGACCAGTTGTTGACACACCAAGACGGCAAGACAACTTCAAAATATGAGACTTTGATAAGTAATGTTGATAAATTCTTAAATTGACGGTTAGATTCAAAAGAATGTGTTCATGACATCATGGGAATCAGAGTTTATTAATATGGGCATTTTCACAATAATATTATAGTTTTGGATTTCCTTCCTACATTATTTTTCATTGTTATATTGTGAATTTATTTGCCCCGAATCTTGATAACCATATACATTCATGACGTGAATTGACACCACGATTCGTCATACATAAAAGTAAATTTACTGTATGACGATAATAATTGATTGTAGAAAGGAGAAACTATAATATTATTGTTGAAAATGGTCATATTAATTAAAAATGGAATTCAGTTTGGCTTCTGATGAGTCCATTTAAAACTTCCTGTTTACTGCAGTTCTCAGGATCGTTTGCCGCAAAAGCACATACTTGAGGCGCCATTGAATTGTCTGGGAACTTAAATTGGCAGACATCGGTATACTTTGTAAATAATTAATCAGTAATTGAAAGCTATATTTGGGTAACCTCAAGTCTACGAGGGTAAGACTTCACTGACTATTAATTGCATGACTGGTTACAAATATGCTAACGACTACTATAGTTTGTACAAATTTGAAAATTTGATTTCCAGAATATTCAGCTTTGAACAATAATCTACGGTATTTCTTTGATCATTTACAATTTAATTGATATGATGCAAATTCTGGCCATAACAGTTGTTTGAGGAATGGAAATAAAGCTTGGAGTTTGGAAAGGTTGTTGGATTACGTATGTCCTATTTATAGAAAGCTTTAGCTAAATCAGTATCGTTGGTATTTCTATCACTTGACATGCTATTTCTATGATTTAATTCCGCACAAATCATCAAATTGAATATTTAAGAATTAAACAAAAAGACGAACAAATACTAAATTAACAATTATAGAAACTGTTGTAATGTGATTAATAAATAATGATACTAAGGAAAAATGAAAAGGTTATCAAGTAATTGATTGTAATTGAAGTGTTCCTTGTGTTATTATACTATACCCTTGTAATAGATACATTCACAGATATATACAATATGCTAATTCATGAATGAAAAATTATTTCATTCATGTTAGGAAACTTCATTGAAGTTAGAAACTAACTTTATCACGGAGGAGAGAACACGGGAGAGATTTTTCTTTTCTCTATGCTTGTATGAAGATCTTGTTAGGCTCTGGAATATTAGTATCGAAATATACACAAGAACTGTACCAAAATTGAAAACTATTGAACTTGTCTCCTGTTGAATAGAACAATATAATGATAGAATCCTCAAAATTAACATAAAGATTCCATTCAATGATCAGCACTTTCAATATGTTGAGTCATAGAGAAATCATACACTTTTCTATGCTTATTCTAGGTTCAGTGTAAAAACTGCATAAAAAATATTATTATTGATCTAAATTGATATTATTTCATCGAATTACCAACTTTTCACAATAATAAATAGAAAACGTAAATAGAAAAATAAGCAAAGTGCTTGATAAGTTTACGAGGATCAGATTGTTGAGTTAAATGTCATTGGAACGTGACACAACTCAAATTTCATTCATGAATTAAAATAAAACTTCAAAGATTATATAAGAATAGACTTTCTCGGAAACTTCTCGTAAAGTCATCAATATGACAAGTCGATTGTTGACTTCCGTGGAAGTGAATTCTCACGACTATGCCGATTCAGTAATTCAAAAGCGTTCAAAGTTGCAGCTTTGCAAATTGCACACACACCGTAGAGCATTGACATTGGAAGATTTAATAACATCACATTGTATTAAGGCTGGATTTAACATTACAAAGCGCGAACAATGCTCTATCATTCAATCTACATATATGAAATTCTAGGAAAACTCGTCCATCTACGTAAAAAAATTGATTGAACATAATGCATTACTGAGAATGCCGGTTTTTTTATTAATGAAGGCTAGCAATATGAGAGCAGAGAGTATAGAATTTAATTATTATAGACTGAATTGAATTGATTGACTGCCTTTATTTTCCTAGAGAGCGAAGTTATAAATTCTAGTTTTCCTAGACTGCGTGATAAATTCTGCAAGCTCCTCTTTGTATGGAAGCTGGATGGAATCAGACATTATAGAAATAAATTCATTCTAATTGCAATTGAATTCTATATTATATTCTCATGATTGAACTAAATGAATGCAAGGTCTGTTAGAGGAAGCAGAGGAGGCTGAAGGTTGACATTATTTTCACATACATACATACATTCCCGACAAATTTCCGCAAAAGATTATGAATCAACAAAACCTAGACCTTATGTGGTTGAAGTCATTCTATTCTATGTAAGATATACCTTTCGTGAAACCAAAGAGAATGAGATGATGCTTGTATTCGTATTTTCTTTGGTGAAAACTACACCTAAAATTAAAGCTGATGAATTCCAAGAACAAGGAAATAGAGCATAAAAATTCTATTTCCCTTTTTCCAAACTACACCTAAAATTAAAGCTGATGAATTCCAAGAACAAGGAAATAGAGCATAAAAATTCTATTTCCCTTTTTCCAAACTTAGAAGCCAAATGTTTCCTTTCTCACTCCACAAATCTTTTTTCCACTTTTCAAGAGTCAAATCGAACGAAACCAAGTGCAGTTCAACTACTGAGTCAAGATGAGGAAAAGTTCATTCACGATTTGATAAAGGTACATAAATTTCCAAATCCTGAAGGTTCATACCACAGAATACAACAGTACAGAAGTTTTCTCTGATTCAGACCACAATACTTCCCACAACACTGCCATCATTCCACAAACATCAAAATCACTTTTTCTACTTTTCAGACGTCAAACCCAACAAAATATCCACAGTCGTTCACCTACTATTGAGCTGATGGATTTCAAGCACAATTAGCCGTGCTAATAGCCTAGAAGTAACGGGTTCAGCTTAGCCAGCTTTGGCAAGTAGAGCAAATATTCAGTTAGTTGTCGGTCAGTTAACGCCGGTCAGTGACTGATCAAGGTCACGTGAAACGTTGATCACCATTCTAATCACTTATTCTAACCACTGTTACTAACACATACTATACATATAGTTAATTCATATACAGTCACTAACTGTGTATATAAAGTCGTACACTAGAGAGAAGGCTAAATGAAAACGTAGAAAACAATTTCAACCCGTTTATAGAAGCGAACTTAGTTGCATGCCATTCATGGATATAGCGGTACTAAGTTATGAATAGGCCGTGAAATCGTACCCATTGTAAACATGTTTGCTCTCCTTGATATCTTTAAATAGATGTGTGGGGTTACAGGCTGGATTTTTTGAACAGTCAGTATATTGGTCGAATTTGGATTTCAGGTTGATAATTGATTGAGTGTTTTATTTATGCATATTACAATGGGATATTGGATTACTGATTACAATATTATGATAATAAATAATAATAATATCGAGTGACCTGGCTGGCTCAGGACTGGTGTCAGAGTTTTCAGGTCGCAGCTGATCAATTTCAGGGCCTCTGACATTATGATGAAAGAGATGGGCAGTGTAATCACATAAGGTTAGTCACGAAATTACATTTTATCAAAAGGTAGGCTATATGGATAATTTTAATATGATTCCGATTCTACAGTATATCAGAAGAAGGAAAAATAATTGCTTATTCCAGTGAATGCATTCATTACCATGCGTTAGGCGTTAGTAGTAGGCCAACCATATTTTCCTTGGCCTACCCCGCTTTTGATGCAGGTTTAGAGTCCATTCAAAAGATTAACGTAGCATTACGTAACATTAACGTGAAACCCCAAGTAAATAAAGATAAAGTATACAACAGGATGTGAGGTGATGGAAACATAGATTTTATGTCAGACTCACCATTTGAGAAACAGAATTGAATTGAAGTTTCAATTTTGAACAAATGGATGAATTCACAAGTTCATGCTTTCAAAGCTGCCACAAAAGCTTCAAGTCAAACACATTCGAATATCAAAGAACTGTTTGTTCTCATTTTATGATGGACGTTTCACAAGGTCTTGTATTCATTTGATAATATCGTTTGATGCAAGCAACTTCAAACAACTTGTGAAGCAACTTTGATCAAAGACACTTCCTTTGCTGAATGTGATTTATAGAACGCGATCTGACTTCTGTGTTACACATGATATTTCTTATTATTCGTCCAAGGTTTGCAATGACGTTATAAATTTTGCCACGATTCTCAACAAAGCTCTTTACACGTTCATTCAATCCAGTGATTTGGATAACCATACTAGCAGGTAACCCGTGCTCGACAAGGGTCTGATTAAAAACTTGACAAACTGAAAACTTGACCCACTGAAATCTTGAAAAATTCAAAATAGGCCTATAACCATACTCGGTTATTAATTTCAAGTTAATCAGTACAGACTTGATTATGCGTCATTCGCCTATCCCGAGCGTGTATAAGCCAATTCTTTTCTTTATTATAGTATAGATTATGGGTGGATGGTTTTTACTATATTCCAGATTGAGTGCCATCTGTTTATCTGACGAGGGTGATTCTCTGATAAACTCCAGGCTTGTGCGTGGAGCGTGAGTACGCTAATGATGATGATGATGTGATGATGATGATGATGATGATGATGATAATGGTGATGATGATTATTATGATGAGAGAGGATTCTGACGTTCTCAAGGGAACATTTTCTTAACTTATTCTAGTCGTGCCACTTTCGAAAGGGGTTCTTAAATCTTTCTCATTAACCGAATAAGACCAAGTTTCCCAAAAATGATGGTTTACTTAGTTTCTGGTTTCAGCATTATTATGATAGGGTTTCCTAGAGAAGAAAAACGCATGAACTAGCCTACTTACACCAAGCAAATATTTAAATTAAACCAAAATATATTTATATGTTTTTATTAAAGAACAGATCCTCCTACTACACAAGCTAATCAGAAATTCCAAATTACCAAACATAATTAGTCATATAACTTAGTAGCTTAGAAAATTCAGACATAATTACAAAGAACTAATTTGGAAATTCCAATGATTTCGAATTGAGAGATTCCTGTACTGAATTGAGAGGTTGGTGGGTATAAAAGGCAGTATAAAATTCAAACATATTTACACCAAATAACGAAGAATGCGACCAAATTTTAAACGTTCATGTACACAACAGGAATACGAAATTAATATTTGAGTATTTTAGAATATTGCATCTTAAATTTGACAGATCCATATTATCAATCATGGATTTTGAAAGGGTGATTGATCGGTGTTTCATTGCTTTCTTATCCTCCATGTTTTATTCATTGGATCGTCTGCATTCTGACCATGTCTCAGTATTCAATCTTTGCCAAGGATACGAAATATGAGTAGATTCAATTCATACTGTCAGTATTCCATATAAATAATATCGACGATACCCATTCAACCAATACTGACAATCTTAGTTGAATTTCACAATAAAAGCATGTGGATGAATAATTAAGCACGAGGTCAGACTCGTATTATATATACAATAGTCGAAGTTTACATGTTATTCTGACAGCTCGTGAACAACTTGATTGTCCTTGTCTGTGTCATAAATTCAAATTTGATAATTTAGTTAGAAGTCTGACTTGATTAGAGAAGTTGACTGTTTTCCAAAATTATTTCACTGTGAACCTAGCATTGTGATTTGTTTTTTTTTCTGTTTCAGTTTTCAGTTTGGTATTTCTCTGAATTCTGACCTTCTATAAATTATCAATATAGGTGTGAATTATTCAATAAATGAATTTGATTTGATTTGATTCGACTGAGACACTGTCAAATATGTGTGGTTTTATTTCATTATCCTTTATTCAATCATGGTTCATAGTTTCGTGATATTAAAGTTGAGTTTATGATGCATTTGCTCTGTATTTATTTATAAAATATCCAGTGTTAAAACAACACCTTTAAATTCACGTTTCACATATTTAAAACGTACTTTGAAAATAATATCCATTATTTTTTATAGCACAGTATTTATATTATAGCCGAATCAATACGTGCAAAACTGTCTTGTCTGCCAGTTATTATCATTTATGACATTACAATATAATGCTAAACGTATTAAGTTGATTCATTTTTTGTTGGTTCATGTTAACTCTATTTGCACTCCTACTATGTCCATACATTTTTTATTCAGTTGAAACTATTTGAGAAATTTGCATTTCAGAGGTAGGATAGGCTACCTGCCAATTAGTATTCCAAATACAGGAATTATTATCTGTGATAGAAATCGAATACAGCTTTCAGCTTCTACCATTTCCAAGAGTCAAATGCCAGAATAATCCTCTATAAATTCTAAATTCCTAGTTTATAAATATTTTGGACTCAAAATTGGACAAAAATTGTGAAGTGTGAACATAACCTATTTTTGGACAATTTCTATCTAAATTTGGGAAAGGAACAGTTTTGGGCTTCAAGCCTGTTGTTGCTTTCCCAATCATTCATATTTTAGAATTATATTGTAACCTATATGTATCAACCTATAAGCCCTCCTCTATACCTTTCAAGGTTCTTGGCTAAATTTGAAAAATCGAAAGGATTGTTTTCTACATACAGAACCTACTAAAATGCATGCTCAAAAATTCTGAGATTGAAATTAACACTTTGCACAGAGATGTTGTGGAATTTCTCCATATTAAGGTGAAATAAAAAGATGTTGTCAATTCCACAAAGATTTTATTAGGTAAGTTTTTAAGTGGTAGACTACCACTGATGATGATGCCAAGTGCATCGAAACTAGTTTGGACACAAATAAAAACTTTGTGGAATTGACAACATCTTTTTATTTCACCTTAATTCTGAGATCGGCTGAATATGTAGCCTATCCTTTTCAAGAGATAATGTTGTATGTGTATGGAAAAATATGAATAGAGGGTTACTTCCAAGCTTCAAGAGGCAAAAAATAACTATCAACCAACACCACAATTCTCGACCTCTCGACTAACACTTCAAGTATTGTGTGGGCGCAGCAACCATGGAAGAAAACGAAAAAAACGAAGGTGTTGTATGGTTCAACTCAAATTGGAAGGAGTAGCTCCCAGTATAGTAACCGTATTGTATAAAATACCACATTTTTGGTCGTTCACGCTGCATACTATATACAGACGTACATGCACACTATATATAGCTTGACATAGATATGTATATATACTGACTACCCGGCTCCTATTTATATATTCTTGAGCAGTGCTTCAAGGATGAAATTAGAGGTGGTGCACCATTGCACAGTACGGCAACACTGCATTCGGAACTTATGTTTGCTGAGGTTCCTTTCTACAGCTTTGTACCGAGCTTCCTTCATGTAGATTTGTACAGTTCAATGCACAGCTTTGGTAAGAGGGAGAGAGTGTGAATGGGGTTGTAAATGAAAGAGAGAAAGACAGACTGATAAGGTGATGAAGAAAATGATGAGGGAGAAGAAAATAAGCTTCAGTAAGAGGGAGAGAGTATGAATGGGGTTGTAATGAAGGAGAGCAAGAGAGATTGATAAGGCGGTAATGAAGAGGATGAAGAAGAATGAGAAGTAGAATAAGAGGAAGGAGAAAATAAATAAGTAGCCAGAGGCAGGAGCTGACCAAATGGAGAGGTGGGTGATAATCTGTTGCCTTTTTCGTTCATTGGCATTTACTATATAAGAACTGTACTTTGAACTGTAATGACTTGACTTTGTACAGTACAACAACAATAAGTACATAATTATAGTACAATAGTTATAGTTGAAAATGATTTGTTAAGCTTTAAAACAGTTCAGTAGCGAGAAAAATATACTTACATTATAATAAAATTAGTAGAATTGATGGTGATGTTGTGAAATCTCTCCATAATAAGAAAACAAAGATATTGTCAAATTTCACTAAAAAATATAGTTGAACGAGCGAAATGAGGTCTAAGATTCAAGTCGACGGTTTGGCATTTCTGTTTATATGTTTTTATGTTTCGCATTTACGGAGAAACGCGGTGATAGATTTTCATGAAATTTGACAAGTATGTTCCTTTTTAAATTGGGCGTCGACGAATATACAAGGGTTTTTGGAAATTTTGCATTTCAAGGATAATATAAAAGGAAAAAGGAGCCTCCTTCATACGCCAATATTAACGTAAAAACCAGACTAAATAAATAAATAAATAAATAAATAAATAATCATTTTATTTGTAAACGAGCATGTTATGCACATACAAATAGAGTTGCTATCTGATTAGAGCCCATAAACAACAAAATTATTCATAGTGATCACAATAACAATACTATAGGTACAAAGTTTATAATATAATATGAGAATAATAGGCCTTTAACATTACAAATAGAAACTTTACAAAAACATAAGAAGAATAACCAACAATAATTATTAGTTCTTAATCAATCATCGAGCAATATCAACAACAAAGTCTATAATTTTATTAAAATGTGCTTTACGCTGTACATACACTCTAAACTTATACTTATTTATACATCAATATTATCCTGTAGTTTCCAGAATTAAATTTCGAATATTCATAGCGTTAATCATGTAATTGTAAATATCCCTCATTTTATTTGCTGTTATATTTGAGAGAAGAACTAGAGTTTTATCTTCAGGATTGACTATGTTTCTTACATATTTGGCCAAGAACTGTTGTCTCAAATCAATATACATCGGGCAACGTACCAGGACATGAGTGGGTGTTTCATCTTCTCGCATGTTACAAAGTGGACAATACTCCATACTGTCTATGTATATACCCCTGTTCTCTAAATAAAGATAAATTCCGGATTTCGATGCCATACGTAATTGTGTGACTAATCTTATACATTTAAACGCTGATCTTATTTGAAGCTGGTCGCCTAGAGCAAAATTGGGATTTAAAGCCTGGTAGAAAGGGAAAGAAATGGAGTTGAATGCTTCCTGTTTGTCTGCCTCGAACAATATTGCACCATGTCTACTAACTATATCCCATTTCATCCTACCAAGCCGTGTCAACCAATTCTCCGCCTGATTCCAATCAGTATTGACATAAGCAAGAGTTAAATGATGTTTCACCAAATTCACCCAGTTGAGAGTATTTCTGTTTTGATAGAGCTGACTGTCTGACAAAAGCATGAGCTTCTTAAAACAAATTTTGGGGTACCTGTTTTCTGGCATGCCTAATATTTTTATCAGCCACGTTAAAGTTTTAAACATAATCAAATTAACCAGTTTAACCCTTCCTGTTTCTAAACGTAGTGCCCAGCTCGGTGTACGTCTACTCAAAAACAACATTCTCTTGAAAAATCCAAGTTGAACTCTCTCCACCTGCTCAGCACAAGCCAACCCCCACACTTCAGTACCATATAACGCCGTTGGAAGAACAACTGATTCAAATAATCTTATCTTGCTATCCCAAGTATCCGAGCGAGATTTTCTGAGAACCTGTAACATTACTTCACTGACCCCCTTAGATTTAGTTAATACAGATGAGCAGTGTGTATTAAAACGGCCTGAGGAACTGAATTCAACACCCAAATATTATATGTATTGCATACTTCAATTTCTTCTTCCTTATAATAGAATGATCTATTCCTTCTCAACTGCCCTTATGAAAAGGGATTATCTTCGTTTTAGAAATGTTAACTTTCATTTCAGAGATTCACAATAATCTTCTAAGCATTTAATTTTGTTTCGCATGTCGGAAGGACAATCTGCTAGGATGACGACGTCATCCGCATACAGAAGAATTAGAATATCAGTAACTCCATCTATGTATATTCCAGATAGACCTCTAGCTCTGAAAAATTCCTCAATATCTGAAATATACAATGAGAAGAGAAGCGGGCTAATCGAGTCCCCCTGCAATACGCCCTTACCTACTGGGATGGATGCATTCATATGGACAGCTCTGCTCTACGATAAAGCTCGCTAAGAAATCTTACAATCTTACTACTAACTCCCACGTTTCCCAGCTTGTACCATAAACTAAAATGGGGTACACCGTCGAACGCAGCCTCATAATCCACAAATAGTGCATAGATGGGTTTATGTCGCAATTCTACATGTTGAAATATTATTGAATGTAAAACAAATATGTTATCCATGCAGCTGCGATCCTTTCTAAACCCACTTTGTCCTTCTGGGAGAACTCTGCTATTCTCTGCCCACCTCGATAAACGAATCTCAACTATTCTCGTTAGAATTTTTACAATTGTATTAACTAGGGCGATTATCCTATAGTTACTTGGCTCATTCGGATCTCCTTTTTTATGTAACACGAACATTAATACTTTGCACCACTCGTTTGGGATAATTTGACCATTGAAAACCTTATTGAGTAAATTCAACAAATAAATCTTCCAGCAATAAAAACCAGACTATAGAATTATTAATCATAAATCAGCTGTCTAGTGGACTATAATACCACCCGTTCAAAAACATCGAACATCTTGAAAATTGTATCTTTCCATCAACGTTGTAGACAGTTGCAGCCAGACCTGATAACAGCGCTCACACTCACATTCCGGGACGACACGTCAAGGTACGATATAGGACAGAAAGCTCTATGTTTATTTAGGATTTTTTCTAGACATTTTTAATTAATAAATTATTTATTAATTTTTGAGAAAACATAACAACAGATCAATGTAACTCACTGAGCGCGAGGTCTACTGTTCACAGAACTACTAGTTTAGTCTAAAATAAGTTACTCTTAATAACTCAGTTTGCTGTAATCTATTTCGTTTACTATAAAAAATAGAATATGGTTTAGTTTACGAGAATCTAAGTTTTTTGAGATTAATATTGGTTCAGGCTGTCGAACGTGTTTCATGACAATTTAGAATTTGTAATCATTGTGAAAATTTTGAATTTAAGGAAGTGAAATTATAGATTAGAACTGTAGGCTTCACTGGTAAACTTTAGCAATAAAAAGTAATATTTTAGGTTAAGAAATACGAGAACAAAATTAATGGTCAGTCCTAGTGAATAGTCTTAATAGAAATAATAAAACAAATTGTGAAAAGGAAAGAGCTGATATGGTTTGGAAGTTGAGAGGAACTAAATATATTGCATCAAATCAATGTTGATAGAATAAGAATGTAGAATAGAATCAATCAGGATGTCATAAACCGTGGGTTCCCATCTGACCGAATCCAAAAAGTCTCGAGTCTAGCCGATGAGATTCGATCAATTGCGACGAACTACAACATTTTTCTATCAAATGGGATTCGACTGTTTGAGAATCGGTCAGATGGGAAAAATCAAATTTTTGACCTTTTGCGTCAGTTGAGATTTTCGGCCAAATGGGATTACTATTAAAACTTTTCGATCATTTGGGATTCGACCATTTGGGAAAGTAAAAGTTTCAATTCTATCATTTGGGTTTCTTCAATTTTCGATCTTTTGCGACAAAATAATAATTTCGACCAAATGGGAATCGGTCATTTGGCATGCCACTAAACTTGAACTTTCCCAAATGGTCGAATCCCAAATAATCGAAAAGTTTTAATAGTAATCACATTTGGCCGAAAATCTCGCAAAAAGTCGAAGATTTGATTTTCCCATCTGACCGATTCTCAAACAGTCGAATCCCATTTGATAGAAAAATGTTGTAGTTCGTCGCAAATGATCGAATCTCATCGGCTAGATGGGATTCGACCATATGGGAAAGTATACTTTCGACCTTTTGGGATTCTACTATTTGCGACAAACTACAAAACTCTTCTACCTAATAGGATTCGACCATATGCGACGAACCACAGCATTTTTCTATCAAATGGGATTCGACTGTTTGAGAATCGGTCAGATGGGAAAATGAAATCTTCGACCTTTTGCGACAGTTGAGATTTTCGGCCAAATGAGATTACTATTAAAACTTTTTGATCATTTGGGATTCGACCATTTGGGAAAGTACAAGTTTCAATTCTACCATTTGGGATTCTTCAATTTTCGATCTTTTGCGACAACATAATAATTTCGACCAAATGGGAATCGGTCATTTGGCATGCAACCTCATAAACAAATAAGTTATAGCTAATAGCTAAAAATTGGGATGCCAAAAAGCCACAAGCCCTATCCTTGTCAGTCTCCAAAAACGTGGGGGGCTCTCATAGTTAGGTTCCATTCTAGACTTCTAAACGCTGATGAAGAAGGTTCATGTCATCGAAGCCAATGAAATGAAATACGAAATACAAGGAATTCAGATTACAAGCAAATAAGAACTATGAAGAAATCAGAAATCAAGCAGAGATAGAAATACGAAGAAATCCGAAAACGAGCAAATAAGAAATTTATAAATTAGGATAGGAATCAAAGCAGAAATTCATAATTTATCAACCTATTGACAAATTATTTTCAAGGTCAGTCTGTCATGAACATTGCTCATAAATTGTATATAATCAGAGTTCTTTTTATATTATTTTGAGCAGGGGAGGTCAGGCAGGGCAGAGAAGCCTATTATTATTGTCTCCCTAGGAAACCTTATAGCTTGAACAGTACTTCATAGTATTTTAAAAGCCATAGGCTAGGATTTCGGTTTTCAATAGTATTTTTTTACTTGTAAGTCGCAGTCCACAACATTCCCCATAATCACAAACAATAAAAACTCACAATTTTTCCTGATACCCTCAATCCTTTCGAGAGGAAAAACTATTCGCCTATGAATTCTGCAGCTTTCATTTTTACTAAGGAAAAAACATTAACATGTTCAAAATTAAACTACAATTCACTTTTTGTGTAGTTGAGAAGTTGATATTGTGGTAATTATTCATATTGATTAAAAAAGACTGAGAAATTGTCAAAAAACCACTGATTTATTGATATTTAGAAAGACCGGTTTCGGTTATTACACCATTGTCGAGAGGTTCATCAGAGATTGACAATGGTGTAACAATGCAATTCTACAACCATTAGTGAAGTTTCGGGGGGGGGGGTGTAATGACAACTCTTAGCCCCCCTGTGAACTCCCTCCCTTGTGCCTCACGAGAAAGAACCATCGAAAATGTTCAAAGAAGAGAGTTTGGCATCAGTCCAACCAGGTCTATAGTGAGATGCACTTTAAACTGACAGCATTGGTGGAATGAGAAGCATAGATGCTATTCATAAGGAATGCTGCCAGTATGTAGTGAATCTCACAATATAGTAGTTTTGTGAACTTGTTGGCAGGCTGCCAAAAGAGCAGGAGGCAACATCGGAGATTTCATCCCGACTCCCGACTCCCCACCCATCAGATGGAAGCAAACTGCAGTCTCAGCGGGGGGTTTCGGGAGAGGAAATTGCTTTCTCTATCGTTTGAAGAAAATACCCAACTTAATTTAAGTGAGTTTCGCGAGTGCCTTTTCCTGGGGTCAAGGTTAGGGTTGGCGAAAAATGAGAGTTGATATTAGTATCGTATGTTGCTGTTTAAAGTTTGCAAATAAATTTAATCTTCAACTTAATTTTGAGGGAAGTTTCGTAGTTTTATTTCCCTGTGGTAAGGCTGAAAGTTGGAAAAAATTAGAGGTATTATTTCTATCATATATTGCTGTTTTCAAGGTTCCAAATGAATATAAAAAACTGTACTGAATCTCTACCTTAATAAGAGTGAAGTTTTACAATTTCTTTTCCTGGGGTCATGGCTGGTATTGGAAGAAATTGAGATTGATTATTATAGATTATCGATTATTATTAGTATCAAATTGCTGTTTGAAGTTTCTAAATCAACATAATACTGCACTCTATTTCCAACTTAATGTGAGTAGAGTTTTGGAATGTCTTTTCCTGGGGTCAAGCCTGGCTGGCGTTGGAAAAAATGAGAGTTATTAGTATCGTATAAGTTCATGATTTAATTTCCAAATGAATTCAATACTCAATTTTCAATTTAGAAAACTTTCGGGATACTGTTTTCTGGATTCAAGGATGAAAACGAAAGATATTATTACTAGGATGTCGTATTCTGTTGCTTGAAACAGAATTCAATATATAATTTGAAACGAAAATGTCAGTGAAGTTCTGGAAGTTTCCTTTCTGTGATCAAAACTGGCGTTGAATGAAAAAAGTCATATCCTGCTTCTGAATTCAATCCTTGATCTCTAACTCTATACTCAACTTCGCTAAATTAAAGTATTGTCGGTTGCTTTGCTTGAAAGTACTGTATTGTAAGGTGTTATGCATACGTTGGGTGGAAAATACAATTATGAATTTATCTTATTAAAATGACAGTTAGAATGATTATATTTTTCTACTTACAGAAGATTTGTACAACATAATGTGTGGAAACATACCTGTAAAAGAATAAAACAGAATTAATATTTCAAGGAAATTAATAAATGATCATATTTTCAATTATCATATTATGATCGTTAAACTATAAGAGACACTAACTGACATTATTATCAAGCTCTGAGACACTAATTGGCATTATTATCAAGCTTCATAGAAAATAGGTAACTACAATGAAATTCGATGCAAAAAAATGATCCCTATCCTAACGCTTGAATCCATGCCTATTTTATTACTTGATTGAGAAAGAATTCCACAATTAATTTTCCATGTATAATTTCATGATATCTGATCCCTTCCCAGTATTATTCCATGTTCCATTTTTGTCAGATATAGACAGAGAGTATAGAAGGTAACTTTAGGAGGCTGTTGTAGAAGGTTACTTTCCACACTGTCTGTATTATCATACTAGTATGATACTAATACGGTAAATAACGACTTCTAACTATATGCCAGATGCACGAGTAGCACGAGAAAAGATGAATTTCAATTTGAAATTTTGGTAATTACAAAGTTTAAACAAAAACCAATGAACGAGAGCAGCTCTTCTGGCAGCCATCTGAGAAAAGACATCTCAAGACTTTATTTCTTATCTTCTTCAGAGATAACATCCCAGTCATAACAGACGATTCCTCATCTGGTTTCCACTCTTATCTCGATCATTTCCCCTTTTTCAAGAGCAGGAAAGAAGGAAGAGGTCCCCAAAAAGCAGTCTTATCCCGTCCAGACGTCAAGGTAACGTCGACATTTTTATCCCGCCATGATCCGATTATAGTAAAGACCTCAAAAGACTAATCTGCTTAAGGGACGCTTTAAAGGCTGACTTTATCCACTCAACATGGCGGGATTGGTTTCAAACCGGAATCAGTCAGTCTTTCCATTGATTAGTGTTGGGGGAGTCAAGGGTCTGATTGGTAGGGTAGTAACAAGTTAGCAGCAGATAACGGATATGTAGGCCTACAGTGGAAAACCTCGACGAAAATAGGCCTACAGTGGAAAATGTCGACGAAAATAAGTTATTTTTGTAGTACAGTAGTACCTTGGATAGCTGATATTATGTTGCTTTTTTTCTAGAATCTTCAGTAGATTTGAGGAAAATGGATCAAATGAAAACATTAATCATTAATACATGTATCATAATCACTTTATTATTTAGAGCTACATGTACTCAGGCACAAACATTCATATAATATGAACGTGTATACACACATGAATAACGTAGTTTGGGGTAGGTCGGCTTCAATCTTCATTGTGACACTTGGGGCCAAGCCACACAAAGCGTTTTTTTTCAGGCGTTTTCAGATGAGTCGTCAGGGTAGGAAGCTCTCTGATTAGATGATTGGGTTGGCGTTCAGGAATCAGCAGATAATGAGCCGATCGGAGAGCTTCCTGCCCTGCCGACTCTTCTGAAAACGCCTGGAAAAAAAACTCTTCCCTAATAATAAGCTTAACCAGGTTCACGAGACTTTCAAATCTCTATGAAACATATAAGATTTAAAGGATAATTCAAGCAGAATTGCTAAAAGTATACAGTAAAGAGAATCGAGTAATGCTTACTACTAATGAATAAAATATGAATATGTATAATTCAATAATAAAGCTGTAAATATGTCAGTGCTAATATCAGTATTTCCAGAATAATAATAGTAATATCACAGATTTATGCCTATGTTTATTGAGTCTATGGTAGTATTCAGCATTCTAAATGCAATGGGAAAATCAGATTAACAATTATTAAAAGATTATAATGAAAGATGAAAATAATTTAGATAGTCATCAATGTATTGAGTTGAGCCTGTGAACAAGTAGAGTAATTCTTAATGATTGGATAAATTAATAAAACGTGGAACATTGAATTTAATTTTATAAAATGAGTTCAATCCTCCTGAATTCAAAAAATAGAGTTAAGGAATAATCTATATGAGTGATAGCTGCTCATCAAAACACAGATTGATTTAAGATGGAATATTTTAAGAGAAATTGCAGTTAACCAACTGCTGGATAATTATTATACTGTATAATATTAAACAATATTTCGTATATTTTTTAATATAATACTGCATTAAATATGCAATGTATTGACTTGATCTGGCCTAATGGCATCAAGTTTACTCAAGTTACTTTATATTCAATTCATTTAAATAGACAAAATACAACGTTAACTTGAGTAAACTTGATGCCATTAGGCCAGATCAAGTACTAACTATTATTTCTAAATCTCATGATAACATTTCAATTAAACATATGATTTCTCAATACATCACAAAATAATTATTTAGTATATTTTTCATATTATACAGTAAGAGAATGATCTGTTAATTTCTCAAGATTGACAACTCTTTTATTTTAATACTTGGACAATCTTCTCACTACCAAATCCATCCAACTGCTACAATCTTCCTACCAAACAATCATCTTAAAAGACCATTCTTACCGACCAACTTCATTTCGATGATCCACTATGGTGGGCCATTAGAGAAAGACAACCATCATTTCTGAAAGGAGGTGTTACAAGAGCGGGCACTAGGGGAGAAAAATACATAAAACGACCATAAAGCGAAGGAGAAATCAAAGAGGAGCGACAAAGAAAGAGTTTCAATCTAGGAAATGAGATTGGCGGCTGCTTTTATGTGGTCCACCTATTGAGTCTTGCCAACTTGACAAAAAAAATTGTAGTTTCCCTTTGTTGCTTTCAATCAGTTGATGAAGCTGAGGAAAGTGTGTGGGTTTTGAGGTTCGTGTAGGTGTGATCGGAGAGGAAATAAAAATGAAATATCATAACAAATGTTATGAGAAACGAAGGTTAGAGTTGTCAAAACTGGTGAAGTTTTAGAGGTAAAGTGGGTTTTCAGAACACAGTTAAATATAGTGGTTGGGATTGAGATTATAGCTTATGTTCCGAATAAATTAAATACATCTCAACCGTTGGTTGAGTTCAGATAGAGCAAAGTTGAATACTAAAGAAGATGATGAAATTCTTTAAAAATGATCAGCAATCAGCATTACAGTTGGGATTGAGATTGTAGCTTAGGTTCAGAATAAATTAAATACAGTTCAACCGTTGGTTGAGTTCAGATAAGCAAAGTTGAATACAGGAGAAGATGATGATATTCACTTAAAATGATCAGCAATCAGCATTGAAACTTTACTTCAATAATTATGATTTATCACATTTGCAGCTTCACTTCAATTATGACAAATTACATTTGAAAGTGACAGTTGCAACACAAGTCTAAAACTCACATCATGACGGAGCTGAAAGATACTACATCAATACTGAAGAGACATCAACTGAACATTGAGCAGAAGTTTTTTAAATGGGTGCATGCAAGCATGAAGTAAGTAAATATTTATTTTATTATTTATTAAATATTTATAGATTATTTATTGAATCTATGATGCAAGCAAAGAGAAGAGAAATTTTATTCCCTATTTCATTCATCTCTGATGCAAGTTTCCTAAAAATAACAGAGAACCGCATACAAGGGAACTGAAATCACTTATTTGATTTTATTTTCCATGAATCGAATTTTTGTTAAATGGATTGTAAAAACAAAAATCTGAATGTGATGAATCATTTTCGTTGGGGAGTAGCTGATCTGTTTCTTTGAAAAACGTCATGTTATTGAAGGTCTGTGATCTCCCGAAGCTCTTTTCTACAGGAAACAGGATTACTAAGAAAATGTCACAAGAAAACTATACACCGTACAAAATTACTTTGGACTTGGGAGGGACATGCGCAGTAGAGAAGGCATACAGAGGTAGAGATACAACGGCTGCGAAGTTACCGTTCTGAACCGGCCAGCATTCTCTAATTTCTAATGAGTATTCAAGCGTTCATGTTAAACGCACGGAGTTTCATTACTGGAAGCATTCAGTCGACTGACTCTAATAGACAAATTAGCAACTGCGCTTCTACCTATGACTCTATCCATCACTGTAATTGGCTGATCTCCCTCCATTTCTCTGCGCCGCAAATTCCTTCAAGAAGTCAGAAGTAATTTTGTTGTATGGAGTATCCACATGCCTGTGGATGCCAAATGTGGGAGGTACCTAGCGGTGGTAACCTAAATAGATTTATAACTGAACAGAACTAAACTGATATAAAACTGATTCTAGACCCTCCAAACCATTCGCATTTGATGATACTCTATACTATAATACTATACTGGCAGATGCCTTTGAGCTAGGTTTAGGTTATAAAGGATCAAATCTATCAGCAACAATTCATTATTCTTCCTTTCTCACACCACTGCATCGCTTCCTTCCTCACCTACAATCATCATCTCACGTCATCACTGCTCTTCCGTCTCTTTCATCTCATTCTACTCCTCCTCCTACTCCTCCTCCTCCGTTCTCCCTCATCATAATTAACATCCTCCTCCTCATCCTCACAGCATTGATTAACTCTGCTCCCTACCATACACCATTCATCCCTCAACCAAACGTGTGAGCTTTCAACGTGTATACCTTCAACTTCACAACAATACGAAAATAAGGAGCTTCGAAAACATGTGCACTGACATTGTAGTCAGGGATGTTCCAATCACCGTTGTATTACAATTTATATAAGTTAGTGAAACTGAAGGAATCATAACTATTTTCCTTCTTTTTTGATCAGTATATAAATCAAAATTCGATGGTGTTTAATAAAATAATGAGAAACTAAAAACATGGAACGTTTTACGTTGAACAACGTTGTAAAACAAGCAAATGTAGGTCTATGTGGATTACTAAGGGTTGGATGAATTTCTTACGCCAAAATCATCATTGACCGAGCGAAGTGAGGTCTAAGATTCAAGTCGACGGTTTGGCATTTCTCTTAATGTTTAAATGTTTGAATGTTTAAATTTCATTCATTCATTCATTCAAATGTTTAAATGTTTATATGTTGCGCATTTACGGCGAAACGCGATAATAGATTTTCATGAAATTTGACAGGTATGTTCCTTTTTTAATTGCGCACCGACGTATATAAAAGGTTTTTAGAAATTTTGCTTTTCAAGGATAATATAGAAGGAAAAAGGAGCCTCCTTCATACGCCAATATTAGAGTAAAAATCAGACTAGAATTATTCATCATAAATCAGCTGACAAGTGATTACACAGATGTATGGAGAAGTCTATTGCTGCTGTATTTCCATAAGGTCTATAGTTTCAATTAGGTACTTGTGGATGAGAATACTGCGTGAGGTCTACTGTTCAAAGAACTACTAGTAATTCAAGATACATGACTTCACACTCGGTCCTAATCGAATTTCACATAACATGCACTATCAATATTCTTCTACATGTCAAGCTCGAGTCAATTCACAATTACAGAAGTACTGAAACAACAACTAAATTTAAAATGTAATGTATGTAGTAACTAATAACTGGATAGGCCTAGTCTATAGTGAGATTCCCTTTGAAGAGTCAACATTGGTTGAATGGACTATATTGATTTTATTTATATAGTTGAAAGTGAATCTGACTGCAGTACTTTGAAAGCCCTTTGGGGCTTCAACATCGAGAGTACCATAGATCCGAGGCTGTTAGAAGTTCACCAGTAAGTTACCAGTAGTTGAGGTTATCAAGAGCTTCTATCATGGAACGACTATAATCTTGGATTGTTCAGGTTCATTAACACAGGACATTTGTACCAATGATGGTTTAAGACATGTTTTCCGCTTTCTCCAACATTGTTAAATGTGTATGCTGATGATCTGTGTAGAAGTTGGAAGCAAAAGATTGTTTTATCAATTGGATACAAGGATACAAGGATAAAACCTTGGATACAAGGAGGCATCCAGATATCTCCTACGATGAATCTCAGTTCACTGTGGTTCGCTGATGACCAGGTAATATCGCAAGAAACTGAGGATGATCTGCAGAGAGCATTATACCATCTGAATTTCCTCAGTGCTGAGTATGGCATGAAGATCTCATTCAGCAAAACGAAGGTGATGGCTTTCCAGAAAAAATATCCATTGAGATCTAAAATAGTCCTCGATAATAAAGTCCTGGAACAAGTTCACTGGTCACTGGTCACCTGGAACACTTCAAGTACTTGGGTTGTGATATAAACTATGAAATGGACCAAGACTTGAATGTGAAATTGAATAGATTCCAATCCATTTGTGGAACAATAAATAGGACTTTGAGAAACAGAGCCAGGAGACAAAACTTAAATTCTATAAGGTTATGGCTATTCCAACGCTCTTATATGGCTCTGAATCTTGGATACCTAAGAAAAAAGAATGGAGTAGGTTACAGGCTGCCGAAATGAGGTTTTTAAGAGCAGTAAAAGGGTGCACAAGGGAAGATAGGCTTCATAATGTCGATATAAGAAGCGAGCTCAACATAACCTCCATATGGCAGAAGATTGAATAAAATCGACAAAACTGGAAAGATCATGTTGAAAGGATGGAGAGCGATAGGATTCCCAGGGCAGTCATGTTGTATAATCCGGTTGGGAGGAGAAGTGTGGGCAGACCCCGTAAAAGATGGATGTGATGGTGAGTTTGAAGTCGGAACAGGCAAATTGCCTAATCCTTGTAGGAAGACGACGACGAGTACCATAGATCTACCATATCTTCATAATATATGAATTGATTAGATATATGAATACGATGTCATGAAGATACTTTGTCGAGCCCTTTTTGAGCTCATAGGTTTAGAGATTGATTTGAGTGTATGTGTACCACAATTTTGTGTACAATAGGCTATTATACTGCATGAAGACTGGGTTAAGCCTAGTGTTATCAAAACATTGAAACTATTTCAAGCCCTCATGGACCTCTAACTCCAAGGACTTGATGAGAAACATTATTTGGAAGAGTAGTCAGTGAAGTGAGGTCAATGACCTGAATTCAGAGCAATGCGACACTCTTTTTGAGTTGTCTCTCTCTCCGCTCTCTCTCAATTGCACTTACTGCTCCACTTAATAATACATGGTCGATGGTCCTATGTTGACGCTGCTGTTAATCCAACAAAGTAGGCGAATGGATTGGACGTTATTGACGTGAGTGATATGGGGTCTCAAGCGAAAGAAGGAAGAAGAAACGGAAGAAGAAGAAGAAGAAGAAGAAGAAGAAGAAGAAGAAGAAGAAGAAGAAGAAAAAGAAGAAAAAGAAGGAGGAGAAGAAGATGGGAGAGAATGAAGAGGATGAATAAGAGAAGGGAGAAAATGAAGAAGAAAAAGAGGAGAGAAAGATCAAATTCATGAAATTGGTTCACTAGAAAGAATCCCAAAAAAGATAGCCTTTCTCTATGACTGTTGGATACTAAAAGAATAATTTGGAAATGCTTGCTTGACTTGGGCATGGGTTGGTTGGGCTTCTTCATGAACTACATATTAAACACAATCGATGTACTGTATTGTGGAAATACAGCATTTCAAATTTCAGTCCTCATACCTTCATAAATAATAGAGAAATTTCAAAATATGAATTAACATGGAGACTCGGAAGGAGATAGATATTGATCAAATCGCTAATGATCCCAGATTCATGTGACATAAAAAAATAATAGAAGTCCTGTACTGTATATATAAAAAATATACATCTTTAAAAACTAAAAATGAAAATTACTGTATGACACAAAATCTGCTTCATATTATGAGTAAATTAATAACTGAGATTACACTCCAGGGAGAATAGAATTGGTGTAGAAGTTGAAATGGACATGACCTACATTATATTCAGACGATCAAAGACAAAATTAGGAAATAGAAGTTTTAGGCAATAGCCTGTTTTTTTCTTCCCCGACTATTGTATTGTTTATTCTATTCAATAAATAAATAAAATGAAATAGAAATGTTGAATGAAATAATGTTGAATGAACACTCTCAACAAAATAATGCCACCATCATCACTATGACTACGATATAGGATAAACCTAGAATTTCCAAGCATGATTTCCGATGCCATTACCACAAAATAATTTGACAATAAGTTTAGTTATGAATAAAAGCCATTTATGAATGGATAAAAGAACTGAGAATAATTATGAATCCAGGAGATACGTAATTCATTCCTGGTATGATGACAAAAGAAAATAATATACCAAGAGCTGTCATCAATAAAAGTGTATAGAACTCATTCAAATCTTCACCATATATTTTTATACAATAATTGTTTTTTATACAGTATATAGCCTTTATATATTTCAATATAGCCTTTAGCCTTTATACATGAATTGTATAGCCTATACCTAGAATAACAAATCACAGCCTATTCTCTGAAATAGAGTATACCAAGAACACTTTTTCAGCAACACATTACTTTTCAATAACAACAAACAAAATTGTCATTCAAGATTATCAATATAATAATGTTTGATATTCCATTTCCTGTTCATTCTACACATCCATTCAAGAATGTTGTAGGATTTTACATTTTCTCCACTTTCATGATAATAATAATTGTTGTATGAATAGAATTATAATACACCACTTGCGTTCGCCACCCATACAGGCGCCAACTGGACTGAAAACATTCCCCCAACAATTGAAAGCGTTTTATTTCTATGGTTGTGGTTGCTTTTTGCTTCTTTCCGTGGACTCAGCCGGTCACTGAAGTAGGCTTTGTGAATAGGTCTGGCGCCTATGCAGTCGTCTGATACAGATAGCATAACTACAACAGGATGTTGACATATTAAATAGTTTCTATAGTGCAATCGATGTCTTTCCCATGCGAATATCAACAAAATATCATGAGTGAGTAGTTCATGTGAAAGCCTTTCCCACGTTAATATACGATTATAACGAGATCATGATTTTAGATGGTAGATAAGAAATTATAATAATAATTAATGGAATATCCAATGAAGCTACGGTACAGTAAATAGGATTGGACTGAGGATTTCTGCTACTGCAAATATTGACTGCAATATCTTTTAATTATTTCATCGGAAATACTCCATTCATATGAAATGTTTGGCAAATATCAAATTAATCGTTGGGTTATATTCGTGAGAAAGTACACAAAAAGATAAGTTTGAACCACTCAAGTAATGTTTTCCCAGGGGAATATATAGACAGAAATTATTTGCACAAGACTATTGCTGTTGAGTTTATTGGAATTGAGCATCAACGTTTTGGATTCAGAACCCAATTCTGCTATGATCAATGAAATACACTTTTCAAATATCTCAAAATATACAGCGAAATGATATTAGCGGAAGTGATTATTCCTATCCATCTTGAAACAACCACTTATTTATTAGAATTTATTCACATCAATTTCGGAATTTTCAGATAATTGAAGGTTCCCGCGCGTTTTCTATCCTATACGTACATGTACAAATGAATGGAAGATTCAATAACTATTAAAAAAATAGTTGAAATAATTGATGATAATTCACTAAACATCAGTTTTATAGAATCGATTCCATCTCAGTTGACCGGTTATCATTGATTTTATTTTTAATCTCTCTTTAAACGTTCAATTAATACCTTATAGTACCTCAAGTAATACCTTCAATTCAATTATACTGTCATTTATTACAAAATCATCTTTAATTTAGATTAAATAAGGTTCCGGCAAAACCATTCCACAAAATCAGCAAGTTATTTTTCAAAATTGTAATGCGCCTATAAAACTGACACGTTTTTAAATTCTTCAACATATTCGAACAACAGGGGCCTGTTTCATAAGACCCCAGTAATACAGGGCCTGTATTACAGGACTTAGAAATTGAAATTTAAAATCCTGTAAAATTATGTTTCATAAAAATAATTCTACTCTTGTAAAATCACCGGCAATATTCACCTGTATTACAGTCCTTTATTTTCCATCGATGTTTTCATTGGCCAGCAAGCCTAATATAAGATCTGAAGTGCTACATAAGATGTTTTGGTGGAAAATCCACATTATCAAATTTCTGACGATGGACAGATTGCATTCATGCAAGAAAATAACAACTACGTTAATGATAAATAGTTGAGAAATTATAATAACTACTTAACTTACATAACTTATTATAACAGTTATGGAAGAAGTAATGTTTCAAGAAAAGTTAATTTAGCCCAGTCAAATAGTCATTATAAAGCGACCCGACCAAACAAAAATTAAGGTAATTTGATAATTTAGCCCAATCAAATAGTACATCGGACCAAACAAAAATTAAGGTAATTGATTTTATTGCTTTAATCGGTCCATTTGGCTTCTTGTAAGAGTAATCTATGGTTTCCCACCAATATTTCTGAAGGCATAAAACTTTTGGCAGCCTAAAAACCACTAAATTTTCGTACTTTTTTCAGGTTTTCCACGGTATCTCCAAAACTAATTGTTCTATCAATATTTTTGCTCTATACTTTTCTGAAGAGCATTAAATTCTTTACAATATATCTCTAAAACGTTCATATATCTCCTATAGGAAGCGAGTTATGGCTCGTCGAAAATTGGTAATTTTTTCATTTCTGCGAAAAATCACCAAATTCACGTTTTTTAGTCGGATTCACGGCTGAATTAGTCGTCTATAGTATTAATTGATCGTGATAATGGTGTTGTCATGATGTTTATGAGGTCAGTGATAATCTTACTGGCTCATAATGGTGAAAATGAGAATTAGTTATTAGTTGTAAGGGAGCCACGTCAGCTTTGTCATTTGGGGTTCCCAGAGGAAGATTGCAGGAAAGGGATGTGTGAGGTTAAGATTAATGAGGTTAATGAAGATATTATTGAGGTTAATGAGGTGTGTGGTTAAGATTAGGTCAGATAAGTTAATCTATTCAAATAGATAACATAGTATTCATGGTTAGATTCTAGATTGCAATAAAAATAGGTGAAATAAAAGTTATTTTAAAATAAATTACCTACTCAGAAAGTTATATAAACTTCTAGTTATTCAACGAAATACTTATTAAATGTATTCAAAATCTTCAACAATTATTATTATGCTATTTCAAGGAATCGTTTGCAATATATTTATACAAATGTTTATCTAAATGAAAAAGTATAGTTTGAATATAATATGAATGTCCATTCTTGGGAAAGGTTGTGTAGTGGTTCAGTGGTAGTGACTTGGGGAAGGACGAGCAGAACCTAAATGGAGCCTCTTGAAACCCTTTCGAGCCCCAATGCATATGGACGGGGAATGGTCACGTGACACTTCTCCTCACATAGGAGTCTGCAGCTACTCAGTTTACGAGTTTACCTTGATTGTGACTAGCGTGTAACTGTAAAACAATGAGTGGGATCGACGATGCACTGTGTTCCATTTCTCAGACAACTAAAGAAGACGATTCAAGTCATATTGTGACCCAGAGAGGACTGGAAAGATTGTTAGAATGTAGTGTTGAACATCAAAATCCTCACTATTTATTTTCCTCACTATTTAAAATCCTCACAGGTTTATTTTCGACGAGCTATAACTCGCTTCATATAGGAGATAGAAGAACTTTTCACAAATGAAAATTGTAGAGAATTTAATGTTCTTTAAAAAAGTATAGAATAAAAATATTGATACAACAATTGGTTTTGGAGATATCGTGGAAAAACTGAAAAAAGTACGAAAATTTAGTGGTTTTTAGGCTGCCAAAAGTTATGCCTTCAGAAATTTTGGTGGGAAACCATAGATTACTCTTAATAGAACCCCAATGAACCGATTAAATCATTTACCTTAATTTTTGTTTGGTCCGATGTACTATTTGATTGGGCTAAATCATCAAATGTTAATAATTAAATTAACGACATTAATTAAATTTGTTTAATAAAAAACATAAAACATTATGGACGTACATTTTCTGAATATTTCTAAAAACGCTTTACTGAGGAAAGCTTATTCTAAACCGTTCATTATATTGATAAGTTTCCTGCATCATATTGTATGAAATTCTGTCCTTGTAAATTCTTGGCCTACGAATAATAACATAATCATCTTCACTAGAACTAGAACTACTATCTTCATCCATTCTTACACGTTGCCTTTACAACAGAATGTCACTTTTCAAGATTTTACCTACACTTGTAAAAGTTTTAGGATGGTCTAAATAATGATAGAATATTCAACAACTTACAGGTCCAGTAATACAGGAAGTTTCTTTTTATGAAACACAACACAGATAAAGTCCTGTATTATTTACTTCTAATACAGGCAAATTGTTTTACAGGGAAAATTGTTTATGAAACACAAACTTTTAATTTTTTTCCTGTATTACAGGACTTGTAACTTTTATGAAACAGGCTCCAGGTGTATAATTTCAAAACAATTTTTCAGGTATATTATTTACAAATTATCATTGAATGTAGAACAGCGCAGATATTTGCAAAAAAGAACCATACTTCAATGCAACTCAGCTGAGTGGTTTGAAGAAAGAAGGAAAAGAGTTTGTGCGTCAACATTTGGAAAAATTTGTAAAAGAAGACAACATACACCCTGTGTGTTTCGTATTTAGTATATTCATAAGAATTCCCATGACTATTCATAACAATTCATAAGATCCGTTTGAACTGTATTGGTGCAACCATGAAATCAATAACATAAATAAGTAAATCATCTTCAAAAAAGGAATGTACATTCAAAATTCCTTCCTTTGAATTACAGGTGGCATTTTTCGAACGCAGCCGTGATGACGTAGAACAGTCTCTGAACTGTAAAACCAACAGAAGGCATTCATTGCTCAACCACCGTATTACAATAATTATTTACAGGTTTGAAGTGGCTGACTGCTGACTGGTGAGTGAGTGGAGTGAGTGCACTGAACAGACGTGAGACGTCTCCTCCACCTTTGTTTACATTCTGTGTGACCTTCACTCCATCAGTGCTTCAGTTTCCAGTGCAGGCGAGGCACAAGCATGAAGCACCAGGCTTACCAACCGACACGCGTTCAGTGTCCTATCTCAGACTTGCAGGATTGATGAATGAGGAAAGGAACAGAAAGATGGAGAGTGAAGGAAATGGGGTGAAGAGGTAGTGGGTGGTCAAGAAGTAAGAGCATAGGTAGAAAAATGAAGACGAAGGAAAAGGAGACGAGAAAATGAACAGGTAAGGATATGGAAGAGATGGGGTAGTTAGTAAGAGTAAGAGGGGGAAGAAGAAGATAAAGAGGAGGAGGACGAGAAGAGAAGAAGGAGGAGGAGGAGGAGGAGAAGGAGTAGAAGGAGGAGTAGGAGGGTGAGGATATGGAAGAGATGTGGTGAATAGAAATAGGAAGAGTGGGAAGGAAGTGGAGGAGGTGGAAAAGGAGGTGTAGGAGGAGGAGGAGGAGGAAGGAGAAGAAGAAGAAAAAGAAGAGAAAGGAGGAGGAGGAGGAGGAGGAGGAGGAGGAGGAGGAGGATACGAAACAAAATTAAGACGAAGGAAAAGAAGATAAGATTTAGCAACAAGGAGAGAGTGCAAGAGAAAATAATTAAAAAAAAAACAGAATGAAAGAGGAGTTGTTGGAGGATGAGGAGGAGGAGGAAGGAGGAAGTGGAGGAGGAATGGAAGGCGGAGGAGGAGGAGGAGGAGGAGGAGGAGGAGAAAGAGGATAAGGATGATTAGAAGAAGGAGGAGGAGGAGAAGAGGAAGCAGGATTAGTAGGAAGAAAAATTAAGAGGAAGGAGAAGATGAGATTAAGCATCATGAAGAGAGTACAAGAAGAATGAGTTGGCAAAAAGGAAGTAGGAGGAAGAGGACAAACAGACAATAAATCAAGAGTAGAAGAGAAAAAAGTAAATAATGGAATAGGAAGAAGAAAAATGACAATACCGAAATAACAGGGGAGAATAGAAGTTACAAAGGAAAATGGGGAGAAATGAAGGTCAGGTGCAGTGCAGTAATGAGTGATAATGGAAGATAACCCAATAAATTATACAAGAACATAGAATGAGAAAGTAGAAGTGGAGGAGGAAGAAAGTAAGATGAGATTAAGATAAGATAAGATTTCAAAATTGAAATTGATAAAACCTTGAGAAACTCTAGCAATCAATTAAAAAGAGTATCATTGATGAAGAGGGGAGAGGATGAGAATATTATAATTACATAATCACAGAATGTGACTAGAATTAATTATAAAATAAATTACATAATTATAGAGAGAGAGAATAAAGAATGAGAGTATATTATTATGAGAAAGGTATGAAAAATAGGATAAGAGAATCGCTGCCTTTATTTTGCACTAGGAGGAAGAGTAAAACAAGGAATATGTGACTCAGAGCAGAGCATAAACGAGATACGAGATACGAGCAATCTTTCAGCAATCACCGTCAGGTTGGCAATAATGAATGAGCGGGAAATTTTCGATCGCGTTTGGCGGGAAGAAATAAGATATCCTACAACAAAGACTTCAGCCCGACGCCCGACACAGATCTGGTTTCGTTTAGCATTTTATTATTAATTCGGTAAGAGGCCGCTTCCTGTTTACAACGTGCAAGATGAAGCCAAAGTTCGGTAGCTTTGCTCTTCAAAAAAAAAAAAACCCAATACGTTTTGGATGAGTTGCTATTCAAAAAAAGCCAAGAATACCTACAAAATTCAGAGGCTTTGCTAGTTAAAAAAAGAGTCAAAACGGTTTGGAAGTTTAGCTCTTTTGAAAAAAGTGAAACAAAAAAAAAATTGTGGGAGTTAAAAATATAAGCCAAATTCGAGAGGGTATGCAAACACGAATACGAAATTCATTGGACAGAACTTACGACTTGGAATACCGGGTTCTAGATGAATGAGGGTCTAAATGAACAGCAGGTGTGTAACTTGAGATGAACGGAATGGCATTTTACTACGCAGTAGTTCAGGATTCTTCAGGACAAAAAATTATCAGAGTGGATTCAGTCCTATCACATCAAATCTCACAAAAATCAGTACAAATCAATCATGTGATTTTTTCAACTTGTAAAGCTACTCGTGAGCTCTTAAATTTTCCAACAACCATAAGAGGTACAGTTATGATCCTTCTAAGCATCGAATCATCATTATTTGACCTTCATCATTTTCCAAGTTCCTATAGTTGAAAGTTTTAAATACAACAAACAGAACAAACATCTCGAACTCCTCTACTTTTAGTAAAATCAGCTCTATCTCTTGAAGCTACTGAATACAAATTCATTACAGTTGATTCGAGTACAGGTATTTGATCAACAGCGATCACATAGTATCAAATTGTTATTATGGCTGACCAATAAAAACCACCAACAAATAAATAACCCCAAACAATACCAATGAAGTATCACAATTCTAACTATACAATTAGAACTAGAAGACAGTCTTCCTAAACGAGGAAATGTCCTTGAAGCCTGAGGGATGGTGACACAACAAAGAAAACGGTCGACGAAC
The DNA here is from genome assembly GCF_014356525.2 of Nilaparvata lugens. NCBI lineage: Eukaryota > Metazoa > Arthropoda > Insecta > Hemiptera > Delphacidae > Nilaparvata > Nilaparvata lugens. The sequence goes on along the minus strand of NC_052513.1, from coordinate 32,054,456 downwards.
TTCTCGAAACGTCGAGACTTTTGAAGAGAACCGAACCAAAACGAGAGGAAAGGTGACCCACAAACAAGAAGAAAAAGAAAGCGACAATAAACAACAATTCGTCTGGTCTATTGTCTGAAATCTAGAAGAGCTCTACAGGGTAGATAGTAGAATATAGTAGATACGTAGTATCACATATGTATGCCTATTTATTAAGCCTGGTTATTTAGTCTATGGTAGTGTCTAAAGACAGTAGAATTATATAGAGTAAAAAAGATACCGTTTAAATAATACTTGCAGTAGAAGTTTAAATGAATTTTATAAATATGTATATGGTTTTGAGAATAAAAAGTTATTTGAGATAATTTGTCTTTGGTAGAATAAATCTCAATAATTCATAAAAAGTTATGATCATTCATAATTTTCATAAAAACGTAATATGTACAGTCTTATCTTCACTTTGAGTGTAATCCACAGTACTCCACACCGTATTATACCGTAGTACTTTGTAGCGTACTTCACAGATGAATGATTATTCCAATATAAAATACAAATAATGGGAACTAAGGGAGAGTCTTTTCAGTTTCGCAGAAGTATTTATTGTTTTTTTTTCAGCCTTCCAGGAGGGTGTCAAACATGCTCTTTTCAAAACATCATTATAACGGTGGACCACCAAGGGTAGCGTGGCATTCAGGGTATTTTTTTACGTTTTGAGTGGAGTTGCATGCCTCTATCTGCCTCTATCCACGTGCCTTTTTCGTTCCCCTTCTAGAAACGTCTAGGCTTTTCTAGGCTACGTGATCTAGCGACACGATCCTAGCTAGTTATTTACAGCCCACTTGTTTTTTTGGTTCAGGAGTTGTTTACTGTGATAGTGTATTAGAATTGAGGGTCAATAATTCGAAAACATTTGTTCAAATTGAGTGTTATTTTAGTAGAAGAGTTGTAAACTATGCCGCATCGTAAAAACTATAGTTATAATAGTGTTATTGCACAAGGTACCGCTATTGATCGAAATGTATCACATCTTCTATCTATAATATAATAAAGGAACGAACTGGCTTATACACGTACAGGATAGAAAATTCATAAATGACGCATCATCAGGTCTGAAATAATCAAATTGAAATTTTGCATATACATTCTAAATTCACCGAGGATAGTTATAGGCCTATTTTAAATTCTTCAAGATTTCAGTAGGTCAAGTTTTCAATTTGTCAAGTTTTTAAGTAGACTCTTGCGGAGAACAGGTTACCTGCCAGTGATAAATAAATATAACTATTGCTTAATTGAAACTAATCTTTCTATTTATTTATTTTTGCAACTGGTAAGCACAGCATTTTTTTTTAGTTTGTAATGTTATTGTGTATAGTGTAATATTGTTAGTATTTTTATAATGTTCAACTGATACTGAAAATCTCTTTCCTTTTTTCTTTTCTTTTTAGTTTTATTAAATATTTTTTTCTCTTTCTTGATGTGCTTTGTGTTAACTGTAACACTTACTTTTTTCTGCCCAAACTGGTTTTTGTAATATTATTCTCCATGATAATGATTTGAAACCTCAAGTTTATATAGTTCAATTTGACTCAAATGGATAGAAGGCCATAGATACTCAGTCAAAAGGACTTACATAGTTCATACAAATATAGTATAAACATAGTTCGTACATAGTTCTGCAAATCATAGAATAGTTACTACTGTGTTCTATTTCACTATGGGTTTTCATTCATTACGACGATCTTCTCAAGCTGTACTGTTGTCAGCATAGTGACACATGGTTTTATGTTCATTACCATCCAAGACATGGTGAGATAACAGTAAGTAGGTACATAGTAGATATCGAAGTAGTTGTATATCATGTAAAATTAATTGTACCAAGTTGATTTGTTTTAATTGTATTAAAATATGGAGAGTTTCTTCCATTACCAAGAAATTCACCAACAAATAACATGATTTTCTTCTATTCATCATCGCTGTCATTTCATATTCCCTGTCTTAGCAATATCCAAATACAGTACCATCCATTCCCATTTCTACAAGACTCTTTCAAGCGTTTCAAAAATAGTAGTTCTTCACTAACGACGTGTTAAATGTTGCCACCGTCTTCCACTAGAAAAAAAAAACATAAAAAAGTTGAAAAAGAAGCTCCACGTAACTCTGACAAATGAGATGCTACCGAAATAGAAATGGTCCCTAGTGAATAGCGCGAAAAAACCATACTTGACTTTCAAAAAGAAGTGTCTCGAGGATTATTACAGTACTGTAGTACAGTTTTTGTGTCACACATCGGCACACATACTTGTGCACGCACGCACACCACCACACACGTTCCAAAAGATACGGTGCCAAAAGAATCAGCAAAAACGCTTTTTACAAGTGGCCAAATAAAAGTATGTAATTTAATTTGACCTTGACCTGAATCACTACTGACTGAACAGCGGGAATCCAATAAACGTTGAAGGGGACATTATTTAAAGATGTAATTAAGGTTGAAGGATTGTTGGAGTTATTCTTTTAAATTCCCCCAGGCCTACTTGACTACAGTTGCCTACTTCAAAAGTTATTTATGGGTTCGTCCAGAATCATAGCAACAACACTGTAGAAGTTCTAGTGGAACTGTACATAAAAATATATAAAATGGTAGATAATATAAAAGATAAGTATTATAGATAAAACTTCTAAATTAAAGGTCTCAAGCAACTTGTGAGCTGATTTAGAAGCTGATTTAAAAAGTAGATATAGAAGCGCAGACCGTTTTGGAAGACAAATCTATACAAGTCTGAATCTTAAAAGCTTTGAATAACTTACAAGAGAATATTGAAAGACAATTCTGAACAAATGTACATGAGATCATGGAGGAAAAGAGGGTTAGAAAAGGAGAAGAGTATGTGATAAAGAGAAACAGCCAACAAACATGAAGTTTAAAATACAGAGGAAAATAATAAGAAAATTGAAACATTTCCGAAAAGTTCTCCAAATACTTCTTAAACCTGGATTTCTTACATTACAAAAGTTATCAAAACCGATAAAACTAGAAAGTCCAAGGAACCTTTGACGAATAATTATGAGAATGTATTGAATGATGGAAAAATTTCAAGGCCAACTTCTGATTCATACCTTATGAATATAGGCCTACCCACAGATAAAATAAGTAATATTTACTTCCTTTATGGCCTACCTGAACAATTAGGGAAAATCCTTGCATTTCTCAATGAATTGCATTATGGTTCATGGAGAAAACTTGAAAATACTCTGATCAATATTAAATGCTTATCAAAAGTCTGATTACTTGAACTACGAGAACCACATCATGTAATATGTTTATCATGTAAGTTTGATTATTTGAGCTATGAGAACTACCTCCTACCTCAATAGTACCTAGTGATAGGAAACTCAAATATCTCCAATAGATCTTGGAATTGGATAATCTTCTTCTTCTTCAGCTACAATTCGATTGGTAGGCAGCTCTCCATCGGTTTTTGTCAGGAGCTGTACTTTTCAGTTGGATGCAGCTCTGGATCCCTAGATCTTTGGTAACTTGCTTCAGATATTGTGGCCGGGGCCTACACGAGCCCTTAGTCCAATTATTATACCTTCCAGTATTGTTAACGTGAATTCGTTGTGTCTAATTACATGGCCCAGCCAAGAATCCGTGCCTTCTGTCCTATTAGGATTGGATTCTAATTATTGATTAATTGAATACTAACTTCTCGTAAGTCTTGAGAAGTAGAGAGAACAACGACTCCAGGAAACAGATGAAAGGAGCAAGCGTAAAACAAGTGAAGAAAAAGTGCTGGGAGGGGTTTGATGATAAGGACTAAATATAAAAAACAAAGGAGAGTAAGAAAAAAGAGTAATGAAAAGAATAATCAAGTGAAAAACTATAGTTATTTGTGCAACTAGTGCACCGAAAGAAACGTTTACTTTAAATGGTTTTGGAATGGTTTCTTGAGTGCAGCAGAGGAACTTTGCGCACGTATTTCACATTAAGTTTTTCCTACAGTTACCATTGAATATGAAAAGTGGGTAATTATGGGTAAAATTGCCTGAAATGCATCAAATGTATATCTGTGTAATTTTATTATTAATAAATGAAATAGAATGTAGTATGTGTGTTTGAATGGCGGGGCGGCTGTGTGCTGTCAACTGCTGTCATCCACCACAGTCCACCCCTTTAAGATTCTTATAACGTGCACCACCACACTATACCACAGTTACCAACTTAATTTTGATTTTGCTGCACTGGTGCTCCATATAACCTACTAACTATTTTGCGTTGCCATGTTGCAAATCTGGAGTGCAGGAAAAATTTTTCCCGCACTAGAGCGGAAAAGTGATTCTTTGCGTTCTGTAATCAGTGCAGCAATGGCCACTTTTCAACTGTAGGAAAAATACAAAAAACAAAGAAGAGTAAGAAAAAGGAGCAATGAGAAGAATAATCAAGTGAAGAGTCAATGTACGAGTTGTTGGGTGTTTGGTGTGAACTGTGGCGACCTTGAGATCCGGGAAGCCCACAGAGTCTGACAACGTCTCTAATCTGAGCCTCATCCATAGTGGCAGCATTCCTCATTAGCAACATCAACACTTCCCATTCGATTAATGCTGACAGTTCAGCATGAATCTGACAGTGGTGTCTGGTGGACCTGTTTCAACCACCTCCGAAAACGTCGATAAATAAATAATAAAAAAGCGTATAACCATCAAATCAAGCAACGGCTTAAGATAGTCTGGCCTTTTCTGGTGGGAAGGAACTTTGAGAATGTTTAGATTTAGGATTTGTGTGTGACCTTAGTCAAGAAGCATAACATGACTCTTCACTACTGCGTTACCTCTCCAAATCTAGAAATCTTGAAATCTGTTCTTTATAATAATTCACTTTTATAAATATTCTACTCTTAATCTTTATATTTCTCTATATCTCTTGAATCAATTCAACATTTAACTTCTATACATCAACATTTTTTAAAGGGTTGTGATTGTGTGACAGAGAGGACCTCGAGTCTCAACTCTGTCCTGCAGGACAGAGGACACAGGACACTACAGGACAACTCTGTCCTGCAGGACACTACAGGATAAAAAATTATAGACTCGATTGGTTATTATGTTTCTATATCTTATATATTATTTGTTCTCACAGTACGTCCCTCATTCACTGTACGTCTATTCGTCTCTTCAGGGTCATTCACACTCATCATCTATTTTTGTCTCTTCTTAATAGATTTCCAGATTTTTCTTGGTTCTACTTCTATTTTCGAGATTATATTCTCTTTGTACTACGCTTCCTATCTATTCCTTCTATCAAGAATGTATCTATTTATTTTACAATCATCTCTTATTCTCCCTTCTTATAATTTTGTCCCTGCATCTCATCATCTATATTTTGTGCTTCTACTGTCACTCCATTCTTCTTCTTTCTCCCTTTATGAAGCACTAGTTGAATCTTACTATCTCTCTCTATTTTCCCCTTTCTCATTATTCTGCTACACATCTCACCCACTTTTTCCTTCTCTGTCTTCACCAGCCTCTTTTCACTCTATTCATCATACTACCGTTTTTATCTCACTTCTGTGCATTTTCTAGCACTCATATCTCCTCTCTTACTTTTTTCTATATCTCTTCATTCTTATCAATATTTCTCTCATTATTCATATCATTCTCCACTCTCAGGTTTCTCCCTTGCTCTCATTGTATTTTTTACACTCTTCCTTATCATTTTCCACTCTTGTGTTTCTCTCTTTCTCTTCAAATTGCTATCATTGTACTGTATTCTTCACACCCTTTCTAAAAAAAAAACACTATATTTTATTCTATGTTTTCTCTCATCATACTCAGTTCTCTTACTTTCTTCACATTTTTCTTCTTCTATCTTCATCTTATCAAACTCATCTTTCACTTTATGTTCTCTCTTACAAGTTCTTGTGCACATAAACTCTTTTCAACTCTCCTTCCTCTCTAATTCTCTCAATTCTAACATTCTCTCCCTTCTGTATTCTCATATTCGTCTCGTCTCCTCTCAACTCTATATTCCTCTCTCTCATCATCATCATCCTTCTCCCTTTTCTCTCTCTACTTGTGAAGCGCGCCAGTAATCAATAGTAACATGAAAGCAAGTAGGTCAAAAGCCTTCTCAACTCGACACTGAGCTGTGACGTATCTCTCTCCTTCAAGTAGCGAATCTTATCTTAACGTAGAGGATGTTACTATTCAACTACTGGCACTGGGTACTACTACTCAGCTACTGCACTGCACAGTCAGTCAGCTGAATTCCTATCAAAGAGAATCATAGAGTTATTATTATTAATCGAAAATCCAAATTAAATGCTGTAGATCACCCTGAAAACTTCTGCTACTACTACTGCTTCAGGGTAATTTACAACAACATTTTACTTGGATTTTCGTTCAACAATAATTATTCATTATTCAGCATTTGAATAAATGCGATTTCTCATTAATTTCCATATGTAATCATAGAATATATGATTCCTAATCAGTGCATCTTGTAAATCTGTAGATCACAGTTCGATTTAAGCATTCAAGTATAACCTCATTTCGAAATCATATTAAATCTTAATTTTAGAGAGCAATATTGAAGAGTTCGCCTATTCTTCCTCCTCAAATATATAATGTTCTTGATAAGGATAATTGATTCTGTGAAAATGGATGAGTAAATGAATGAATGATTCAAAATGATGACAGACTTAAGATGTTGAATATCCTGCAACGCTACTCTTTGCCAAGTTATATAAATCTTCCTGTAGTCCTGATGGAAATTATCACATAATATTCATGAATATTGATGATTTATTTTCATTTTATTTATCAAACAATGATGAAATACATGATCATGAAATGCTTAGAAATAGAAAAACAAGCTGAATTGGAATTAGTTCAGCTATGCAGCTGAACATTGAAATACAATACAACTAACAAAATGTAGACTAGGTATTGACAACATTAACTTGGTTTAATTTTTTTTTAAAGGGAATGGTGTGCTCATTTTAATTGACGCTCCTGAAAATTGAAGCTTCCAAAATGTTCACTTTTCATTACTAGCATAGAGAAAATAATACTTAATAAAATATAGTAATATTCAATCTCTGTTACTAGCTTTCACACCACAACCAGAAACAAATCCGCAATAGCTGCAAAACATAAAAAAACCTATTTCGGTTACGATTCTCTACCCCAAAATTAAAAATCACAATCCATTTGTCCGGCAAACTGCAACCTGAGAGTATAGAATGTAATATTACATTCTGACTGCAACCAGAATAGAATCCGAACACATGCAGTCACTGACAAATGCTACTTTTGCGGTCGAATGCTACTTTTTTAGCCATTCTCAATGAATGTCTACTTCCGGTAAACGCATCAGAATTGATTAAAGAACAATGTCACCGTCCGTCAATGTGCGCATGCGTGCGTACGTCTGTTCATGTGTGAGTGAGAGACTACGAGAGAAGAGGTCAAACGAAGGTCACCGTAATGTGTAGTCAGTCATTCAGTCGCCCCATGGGAATGTCACTCTTTTGTCGTGACATTAGAACTAAACTGGTCTACTGTTCACCATTTTTCGAAAAGGTGACTGGATGATAAAAAAATGGAGGAAGGTTTTCAGAAGAAGCGAACCACTTTGGAGTTATAATCAGTCACGACAAAGTCTTCCGTCTCTCGACTGAAAGATCAAGTCTGAATAGGTTATCACGACATAAAATAACTTTCTATTAGAAAATCAAGTTGTGGTGATTCTGGGAATAGTGAAGTAGGTCTCAGGATTAAGATTCAGATTCCTTTATTCATTTGTTTAACAAAACATAATTCAACTTACGTTCTAGCGTTAAAAATAAATACCAGTAGCAGTAAAATAACATGGTGAATCATATTAAACTAATGAGTTCTACAATAATATTGAGCAAGAAAAATGATGGAATATGCAAAAGTTAAGGTACTACTGTAATGTTTTCACATGAAACGGTGAAGTTTGGACTTTAAGAAGTCCATTTTCAGAGAGGGTATCAAGGATACCCTCCCCTTCAGCACTCAACCGTAGAAAAAAAGTTGAAAATTCAAACGAAATATTATGTCTAAGCGAAAAAAATTAAGACTAAAAATATCAATAAGTAAAAACCAATTTATATAAACTATAAATCATTCAGAGTTAAATCAATTAACAGAAAAGAGTAAATAATAATGATAAAAATAAAGAAAAAGTTAATTCCCAATAATTGGAAAATCGTTATGATATAATAATAAGTGGAATAATGAGGGAGTGAAAGTTATTATTAGAAAAGAGATTTGTAGATTTAAATCCAAAAATAATGTTAATAAGAAAGGGAAATTATTGTACAAAAGAGATTAGTTTATGTAAATAACAAGATAATATGATTATGAAAGTTCATGAAGAAATAATAATAATTCTAATTAGGGAATTATGGAGGGAAATTATAATACAAAAGAGAGGGGCAGGGATGAAGAATAAGGATGCTAGGATCCACTCGAGGAAGAGTTTGAATAAGAAACAATCTTAAATGTAGCCTATACACATTTCTTATGCTAAATTTGCATGAATGAAATGGAAAAGAGAAAATCCATAATTTTACTTGGGAGTGATGGGAGTGAGGATGATAGAGTTCTAGGAATAGTATTGGAGGATTGGATTGGTTACGTCGAAGATTTGAATGTAAAGATGTAAATTTCTCATCCTGCCAAACAAACATTACACAAACTTTGATGAAAACAAGCTAACACTAAGGCTGGATTGCCCCAAAGGCTGTTAAATTCTAATCACGATTGAATGCTACAAGAGCCAATCAGAGGAGCCTCATTTTCAAAAAAGCCGTAGACCTATCTGATTGGTTCTCGTGGCAAGATTAAAATTTAACAGGCTTTTGTAAGAATTGAATTATTCGCAAATGGGAGGATTCAACTGTATCATACCACTGATCTGAAATATATAAATCCTAGATACGCTGGTTATTGCTACACATTCATCCAATCCCTAATACGATTCGCAAGTTTGACATACCAATGTATCCCAAACATTCCACCTTTGTTTTAACATTATTCTGATTTCAGACAGTTCAATTTAATTTTGATTGAGGAATTGTTTGTAGTCCAACAAGCATTCCTCACTTTGATTACAATTATTCCAATTTCACAATAGGTCCAATATGTTGCACTGATAACAATTTACAATAAGCTACAATAACAATGATAAGGATGATATATTGCTGGAATAATGTCTAGAACAAACAAATATGTTATATCACGATATCATACTATGATCCATGAATTGTTGTGGCTACATGCCTCATTGTTGATTCAACATGATATTATACAAGAGTTGTATTGTACATGATGATAGGAGAGAATTCCATAATTTGAATTCTGTGTTCCAACTTCCAAGTTCTGTAAATAGATTTCGTACAGGTGCAGCGAGGTAGATATTTGAATAGCAATAGTGGCTAAATTTATATTATTTCAGTCTTGTACGGTAGCTATGTTATGCATGAGGAGAACGAGCAACAAGCATTCTGAAACTATAATAGGGTTGAGTAGGCAAGAGTTGAAAACGGGGAAGAGTATAGGAAACGAGAGAGAAAGAGAGAGAGAAGGTGGTAGAGATCGAGAGGAGAGAGGAGCCAAGAGAGAAAGGGTTGCCAAAGTGGAAGAAAACTAATGGATAGGACAGATGGAGAATGTGGAGGAGTAAGTAAAAGTATAAGGAGCCAAAAGAGAAAGGGTTGCCAAAGTGGAAGAAAGCGAATGGATAGGACAGATGGAAAATGTAGAGGAGTAGGTGAAAGTATAATGTGGAGGAACAGTAAAACAAAGAAAGATAGAGAAATGACGATAACAAGAGAAAGTAGAAAGTGGAGGAACAGTGAAAAACAAATAAAGATTGAGGAATGATGTGAAAAAGAAACAAAAAGGAATGCCGGGCTGGGAAACAGTGTAGAAGAGCCTCGAGAGAGAAAAAGTGGAGAGTGGAAAAATAGAGAGGGTAAAGGAAGGATGAAGAAGAGGGAAGAGTGGACAACATAGGAGGAAAGATGGTGGTTTCCTTTGACTTGTAAGAATAGGATAAAAACATACATGAGCAATGTGAAGAAGAGAAAGAAAGAATGAGTGTGGGAATAGGATGGAAAATATAAATAAGCAATGTGAAGAAGAGAAAGTGGAAAAGAGCTACAATAAAAAAAGAAAGGGAAACCATTGTACAAACAAAATGAACGAAGAAAGTAAAACAACGTGAATTATTGAAGATGGGAGAAGGTGAAAATAAGCTGCACAATGAAGAATCAAGGGAGAAAAGAATTTTCAAATAGAGTAAACAAAGTAATGTTATTACATGATTGTATTACATATCATTTATTAGATCAATGATAACTGTAGAAGCGAAGAAGGGAAAGAGAAAGTAAAGTGAGTAAGAAATAAAAGTGAGAGGGAAAACGTTATGGAAACTTGATGAACATGGAACAAGGTAAAAATAAGATGTGAAATACGGACAAGAGAGGTGGAAAATAGTATACATGAGTGGTATAAATAGGATAAACAAGGTAAATTGAGAATGTGAAGTGGAGAAAGAGGAAAGGGAGAGAAGAGATTTCAAATAGAATGAACAATGTTATGTTATTACATGTACTCGATCTAATAAATGATAGCTGTAGGTGCGAAGAAGGGAAAGAGAAAGTAAAGGGAGTGAGAAATAAAAGTGACAGGAAAAAAACGTTATGGAAACTTTGTGAACATGGGACAAGGTAAAAATAAGATGTGAAAAAAGACAACAGAGGTGGAAAATTGTAGACATGAGTGGTATAAATAGGATAAACAAGGTGAATTGAGAATAGGAAGTGGAGAAAGAGGAAAGAGAAGAAGAGAAAAGCCGGCAGAGGGTGGAAATAGGCGGTGAAAGGGGAAAAGCATTTCAGAGTATTGATCTGGGCTTGACTGGCTGGCCTACTGCTACAACTTCTACTACTGCCAGGCAGGCCTTGGGGAGAACAGAGCAGCGAATTCTGGGCCAGGAGGAGGAGGAGGAGGAGGAGGAGGAAGGGGATCAAGGGTGAGTGGGAAAGGGAAGCAGTATGTACTCTCTGGTTGGAAAACATTAGCCTCGGTTAGATTTTCCTACCAAAAGGCCTAGTATGATGATGATGAGGAAACAGGAGAAGGAGGAAAAGAGGAGAAGGAGAATGAGGAGGAGAAGGAGGAGAAATAGAAGAAAGGGGAACAGTAGTATTTCTCTGGTTGGAAAACATTAGCCTCGGTTGAATTTTCGTACCACACGGACTAGTATGATGATGAAGAGGAAGTGGAGGAGGAGAAGGAGGAAAAGAGGAGAAGGATAATGAGGAAGAGAAGTAGGAGAAATGGAATAAGAGTGGAGAAAGGGAAGCAGTAGGTATTCTCTGGTTGGAAAATATAGACCTTAGTAGGATTTTCCTACCACAGGCTCTAGTATGATGATGAAGAGGATCAGTAGGAGGAGAAGTAGGGGATGAAAAGGAGAAGAATGAGAATGAGTAAGAGGGAGAGAAGTGAGGAGAAGAATGTAAGGGTGGGTAGGGAAGGGAAGCAATATGTACTCTCTAGTTGGAAGACCACGGGGCCTAGTACGATGATGAAGAGGAATAGGAGAAAGAGTGGGAGGGGATAAAGAGAAGAAGAATGTGGATAAGGAAGAGGGGGAGAAGTAGGAGAAAGGGTAAAAGAGTGGAGAAAGGGAAGCAGTAGGTATTCTCTGGTTGGAAAACATAGGCCTTTGGTACATTTTCCTACCACAGGACCTAGTATGATGATGAAGAAGAAAAGGAGAAGGAGTAGGAGGGGATAAATGTGGAGAAGAATGTGGAGAAGGATGAGGGGGAGAAGTATGAAGAAGGGACTAAGGGTGGGTAGGCAAGGAAAGCAGTATAGGTAATGTCTGGTTGGAAAACATAGGCCTTTGTTAGATTTTCCTACCACAGGGCCTAGTATGATGATGAAGAGGAACAGGAGAAGGAGTAGGAGGAGATAAAGAGAAGAAGAATGAGGAGAAGGAAGAGGGGAGAAGCAGGAGAAAGGGACTGAGGTTGGTTAGGAAAGGGAAACAGTAGGTACTCTCTTGTTGGAAAACATAGGCCTCTGTTGGATTTTCCTACCACAAGGCCTAGTAGAATGATGAAGAGGTAATGGAGGAGGAGGAGGAGAAGGAAAAGAGGAAGGAGAAATAGTAAGAGAGGAGGAGGATGAGGAGAAGGTGGTGGAGAAAGAGGCGGAAAAGTACTGAAGAAGGAGATAGAACATGGAAGTCAAAATGTACTATTTTGAAGGAAAACATATGCCTCGGTTGGATTTTACTGCCGTAGGCTTCAATTATTCAAGTATAATACATAGAGAAGGAGGAAAATAAGGGGATGATAAGAAGATGGTGTAGAAGGAAAACATGAACGTTAAGAGGAAGAAAGGGAGTAAAAGGGAGAGGATGAAGGGAGTGAGAAAGGGAAGCAGTAGGTTTTCTCTGGTTGGAAAACACAGGCCTTTCTTACATTTCCCCACCACAGGACCTAGTATGATGATGAAGAAGGAAAGGTGTAGTAGGGGATAAAGAGAAGAAGAATGTGGAGAAGGAAGAGAGAGAGAAGTATGAAGAAGGGACTTAGGGTGGGTAGGCAAGGAAAGCAGTATAGGTAATGTCTGGTTGGAAAACATAGGCCTTTGTTAGATTTTCCTACCACAGGGCCTAGTATGATGATGAAGAGGAACTGGAGAATGAGTAGGAGGGGATAAAGAGAAAAAGAATGTGGAGTAGGAAGAGGGAAGAAGCAGGAGAAAGAAACTGAGGTTGGTTACGAAAGGGAAACAGTAGGTACTCTCTTGTTAGAAAACATAGGCCTCTGTTGGATTTTCCTACCACAAGCCCTAGTAGAATGATGAAGAGGTAATGGAGGAGGAGGAGAAGGAAAAGAGGAAGGAGGAATAGTAAGAGAGGAGGAGGATGAGGAGATAGTGGAGGAGAAAGAGGCGGAAAAGTACTGAAGAAGGAGATAGAACATGGAAGTCAAAATGTACTATTTTGAAGGAAAACATTTATGCCTCGGTTGGATTTTACTGCCGTAGGCTTCAATTATTCAAGTATAATACATAGAGAAGGAGGAAAATAAGGGAATATAAGAAGATGGTGTAGAAGGAAAACATGAACGTTAAGAGGAAGAAAGGGAGTAAAAGGGAGAGGATGAAGGGAGTGAGAAAGGGAAACAGAAAGTACCCACTAAAAGCTAAGTACAAAGTTGGCCTCGCTTGGATTTTTCGGCCTTAGTCTCTAGTATGGGAAGGAAAAAAAGAAAAAGAAGGAGTGGAGGAAGAGAGCAGAAGGTATAAGGGGGAAGCCGATATAGTCTCATGTCAGAAAACATGAATCTCGGTTTAATTTTCCTACTTATAGAATACGATAAAGGAAATTTGAAGGAGAAAAAAATGACAAGGTGGATAATAAAAAGGAGGATGAAGAGGGAGTGAAGAAGATGGGTGAAAAAGATGTCATAATGATAAGAGGATGAGTGAGAGGGTGGGTGACGAAGAGCGATGATGAGGAAGAAGAGGAAATAGAGGAGCAGGTGTGGACTGTGGGAGAGGGAAATCTGAATATATACTCTCTTATCAGAAAACATGATATCAAATTTTGGGCTTTTCCGAAAGCTGTCGCAACTCCGAACATCAAAGGCATCATGTTACTACTTCGACGACATATTTTGTGGATTTAATGAAAGCGTTTGATAAGGGAAGTTTCAGAAGGTTCGAGTTCATTGAACCTGAGTTCACTGAAAGTTTGTCATTATTTTTAGTTACTTTATTAGCAAGAGTTTGAGAAGCCTTTTACAAAGTTACGTGAGTAAAGTAATCCAAATTTTGAATGGAAGGTGATAAAATATTGAAATAGAACAAAATATGCATAGTGGGCGAGAGTATTTCTAACTTCATTACATTAGGAACATTGTATAAATAGAAATTCTGTGCTAAGTTTCTTGGAAAGATTCAAGAGATACATTCATTCATTAATACACATAATACAAAGATGAATGTATCAAATCATCATGGTATTTTAAGTTGAAAATATCAAACTTGAATTTAAAACTTTAGAACTCTGATAATTTGTAGAATAGAATTTACAATTGTTAATCGATTACGTTGTTACAGAACAAAACATTCTAGATCAGTTTGGGTCCCTTATATTTACGTTTTGGTTCCACATAGACCTTTGACTTAGCATAGCCCTACAAAAAAAGTTTAGAGGAGTCAAACTACACGATCTTAGTGGCCAGTTGACATCGCCTCCGCACAAAATTACCTTTTTTGGAAATCCATAGCATTCAAACTGAATCAGATTTGATGTAAATGTGATTTTTAATTTCTAGGATACTCTCACCCAGAGTGTATAGAAGGAAACATTGTTAACGCTTTTCTTTCATCACACATTTTCTTCAAACTGTATAATTGTTAGCAGAATAATTCCTTTGATCAGATTCCGCTTTTTGGTGGCAATCATATTCTTGAGTTTATTATGTCTTGTTTGTTGGAAAAGTGGATTCAGTTTTCCAAGAATTACATAGAATTAATCCAGTAGAGAATATTCAGTCGGAATATATGTAAACTAAGTTCCTACAATATGCTTTTTTCATAAAAGAAAGCAACTCTGCTGTCAGTTGATCGGCAGATCGCCGGGCTTTCAAAGAGCTCACCGCCTGCTCTTCCAGGTATTGAGGGCTCTCAAGTTCTACGTCTTTGTTCTGTTTACGTCTCCACTAAAATAATAAAATTATGGTAAAATTCAAGTTTTCAATGCTATGTCTATCTACTCAATCTTCTGAAATCTGATCATTTTCATTTCCTCCTATAACTGAATCTTAGCATAAATCTAATAGTTACTATTGTTGGATTTTTTTCTCCAATTCACTCTTTATGAATCCACACAACCATCACGTTTTTATGTTACGATCAGCCAGAATAGAATGTACATTCTATCAAGAGTAGCCTATAGTACATTCTATATTCACTGGTTACAATATACGTTTTACAATACTCTGTTATTGCTGATACATTGATCATTGAATTGGATGGATTAATCAATAGATCTGAAATTTATATGACTTGGGAAAGCACATGAAATTCATCGATTTCCCCCAAATTTCGTCTGAATTTGGCAACTTACACCATCAATTCCACCTTTGGACGGTTCTGATTGTCCAATATTTATCAAACACCCTCCTGAGGGTAAGATATAATGTAATAAGATATTATATAAGGTCCTAATGCCAAGGTATTGGCAGAAATTCTTCAATCAATCCTACCTACATTTTCCTTCATTCATCTACAGATCCTACATCCAGCTTTTTCATTCTATCTTCCTGTACTCTAAACCCCTTTTCGAGTCTCACTGGCAGAGTTATCTCTATCTCATATGTTTCGAATCTTGCTTGTTATAATATCAGATTTATTAATCTCAGATGGTTAGAATCTTACTTAAGAAACAGATTTAATTCAAGTGAAATCGCAGACAAACTCCACCTTATCTGACCCATTTCAGAAACAAAATCCCTCACCACGACCAAGTCACCAAACCCCCACACCTCCCCAGGGTCTCCTGAGACGTTCCAGTCACCCCAAACCCAGCATCTCTCCTAAAATATTCTTATCTACCCCTCATTGCACCCACAAAGTCACTCAGATCGATGTTCTACTCCACTACCCTCCCTTACACTTCCAAGTTTCAACCCCCGAAACCAACTTATCCACAAACATACATTTTCACTTCTCGAACTTTCGTCCCTCGTTGGGGTGGAAATTAGATATTAAGCGACTGAAGAAAGTTTGATGTTGTTTCTGTGAAAGTCAACGGTTCGAGACAAGGCAAATAAAATAATATAAGAACAAATCCAAGATAAATTTCCTTGAATAAGCGTTTGAAGTTTATAATAATTTGAGAAGGATCAATTCTCGAAATACTGCTCGTTCGTTCGTGTAAGGTGATTCTATATATGCCTATATTCGAATAATAATCCACTGTTTCAACAGCTTTGACATAAAAGGTCAGGTTCTCTTGTTCTGGAGTAAGACATCAATCTATAAGAGGTTCTACGCAGTCGCAATACGGTCCGTCAATCTGCTTCCAGGTTGTGAAGTTTTACGATATACTGTGTGAGCTGTCTATTATTTGGGTTGTGTGGTTGATTGATTTGATTGATTGAGTGGGCTACTTTATTTATGTAGATTACAATATATAGGCTACTGGCTTATACACTTATACACGATAGCTTACAATACAGCAAAATTATAGATGAATTTACAAAATATAAATTAAGAAAATAATTATTGAGCTGTATATAATATGAAAAAAAAACAATTTGTAATAACTATAGATAAAATGGATAATATTGTTATACATCTACATGAAATGGCGTAGCTTTGGACATATCAATGTCCATTCTTCGGAAAGAATATTCCAAGTATTCTTCCTACTAACTCTCTACCAAAACGTTAATTTCATTAATTCAACTAAGGATTTATTTAAAAATGAAAATATTGTAAAAGTTTCAATTAATATGAAGATTTAAGAGAAAAAAAACTAAAAAAAATAAAAGATTTAAGAGAAAATTGTGGCAGAGGGGACCTGGCGTCCTAACTCCGCCCTTATTAAAAGCAATAAATTAAGTCAATCCAATGAATTGCCATAGGATGTGACAACATTAAGAGATGTGGTAAACGAAAAATAGCATGAAAGAAATAGCATGAATATATATTATGATATATATTTCCACACAGAAAACACTAAACATGTAGAAGACACATTAAAAGAAATTTATGAAACCAACCATTGTATGTAATTGTAAACTATCTAATATTTCCTGTAATTGATGTAGTAAGTTTTAGTTTTTTTGGGAAATAAACATTTATTTATATACTTATTTAAAACTCTTTCAAGAATTCTTGGATTTTACAAAATATAACTCAGAAATTGATCCATAATATAATCAGCTTATCACAGTCGAATACAATACTATTTATACCACTTCTTCGGGGAAAACGTGAATAGGTACTGTATCAAGAAATACCCCAATAGGATCGCAAATATTTCAAGTGTTAACCCTATAGCAAGTGGAAAACTACCACATACGAAGAGGGGAAAATTGATTGCAAGTTATATTGAATTTAATATTCTTAGTGTAATACTATAACTACGGTATATAAATGTCTCTCTATAAAATCAAAAATTCGCCACTATAATAGTGTAGTTCGTCCAGAAGCACTTTATGCGTGTGAAACTCTCTTTCAAATCAGAAATGAGAACAAGACAGATAAGGTGAGTAAAACAGAGAGATGGTCCATAAGAACCATCATAAATAAAAGTTATCAAAAAGATAGAGTCTGGAGAATTGCAACCAATGAGACAATCTATAAGGAAGTAGAGCCCATCCTTAGTATAATGAAAAACAAAAAAATTCTATTTTTTCCATGTTCTGCGAATGCCTGAGAATCGAGTTCTGAAACAGCTTGTAATGCGTAATTTGAAAAAGAGGAAATGTGGCAAGTATGTTGATGAACTAAAACAAGATCTTCAAGAAATAGGCTTGGAAGTTGAGGATGACATTGATAAAGTGAAAATAAACCATTTACTTGAAACGCACATATTCAATTTGCCAAAAATGCACAGGGAGATTGTAATCACTGATGCAGAAAGACGACAACGATCCAAGAGAATGAATAAATATTGGGCTGATCGAAAAACCACACAGCTTCAGAACCAAGGACGATTTTAGTTGATTGACTCAAGTGGTCCTATGTGGCCAAAAAAGACGAAAAAAACTATATCTAACTTACAGATAATCTTTCACACAGGAGGATAAAGGGAATAATTTTTAGCTGAATATATTTTATCTGTACTGGAAAGGATTTATTTCATTTTTCTAGTTTCGGAAATATTCCAAGTGTAATATCTGCAGCTAGTGAGAGAGTACCTACTGTTCAGTAGGAGGAATGTTTCGAATTTGTAATAAAAAGGATAAGTACAAAGGAAGTAGGATAGAAAGGAAAGATGCAATGCAAGTCGAGGCACAGCGAACTTGGCAACGCGAGTCGAAAGCAGAAGCAGTGGAGGAGGAGGGTGAGTGACAAGGTGGTGGAGGGGCAGGAGGAAAGAAACGTGACAACACCGCACGGCAAGGCTTCACTGATAAAGCGGCTACAGCGGTGCAAGCAAAGCACAGCCAACGCAAGGCATGGGACACGATATATAAGTACACCGGCGGTCGTAATTGAAACAGAGAGAGAGACTGAGTGAGAGAGAAAGGGGTAGAGAGAATGCCAAAGGATGATGGTGATAAAGAGGGGAAGCTGCTGCTCTAGAAGCGAGACTGTGAGTCTCGGAGCGCGGAGTGCTTCACTCGCGAGCGGAGAAAGATTGGCGTGGCATTGACCTTGGTTGAGTTTAGCAGAAGAAGATGAAGAAGTACAAAAACACAAGAAAGAAGGAGAGGAGGAGGAAGGATATCAGAAAGACGGATGAGATGAAAAACAAGGTGATGTAGAAGAATAAAAAGGAAAAGAGCACAAGAAGAAGAAACATAAGAAGAATTAGGTGGAGGAGGAGGAAGAAAGACATGTAAAAGATGAATATGATGAGAAACAAGGTGATGTAGAAGAAGAAAAGGAAAAGAGCACAAGAAGAAGCAGAAGAATTGGGTGGAGAAGGAGGAGGAGGAGGAGGAAGACGGACATGTGAAAGATGAATTACATGAAAAACAAAATGAAGAAAAAACTAAAGACAAAGAAGGAAAAAAAAAGAAGAACAAGAAAGAAGAAGAAGGAGAAGACAAGAGGAAGAAGGAGAAGTAGATCAATAAGAGTTTGAAGGAGGAAAATAGTTGATGGTGAAAAAAATTGGAGGAAAAGGAGAAGAATGAAGGAAATAAAAGAGGTGAATGAATAGCAATAGTATGAAGGGAAAAGCGTGATAGAAAATCAAAGAAAATGAGATGATGTGGAAAGAGGAGAAGTATTGGAGTTGGAGAACAACTGGACAATGTATGAGAAAGAAGGTGGAAATGATAAGAAGAATATGATGAAAGGAAGAAATGTGGACTTGGAAAGAAGAGTTGAAGTACATGAACAAAGTGAGAAAGTGGATAAATTCAAGAACAATGAGAAAAAGGGGATGAAGGAGAAGATGGAAGAGTAGAAAAGGGATGAAGAAGAAAAACAAGTGATATATAGTTCTAGTGAAGTATAAGAAGTAAGAGGGAAGCGGGAATTAAGTTAGAGGAAAACGTAGAACTTGAATATTATAATGGAAAGAATAAGTTAAAGAAAGAAAAGTGAAGACCAAGATGAGGAAGATAACGATTTACAGGAAGAGGGAAGTGATTGAGAAAAGAAACGTGAAGAAAAGGTAGAACCTAAAGTACCTGTCGGTTATACTATGAAGAATAAATTAATCATGAGGAAGAAAAAACAGGTGTCATAGGAGAAGAGTAAATATTTGGAAAAGGGAAGAAAGTAATTCAAAGTAGAAGGATAAACTGAGTGAGAAGAATCAAGCTGGAAAAATGAAAGGGAGAAGGGAGGAAAGAGGAAAAAAGACGAAGAATAATAATTGATAGAGGGGAGAGGGATGATGAGAATTTAGAAAGGTTCATATACAGAGTATTTGGAATTTGTACAGTAGGCAGGGGACATTCTGTTGCATCCAGTGAGTATAGAATGTAATTACATTGAATAAATTACATCCTTTACTCAATGATTGTAATCTGCTGCAGAAGATTATAATATTCATGAAAAAAGCAAATACAAGTACTGTTGCACTTTTACAGTATAATACAAATAATTAAACTGCATTTATGTTCAAGTGTTTTCTTTAGTAGGCCTACTGTACTAAGGTGTGGGTAGTAAGCAGTAAGGTAGCTTCTTGCTATGCTTCCTCTGGTTTAGTTAGCCTCTTCATCTTCTTTATACCAACTTCTCGTCTTCCTCCTCCGCCTCATCCTCATTCACCTCCTCATCTTCTCCTTCTCTTTTTATGCTCGTTTCTCCTTCTCTATGAATGCTCGTTGTCCTTGATTGTGCAAACGGTTCGTGACAAGGGCAGGGAGACGGGAGGAGAAGAGTTCGCGCCTCTCCGAGTAGGTACTAAGGAGTCTTGCTTTTATTTGAAATTATTTATCGTAACGGAAACCAGTATTGGAGGGAAACATCTGGTCGCGTTAAGACGGTTGAAAAGCGCGCGGAAAATATTGGGAGTGAAACGTGAACTGAATTTGTAAATTCTATGAAAACTCCGCGAAGTGAATTTGTGAATTCTAAGTGTATTTGAAAACTTGGTTCATTGAAATTTGGTTATATATTTTTGAAGTTTTCTTAGTAACCGCATGATTACTTGACATGTTGATAGGCCCGACTCCTCATTTGAAACGTCCACTGAATCTTAATTTGAAAGTGAATGCTGTTCGAATGAATCTCTCAATAGAATCTTCCGTAAATTAAAGAAAATCGCAAGAATTCAATGAGCTGGAAGAGTTGAATTCTGCTATTGAGTAGGCTAGTATAAAATAAACAATCTATAGTAATGTGTTCAATCTATAAAAGAATAAACAATCTATGATAGTTTCTACAATCTATGACAGTAGTTTATGGTTAGAAATTAATACTGTGTGATAACATAGGCTGAATAAACATTATTCTTTGAAGAAAATTGCAAGAGCTCAATGAACTGGAAGAATTGAATTCTGCTACTTGATGTAAACGTTTCAAATGAGGAGTCGGGCCTCTCAAGATTTCAAATTATTAATCTATGAACTGAAAAAACTTCAAAAAATTACAATCAATTTCAATTGCATATAATGAACAATCTATAGCAGTTTGTTCAATCTATGACAGAATAAACAATCTATGATAGTTTGTACAATCTATGACAGTAGTTTATGGTTAGGAATGAATAGTGTGTGATAACATAGGCTAAATATACATTAGTCCTGAATCTGTAGTAATACTCTGAACTTTCTACACAATCACAAGCTATGAAAAATATTTCATTATTTTATTTGTTTTCTATTTTTTCGCTGAGTATGATGACCACATGAACTCCAGGCTAGTGCGAGAATAATTAAACAAATGAGCATGAGCATAATTCTAGTGCATAAAATTATATTAGTATTTTTTTAGTGTAATCAAGTAGATACTGCATGTTGTGTACTTCATAACAAAACATGGAGAATTCAACAGATCAACAAAAGGTGGTTTCTTTGCTGAAGATGATACGCACATGAGCTCAAGGCTTGTGCGTTAATTATGAAACTAATGAGGATGAGAGATGAATACACTACTTCTAGTGTATAATTATAATATTATAGTCGCCTTATCATGTGTAATAAAGTAAATAGATAATGCATCTTGAGTACTTTATAACAAAACATGAAGAATTCAACAGATCAACAAAAGGTGGTTTCTTTGCTGAAGATGATACGCACATGAGCTCAAGGCTTGTGCGTTAATTATGAAACTAATGAGGATGAGAGATGAATACACTAGTTCTAGTGTATAATTATAATATTATAGTAGCCTTTTTATGTGTAATCAAGTTAATAGATACTGCATGTTGAGTAACAAAACATATGGAGAATACTAAAGATCGACAAAGGGTGGAAATTATATGAAAACAGGAAGCCAAGACCTCAGATGTAGTAACACCAGTGAGCAGGTACTAACGAATAGCTGCAATTCTTTAATCGTTGGCATTTTTTGCAGGGATAGGCGTGCCAATTTAACAAGGAAACAGGTTATTTGCACACACACCTAAGGCGAGCATCACTTCATACTGTCAGCATAGGTTGAATGGGAAGCATTGATGTGGGGAGAATACGAAATACTGACAGTTGTAAGTGAATCTCACGCCTGCCGCAACCTCAGAAGGGAGTCTGTCTTCTGCACTTATCCACTCACCAGGTGTTCCACAGAACAATCTTTTCGCTAAATACATTGTAATCAAGGTGGCACCTGTTCGAGAACTGTTTCTCCCCTCACTGCTGTCTATGGAAACTATGGAGTTTTTTCTATTATTTATTCGCTGGTCGTGAGTGAAAGCTACAATGATAGCATTGCATGACCCTATTCAGCGCATATCTTCAGCATTGGTTCATAGCACACACCCAAGAAATAATTTAATAGAAACTTAGTTCATGAAATGTAGGTTTCCTAAACATGAGTAGGATATGAAATACAAGTAAGGTTTGCTTTATCGATGACATGGTAAACGTATTTTTCGAAATACTAATAAAACCTCACAAACTTTATCTGGCAACTACTAATTATTCTGAACATAGAATTTTCTGAACATAGGCTGGATATAAAATAAGAGAAAGGTTTGTTTATTCGATGACACAAAATTTGATTTACAAGTTCTGAGAGTTTATTGAATGTAATCATTCTATTATATTCATTTCATTCATTCATTCATTTATTGACACACTTTACAATTTACAATAATAATTAATACACAAAACATTACAAAACAATAATATAAAGTGGTTAGGTAACCTCATTTGAAAAAACGTGTTGAGGCACCATCACACTGAAAATAAAGAAAGAGTAGCTTGGAGCCTAGCTAAAATTATATAAGAACTTGATAATATATATTCGGTTTACAATCAAATCAAATTCAAAATGTCTAGTCTATTTATTTCTGGACTGAAAAGTGGACTCAAATCTATTGAAGTGGATAGCATAACCTATCATTTTTATTCATTCATAACTCTATCTTCATTGTATTATCATTCATCTCATCATCATCATCACCTAGGCTTAAAATACTTCTAGAAAGTCGCCTTTGTAAAATAATAAATAAATAAATAAAAAAAACTTAGCCTTTTTTCAAAATTCAAATAAAACCTCATCTGGCACCAACTAATTATTCTGTCAAATAACTTTTCATTCAATTCACATTATATTTCTTGTTAAAAACATTCTATTTGGTCATATAAACGTTTACAATAACTATCAATAGTTTCGCGAAAGTCATTCATTATTTCTATAACTAGCAGGTAACCCGTGCTCCGCAAGGGTCTAATTAAAAACTGGACTCACTGAGATCTTGAAGAATTGAAGATAGGCCTATAACCATCCTCGGTGAATTGAGAATCTTCATGCTAATTTTAGGTAACAAGTTCAGTAGTCCAGACGTGATAATGCGTCATTCGTAAATGTTCTATCCCGTACGTGTATAAGCCGTTCTTTCTTTATTATAATGTAGATTTTTGATCAATATTCAGTAAATGATTAGAGGAGTTTGAGTTTTATATGGTTGAATATGAGATGTTGGATTTCTAGGAAATATTTCATAACAAAATAGGAGTATCAGTACAAGGATATTAAAAGACGGAATTTTTGCTCATTGATTTCTTCAAGATTGATGCCCAACAATCATGAAATATGCATTCATGAAAGGAAAATAACGAAATCTGAGTTGTTGTTTGGGTTTTCTATGTGAAATCTATTTTTGAATGAAGATTTATGTTTTTGGTATCATTATTAGATACTGAATGAGAAGACAAGCTCAATGATAGTCGAAGTGCTTTTCTTCATAATTTAATTTGCCCAAAGAAAATCACAAGGAAATTTCTAGATTGAAATAAAATGGATAAAATCTTGAGTTTCTTATCTTGAATTTTGGGTCTGTAATACAATTATAATTACAGGACTTTCCTCACCAAAAAATCATATAGGCTAGGTAAGAAAAGTATTGGTTTCAAAAACATTCAGATACCCAAATTTCATGATGTCTGTACATTGAAGGAAATACGAATTGATAGATATTGGATTGAATAAGATTGTTAGAGATCCTATTCATAATCTTGCTTTATGTTCATGGGTGTATGGAAACACTGGATGAGAATAATGTATAATTCATGTTCCAAACTATAGTTTTTGAGATCAATACTGTAGCCTAGATATTTTCAACTCATATTTTATCCATGAATCTGAAATGTTTTTAGTAACAGTTCACTAAATATTGCAATATTCATTTATTAATTCTATAGGAGAATCAAATTTGAATTGCTAGATTATTGAGTTATAAATCATTCAATACGGGTGGCATCATGACTGTTATTAGATTAATTCAAAACTATGATTATAATATTGATGATTGAAGTTTATTCAGGACTAGTAGGCTAACCTTGTTTGAAATTTTGGAGGTAGTGAATATGTAATTATATCTTGGCTGAATGACGAAATTTGGATGGAACTTGCCGAATGAAAACTGTTGTTGGAAAGGTATACGTTGTATTTATTGTAGTCTAATGGATGATTTTTGTCACTTGTTTCATGAATCAATGATGAATATTGGTGGCTTTTCAATGATAGAAATCACTATAATTTGGGAATTTCAAGTTCATTCTGAGGAGAGCTATTCAGAGATAGTGGTGCCTCTTCATTCATGGGAGCTTTTCTTTTCAGGAAATTCACTTGTGATTCACAATAACATCTCACTGATAAATTTATAAAAAGAGCTACAGTATTTATTTAATTTCTTACGTTTCTAGCACTACAGGAACAAACAAAATCATTCACAAAACTGCATTTCATGATTCTCCATCTTTGATGAATTTTAAAAATATTACAGATCATCTACATCCATGTCATCTCATCTCTACATTGCTTGATCTCAAATTTACACTTGATATCGTGGACAATGCATTAAAATCAATACTGCGAGTTTAACCTTGACTATATTATTACCTCCTGACGTCTCTATGAATGTCTGATATGAATCGGTATTCATGATATCTTTTCATTCATCACTATAACTTCAGATGTTCATTAATACAGTTTTATTTTGATAACTATGTTCACAGTTTGACATTGTTCAACTGATATCGTGCTATTCTTATAATTTCAATCAACATTAAATTATTTTTTTAACTTCACCTCGAATTCTTTTGTCAATCAAGTATACGTCGATTGCACAGTTAATTAACTTAGATCTTGTATAAATAGGTAAAACGTCGCATCATTTGTCAAGAATGAGAATCCATCAATAATAATTAGTTCAAGCTTTATAAATTGAGAATTCTTGTGACAATATGAATGAATTATTTTCTGAAAGTTTCTACTGAATGTCTCTACTTCCTCAATAGTAGTGCATTGGTCATTTCTAATTTTTCCATAATATTATATTATATTGTACCAATAATTAAATAGAATCAATTTCAAGATCTGTGAACATGTCATTTAGTAATCTCTGAATAGAATATTATATTTAACTGCATTACTATTACCATAACAAATTATATTTTAATATGTAAAACAGTAAAATAATTCTATTCTTCATCACTCATTTCCCAGTTTGTTCAGTAACCCCAATATTTTTTCACAAGATCTTATACGACCTTATAACAAGGCTTATACGGAAGCCTATTGGAAACAGTGCTACTAGGTGTGTTATCAGTTATCTTATCTGGTAACATAACTGGAGAAGTATTCTAATCAAGCATTATTATTTTATCACTACATCACCTGTGAAACAAGAAATATAACTTCACAAAATAAATAATAATATGGAACCTATCTAGCTCAACAAATAAATATTACAATCGAGAATTTCAGTTTGATTGTGAAATGTTGATGGGGTTTTTAACGTGGGTATCTTATCCAATGGCATTAATAATGAAGCATGATTATTTGATAACTATATCACCTGTGAAACAAAACAATTAAATCCACAAATTTTCTATGAAAATATCAATAAAAATGTGTATGAATCCACAAATTTTCTATGAAAATATCAATGTGCATGGATGATGAGCCTACCTGCTAAACAGAGGATGCCAGAGATGCGGATGTACTCCGGTGTTGGGATGAGGCGGGATCATCTCTGGATGCGGCTGGTCCTCAAACTTGAGCAGTTTCGGCCTCAAATTCGGGTCGACCAGGTTTTTCACCTTCAGCTTTGGCTTTTCGGCCGGCACCGGCCTTTCCTGCTGACTCTGCTGCTGATGCAGATTGTTGCTGGTCGACGTTGCCGGGTGAAGCGAGTGCTGGAGTTGTGGTGGAACATCGTGGTGGAGCATCGAGTGGTGAGGCGATTTGTGGCATGACTTTGAGGACGTCGACATGTTTGTGGGCGATTTCAACCTATCCAACATCTGCTCACTCTTTGGTATGATGTTGTGATGAGGTGGTCTGCCTCCTGCCGCGCCCCCGCCAGTCGACGCATTGCCATACAGACTGCTGTAGACAGCCGCTGACTGCTGCCTCTGGTACTCAGAGACCGGCGTCTGCCTCGCTCGTTCAGCATAGTTCTGCAACTGCTGCTGCTGCTGATCCAACCTCTGCATCTGTTGTTGGTACAACCTCTGCTGCTGTTGTTGGTGGTGTTGGAGTTGTTGTTGTTGTTGATGATGCTGACTGCTCATATGGGAAGCAGCCGGGTGATACCCAGGGGGGGTCATTTGGGGGCGGCTTTGGATCCCACCACCCCCGTACACCCCTCCTCCCACACTGTTCACCCTCTCCCTGTGCCTCTGCTGCTGATAGCTCTGACTAATCGGACTGGTTCTGGCTGCAGTCATCTTCGACGTATTGTACAACTGCTGCATCCTCGGGTTGTACTTTGTCTCCTGATAGGGGTGCCCCCCAGGTTTCATACCCGGATGAATATTGTTGTTGTTCACCAAAGTGTTATTATTGTTCAAACTATTGACTGTAGCAGTTTTAGTCGACATATTAGCAGTGTTGGCTGTGGTGGTGTGAGCTGCAGCTGCAGCAGCCCCTCCCCCCGCCTGGACCAACGCCTCCTGCCACAGTACCATGTTCAGATCCATTTGTGACTTGTAATCATAGCCAGACACTGCAGCGAATGGGTTGCCCTGTGGACTCAGTGGACTCGCATTGAAGTTGTAAGGGTTGTGTTGCGAAGCTGGAAACAGCAAGTTGAGCATAGCTAGAAACTCCGGATTGTTGCCATAAGCTACAGCTGCTGCCTCCAGTTGATTCAAATAAGGCAACCACAGCATCTGATTGAAAGTGGCTGCATCTAATGCACAAGCTGCCTGCTCCTGTTTCAGCTGTTGCTCTTGTTTCAACTGTTGCTGCATTATCTGCAACCTCAACTGTTCTTCATCTTTACACGTCGTCTGCATCATTTTCTGCAGATGAGCCAGACTGACAACTAGCAGATCCGGGTCTGTGAGTAGTTTGGGGTAAGTCAGGATTTCAGAGTTTTGTGAGAGGAGACGAGGTATCTCCCTGGCTGGGTTGGCGACCAGGGCAGGTAACCTCGCACGTGGCACTAGTAGAGGGTCAGGAACTTGTAGATCAGGATCTGACAGCACG
Organism: Nilaparvata lugens; assembly: GCF_014356525.2. Taxonomy (NCBI): domain Eukaryota; kingdom Metazoa; phylum Arthropoda; class Insecta; order Hemiptera; family Delphacidae; genus Nilaparvata; species Nilaparvata lugens. Next base: position 32,027,120 of record NC_052513.1, on the reverse strand, counting down.
TCTTTCAGCTGTGCTAGGGGGTCATTAGATGACTCTGTGTCAGTTAGAAGTTCAAGTAACCTCGAAGTATTATTATTATTATTCTTGCCCGGATTGTTACTCTGTGAATTCTGTTTTGTTTGAGCAGCCAATGCAGCATTTTGAAGTTTATTACTGTCATTGATAACATTATTGTTGGGTTCACTTGAGCTTTTCTCCTTTTTGCGGTTGAGGATGGCTTTCAAATTGATGTCATCTGCCTTGTGTCGCTTGGCTGGTGGTTCAGAGCTCATTGGGGTTGGACGTCTGGATGGCACAAGGTTCAACGGCTCCTCTATTACCGGTTTCTTTTCCACTGGTGTCTTAGAGCATGAAAGTATGGCTTGTAGAAATTTGTTTTTATTCTGTTGGATTTGCAAAGGTGTAGCTCGACTAGTAGGTGCCTCAGTTTGTTGGATTGTTGTTCCTTCTGGCAGATTCAACGATTTTAGCAGGTTGGATCCAACAACTGATTCCTTTTTCAGATCACTCTTTCCATCTTTCACAACACTATCTTCTTTCTTTTTGTTTGAAATGACAAGATTTATTGGTCCTTCATCAGCTGATACTGAATTAATCTCCTTATCACTATCTTCTTCACTGTTTTCATCATCAAAGGTTTCATCCAAATCTTGATTTTCATCAGGAAGAGATGAAGGAACATAATCTTCTATTTTTTGTCTCTTACTAGTCACCTCCTCTTCTTCCTCAATCACTTCTTCTATCATATCCTCAAATAGATGATCTTCTAAATCTTTTACATCACTGAATTTCAGTTTCACAGAATTTTCCTCCACTGCCTTATCATTATTCTTTCCATCACCCACCTGATTATTAATGTGATTAGATTTTGTATCATTACATAACTCCTCATTATTGGGTATTACTTGATCACTCAATTTTTCATCAAGCTCTGCAACTGAAGGTTGTATTTCATCCACATTCATGACAAGTTCACCGGCTTCATGTGTACTGAGATCTTGATTAAATTCTTCAATGTTTATATTATTTTCTGTATTATTGGAATGAGGAGTGAAAGTGTTATTAGTATGCAGATCATTATTTTCTTTGTGATGTTCACCCAACCCTCGTACAACAAAGTCTTTCATTTCCTGTTCAAAGCTTGAGAAGAATGAATCACCTTTATGTGAGTCCACATCTAGGTTGTGTTTTTGGCCACTCATCTCCTCCACATCCATATCTTCAAGCTCTTCGATGATTCTCTCAATTTTCAACGTCTCCTCTTCAGCACTAGTTTCGTCATCGTCGTCTTCGTCCACACTCTCCTGCATCTTTGTCGCTGCCTTCAGACATTCTTCAACCGCCAACTGTTCCTCTTTACTGTATTTTCCAACACCAAATTTATTATCTGTAGCAGTCGCTACGAAATCTTCACTCCTTTCAGCATCCAGATTTTTACACGTTTCATTTTTATCCTCATCACATGCACTCTCACTAACAAATAGATCTTTGGCTGTTGAAGCTTCCTGCTGAGCTTTCTGGGAATTTTCAGGATCACAATCTGAACTTGGTTCTTTTAAAACTTCAACATTGTCTTTAACATCACTTGTCACCGGGTTCACGCGAATTTCTTCGTTGATAACAACATGTGCTGGAGGAGATTGTTGTGATTTGTTATCATTCACATCAACATCAACCTTATCATCAAGTTCGGCATCAATTTTAGCACCGATATTCTCAGCATTATTGTTCACATTCACATCAATATTATTGTCCTCGTTACTATCATTGTTGAGATCAACATCAACGTCTGTATCCTTCACATCAACACCACTATCAACATTTCCATCAACATTGTCCTCCTTATCAACATCAATAATCTCTTCAATACTGTCGTCGTCTTCAATTTCTATAGGTAGGTCGTCTGTCTTTGGTGGAGTAGCTACAAAAGTATATACATCGAGGGGATCACCAGCTGCCGAAGTTTTGGCTGGACGTTTGGGTGACTGATGATTGATGGGGGAGGGGGAGTGGGAGGATTCACTTTGCAACCTCTGTACAGGTGCTGAAGGTGAGGAAGAATGGCACGGGGGTTTATTACTGGCAAGCGTAGTTTCACGGTTTCTCAACTTCACAAGAGCGATGTTGTCTTCTTCGTCATCATCATCGTCATCACCATCCTCGTCGTCGTTATCAACAACATTGACATCATTGTTGTCGTCATCAACACGATGAGGAGAGGCATTGTCCGTTCTATCACAGTCATTATTAGTTTTTGCAACAACATCAACATCAGCACCACACTTTGCCAGTTCGTTGTTGTTGTTGTTTTGGGAGGGAGGAGGTTGGGTGTTATCTTTGGTTTGTCTGGGAGTAGTGGAGGTGGTGTAGAGAGGGGTGGTGGAGGTGGAGAGCAGCCGTTCGGTGCGGGGGATCGCGCGCCAACCCTGGGCCGTCTTCGTCAGCCGGATGCGGTTGCGACGGTCGTAGTCGGCACAATGCACCTCCACGATACGAGTGTCGTCCTGCTTCACCCACAGGAAGATCGGGTTCACCCGCGGGCTGGGAAGGGGAGGCACCTCGTCGTCGCGGTGATGGTGACGCTTGTGCTTCTTCCGGCGCTTGCGGGAGGCGTCCGAGCAGGCCGAGGACGAGGACGTCGAGCGTCGTCGAGAGGAGGACGACGACTTCTTGCTTTTCCTGTCGCTCTTGCTCTTGCTCCTTCGCGAATCGATTGCGGCGTCTGGAGTTGGTTGATGCACTGGCCGCGAGATGCCAGCACTCACCCTCTCATGCACCACCACCTGATTCTGCATGATGTCCTCCTGATGCTGCTGCTGCTTCACACTGTCACCCGACGAATACCTGCCAAACTCGCACATAATCCACATGCCATCGCGACGACTAAGTAACACCGCGCACCGTCGTCATAATACCACACCACTATCACCGTATCCAATATCAGTGCACAACCACAACACACAACTATTTCCACAATAATAACAACCTACCACAACATCAACTTGTTTTCAAATCACTCACAACATCTATACACACTCAGAAACTCTACGCGTGCGCGACCGCCAAAAGTAAGGTTATAATGCCACGAGACTTTATTTCTCACTGAGAAATTACGTTGCTCGTAGCTCAGATGACAGCCGAGAGCCGAACTGAGCCGAAGTGGCGCGAAGTCCCCCGAAGCTGCGCAACGTCACAATCACGGGCGTGGCTTGCCATTGGTTGCACCTCCCTCCAACAGTGCTGCTCGCACAGGGAAATTATTGTCTCCCTTTTTCTCACTCAACACACCGGTGTCGGTCGGTTTCTGTCCAGAACCCCACCCAGATGAAACACTGGGAGGGAAATTTTTGTTTCTCTTCTATTCACTACTCCACACACATAATCTATCTCCTTCTTGTCCCTTCATTCCCCGGTCTCCTTTCTCACTCTTGCCTCCTCACCGTGTTTGGAACTCCACCCAAATACACACTTCCAAGGACAATGCACCGATCTGATATAAGTGATAACAGCCGCGGTGACCTCAAACACTGTCTGCCAAACCAAAACATCGCTTCATCGCTTCCATGTCCCATCCAACCGCTATTCAAATGAAAAGCCCCGTCTTGCTTTCAATTATCTTTCACAATGCCTCCACATTTGCGGTGCAGGTTTACTGGAGATTGATTATTTCTCCTTCATACATAGAATTGTCTCGGGAGATTTCGGGGAATTCGACTGTACTCAGGAGGTGCTTCCTTTTAACCCTTAAGCTGCTTACAGACATGATCGCCACGAAATACGCATTTCACTTTTCATCTGTTGATTTGATTATATCATTCTGTATTTGTAAACAAACAGTGAAATAAGCTTAGCATCAACTGATGAAAAGTTAAATATGCGTGTTCGAGACGCTCAAGTCTATACGCACCTACAATTTTGTAATTATTCTCCCCATGTCAATCTTCTCAGGGAATATTATATTTATAAGGTTTCATTTAGTGATGATCTTTTCCTATAGAAAATGCATGTTCTCGGCAAGATTCTCAGGGATTTGTCCCCTCATAAGGAAATTCAACACATGTGTTTTTGTAATGTTCGCAATGTTGTGTAGGTTTGAGTTGTATAGGTTTCTCTGTTGTACTTTCAAGGTTTTCCCTCGAACATGAAATATTCGTGAATATTGTATTGAGTAACTATTTCCAATTCTTCAACATGTACATCACTCCTTAATCCAATGAATTGTTGTGAAAGTGGAAATAGTTACATATTTGATTACTTTAATGTTACGGTACGTCTCATGAAGTGCAGTGATGAGAAATAAAATTGATATGAGGGTAATTTTCCGATAACAAGATTCCCTTTTTCTTGAAGTTTCCTAAAGGAATTAAAAAGTGTGGGGTACCCAATATCAATAATGAGCTATTCGTTTCAAGTTAGCATGTAACATTTCATGAAGTATCGTCTTATCATTCTTCTAGAAGGACAGAGACTATTGAAAAACCATAGACGTGGTCTGTATATTATGTGTGTAAATGTAGGAAATTCATAAAACACAAGGTCAAGTTCACAAAGACTATAAGGCAAGCTACAAGAATCATCACATTGATTCACATTGCTTAAATCACAATGGTACAAAAATGATCTACTTATGATCTCAAACGAAAATCTGGATGGTATGAGATATTGAGATTCTCAGTGAATATACTCATCAACAGCTTTCTTGTTTATAATGATTTCCCCCTAAATTTGAAATGCTAAAGTATTATTCATAGAAACTTACTCTTAGATAAAAATTGATACTACGAAAATAAATTTAAAATTCCAGCAATCAATACCACTCTCACTTCAATTTCTGAAAAAATTAAAAGTCTAGAAAAAATATTTTATCAGAATCACGATATTGAGACCTTATAATCAAAATAGCATTAAAAGAGCTAAGAGCTGCATGTCGTACTTCATCTTTGTATGGAATGGAAGAATGCTTAAGTGGAGCGATTTTCTCGCAGAGGAAGGTCAAGTGTGTGGAAAAACAGGAAATTGATCATAAATCTTGTCTATTGAAGAAGTGATACTAAATTGTTCAGTGTAATGTATTGCAGTCATGTAAACGATGTTCTTCTGATAACATGAAATAAAAAATGGAAAAGAAAATCAATATTTTTATCTAGATGGAATCTAATCATTGTGTATGCTACTATATTTTATCAAAATGAGGGATTACAGCATTAGAGAATCACAAGGCATAAAACGTTGATTAAATCAATGAGAACATAGAAAATTTTATCATAACTTCTCCGCAACTTATTAGAAAAATGTAAATGTCGGTAAAGTTCGGTACATTTGATACAAAACGAACTAGAAAAACGATGCATTTTAGAATTAAAACTTCAAACTTGTTACTACGCATATAAATTGGATTGCCTACAGAAAACTCTTTTTCTGGGATGAGGGACTAATTTGTGATGAGTTGGATATTCCCCCCTCTACCGAAGCTACTTTTTTTGTTCCGATGAGGACCTCACCCCTCTTGCTCTTCTGACGTCATTGCAGATCTGTCAATAATTCAAGTGAGGAATAAATGAACTTTCTAGCCTGAGAAATGGAACTGTTGTAGCCTCAATACAAAAATTTCTAATTGGATGCAGAAAAAAAGGAAGATTGGAGAATTGAGAATGAAAGAAATTAAAATTTCATTGTAAATTGGTTAGTAATTGAAGAAAGAATTGAGGAATTTGTTTTAAATGCAGAAAAAGCAATTAAAGAATAACTATTCTCTGTACATGTTCTTGACAGATTCAGTAGTCACTGAAAAACATACCTGAAGTTTGTTCGTTTCCATAGAAGTAGAAATTACTAACTTCTGTTCAATTAAACTCCTTGAAAGTGTTTTCCAAATTAATCACGATTTTCAATTAACAATTCACACTGATTTTAAATTGATTGCTGCAGAATCTATAATCTAAACTCTGATTGGATTCTCCCAATAACAAAACTTCCTTGTTCGTCATCCTGTATCGTATATCTATCTTTAGTAAATTATTATATTATGAGACATTATAATATAAGAAACTTACAATACCATGATTACAGCTGTACCATGATTACTACTGTAATACAAAATGCGTAAATAATATTGATAAGTTTTTGCATTTACAAAAGAATCTACGTAAAAAACTATGACAAAATGTATTTTACATCCAAATTTGATTTTGAGTATTAGATTACGTTGGATAATAGAAAAGAGGTTTTCAACAATCTTTAGGTTTTGCAAACTTTAATGACAAAATAATTAAAAAAATGGTAAGTTCATCCACTAAATGTGATTCTTAGCTACTACAAGTTTCTTTATTGTTATTTTTTAACTCAAATTCATACTGTTATAGAAATTATGATCTTAATGATAATATAGATAAGGGTTTAATTAAAGTTCTTGAACATTCTTGATAGAGAATTATACCTGGTAGCTAGATTGAAGGAAATATTATTATAATATGATAACCATACAACACTATTCATATTTACTATACAGTATTATCCTATTCAGTTGTAGAATGGTTGGCTTTGTAATCACAGAAGGTATCTTTGGTGAAAACAGAAATTTTAAACTTAACCTCACTTTGGACTATTTATGTGCCAAAATCAAGGAATTGAAGAAGTTTTGGGCAATTGCCTGTTTCTCTTTCCAAATATCGTGTTTGTGACTGTTCTAATAAATAAATAAATAAATATTCATTTCTATACCTTCTTGAAAATTTCTTATCAACGATTTTCTCTACAGCGTACTGTCTTATAGGTTATGTAAATCTTCGAAAGGGTACTTCACAACTCATAACACCATCCTGAGTAGTTTTATATTCCCAACAAATTATCGCCAAGGTATTTCCAACCTTGTTAAAAGATTTAAATACAGCAGAAGCCATTGTCAAGCGTATGCTAATGATTTTGGCCTGAACATGCGAGACTGACTAGCTACTAAGATTAACATTCAATGGTGTTAAACGTTGGCTTGAGGCCATCTTTACCCCTTTTCAGTTATTATAACGAGCTGAAAAGATATTATTAATGTGTTTCAAATACTGAAAAGGTATTGCATTTATACTATAGTCAGAGGTGAGAAAATAAAGGTTAATAATTCGAAAAATGATTCATAAAACTCTATTCCGCTCAACACAATAAATTGTGCATCATGATTGAAATACAATAATTTCAGTATTGGATTATTCAGAAGAATCTTGCTCATTTTCTCCAAAGATTCTTATATTGTGTTTTGTAGATCCAAATTAGATCAAATCATATTTTCCCTATCAAAAAATAATTAAATCACAAAAATATACTACAGTAGGTACAATATTATATGTGAATGTTCTTTGTTGAATGACATTTAATTAGATTTCATTGATAATTGTATAACATTCTATTAATTTACTACTGAATATTCCATATTCTTAATTCAATCTCTATTATTCCACTAGAACTGATGTTTTGGACTTTCAATTTGTATTCTATCTACTAGTGAAGTTTCATTGTTTATTATATTTTCATTATATTGTAGTGAATTTATCACTTTTTGTAGTTAATATTAGATTGAATACTAAAGAGAGATACAGGAATATGGGAGCTGACAGATAGCATATTCCTGAATGCTATCAATTATTCGTATTGTTGCAAAATATTTCATAATGCTTACTCTATGAGATTTTTCTGAAATGATTCTACATTTCAAGAAAAACTATTCACTTTACAATATAATATCATTAATTTGCTACATGACATCAGTCCTAGATATTTATAAGTTGATACTAGTTTATTCTCTAGTAACCATGTTTATACCAATTTTCATATCCTAGTGATTTTAATTGCTTTTCCAAGCTATTCATATGTTTTCCTCGTGATTCCATACTATTTCTAGGCAGGGAAATGCTTGGAGTGCATATCATTCAATTTATCATTGGAATGAGTTATCAGTTTTATCGCACCTATAAATCCTTCAGTTGACATTGAGAAATGCGGCTTACAAAGTGACCTTGCATCTCTTTGAATACCCATTAGTATTTGGCGAATGCCCGTGCATGTGTGAGTGTTTGTATGTGAATTTACTGTGAGTGTGTGGTACAGTAATTGAGTACTCCCATCATTTTATTGCGCAGTATAGTGATTTTCTCAGTTCCATCTTTCATCAACTTTCCTGTTCTCAATACAAGTTTTTCGCAATCGATCTTTGAACTATTATGAATGTTGCCAATAATTCATAGCTCCATTCATTTAGATTTCATAGATTACTGATTAACTACAATGATAGATCACCAACAATTACCTAATTATCTACTACAAAGAAATAATAGTGATAGGCTAATAATAATAGTAGTGAATGAAGGTGGGTTTTCGTTTATGCGTAAATGCCGTCGTCGATCACGACAGGGTGAGGATCTCACATTGGGTAGATTTCAATTTGTCTAAATAAATTTAACACTTTTATCAGATCCTCTTTGGTCAGATCCTCAAAAAAGAAGGCTTTAAGGTTGCCTACTCCACCAAACCTTTACTTAACAACATTCTTAATAGTTCCAAAGACAAAATCAATCCGGAAGAAAAGAGTGGAGTCTACAAACTAAAATGCAGAGACTGCAATGCACAGTATGTAGGCCAAACTGGGAGAAAATTCAAAGACAGAATTAAAGAACACATCAATTCATTGAAGAAAGGGAAAACTGACTCTAACTTTGCCAATCATTTGATAGAACAAAACCACAACTTGACAGAAAACTTCACAATAGAATTTTTACACATCACCAACAAAGGTAAACTACTGAACACCCTTGAAGCCATGGAGATCAGAATCCTTGAAAATGACTCTTCTTTAATTAGTCTGAATGATCACACAAACTTTGAGTCTCTAAAAGTATCCAGTTTTTTCTTATAATCCTATTAGCTCTTATTTCACAATAACTTGCCTATTTCTCTTGAACCCTTTGTTTTTAATTTTTTTGTTTCTATTTCTGAGTCATCTCATTACATAGTCAGTATTATAATCCTTGTCCTTATTACATCAGATAACCATTTATCAATTGTTTTTTCATATTACATTTATTTCTGCTACTTTTCTTTTAGGTTACCCAACTCCAAATCACAACACATCCTCCCCCCTCCCATGTCAAACATTTCATTTGGAAATTGTTATTACACAAATTATATCTCATCCTTATATTAATTAATCATATGTATTCCATTAAATATTTTCACTATTTGTTTGTATGTTTTAATACTGTAATAGTACTTAGTTATATTTTTATCAAATAGCCAACCTTTGTAAATATTGCCACACCTGTAATGTGAAAAATAACCTTTGTTTTTAATTTTTGTTTCCATTTCTGAGTCTCTCATTAAATAGTCAGTATTATAATCCTTGTCCTTATTACAACAGATAGCCATTTATTAATTGTTTTTTCATATAGACATATTACATTTATTTCTGCTACTTTTCTTTTAGGTTACCCAACTCCAAATCACAACACATCCTCCCCCCTCCCATGTCAAACATTTCATTTGGAAATTGTTATTACACAAATTATATCTCATCCTTATATTAATTAATCATATGTATTCCATTAAATATTTTCACTATTTGTTTGTATGTTTTAATACTGTAATAGTACTTAGTTTATATTTTTATCAAATAGCCAACCTTTGTAAAATATTGCCACACCTGTAATGTTTCCCATCTGCTTCCTGTAAAAATATCAGCTTCAGTTGCCACTGAAGATGTTGCCATAGGCAACGAAAACTAGTTTTGGTGAATAAAAATGTTATAGTGGAATTCGACAACATCTTTTTTCATTTCTTTATCTTGTCTAAATAACCTGAAATATGTTCAATAATGTTTTAAAGGGGGAGTTAAATTTGTTACTTTCAGATGGGTAATATGTTGATATTATTCGATATATTTTGATTCGTAGATAGTGAACACAAGTACCGAAAAGTTACTGGATCAAACCAGTTACTGGTTTTAGCACACTTGAAATTTGGACGTTATGAATGTCTTTAGATAACGATGCCTGACGTCGTCGACTGCGGAAGTTTACGCACAAACAAAAACCTACCTTCGGGTGGATAGTATCAAAACCTTTATTAGTACTTTAGTAGAGTATACCACAACTGCAAGAATTGAATTCAAGTTATTTTGATAAGTTAAGTGGAGAACTCAGTTTTATAGAAATAGTCACAAGATTGCATATATTGTAGTATATTATTGCATATAACTCATAGAATTAATAGAGTTACTAGTCACAAAAATAGATTATTACTCGGTTTGATTCTGGTTTTAATTTTATTGGAAAGTTACTACGGAAATCTACTGACTTGGAAGTCGAAAATAACGTATGAGTTATGAGTTCCACACGAAGTCGAAAAAAACAGAATACTGAGAAGCGAGTAGACCTTCATACTGGTTATAGGTTTGTTAGTGTGTCAATCAATACGGCACTGAAATTTTATATTTCTTGAATGTCTAGACATTGGAATGTCTTGCAATTTTTGTAATAAATGTCCCGATTAGCTGTATGTAACTCTACTGAGTAACTCGATAAAATTATTATCATGGTTGGCTAATGAATATTCCATTGTAATTTTGTGTTTGTTCATCGTCTAGACTCTAGAGGTTAATACATACTAGTTTATACAAATAATAAGTTGAGATTCATCGCATTCCTTTCCCTAATCTATAAGTTTAGAGAGTCGCCGTGAGCAGCAGACAGTAAAATCAAGTTATAAACTTGAAGCACCTCTGATGCTTTCAATTATGTGGCCTGGAGTTGGTTGCTCTTGATGAAGCCTACCTATAGTATGATATTTCCAGAACAAAACTGCAGTTTGCATTATTCCAATTTTATCATTCAGCTGTCTCACATTTTCATGTGACTTCCCTTTCATCCAGATCATATTCTCAGTCTGGAACATTATTATGAAAACAGGTAAACTCTCCATCTCGATTCCCCCGACTGATAAATACGTTTCTAGAAACTACAAATCAGTTTAGCCAGGTCCTTCCACTAGTCAACTAACCCAATTACACCAAACTTCTGTATCTGATTTTCGGAGACAGCGCTAACGAATTTCGCAAATTCGTTTAGAGCGAGAGTGGATGCGCGAATAATAAGTTTAAGGATGTATTTTGCCATCAACCTGAGTTTCAAGCTTCACGAAAAGTTTGGAGACGTACAAATTTATGCCTGGATCGCGCAGAAGTTTGCAACTCACACTCACAAGCTCACTAACTGAGAACGACAACAAACTAGTGATGGAATAACTCTGAAAACTCTCTCAGAGAGACAAGAGAGAGATGCATAAGTTGTCGCGTGGTCTCTCTTTCTCGCACTGGGACTTTGGAGCTAAACTTTCTGAACTTTTCGTGTTGTAGTGGATTCCCGCCTTTTTCATGAGAGAGTTCCCGCCTTTTGTTGCCCACCTGACATTGTTCTCTCTCTCTCTTCGTTTCTGTCTCTGTCTCTCCCTCTCTTTGTAAAGGTTTGTGTGGCAGAGAGAGGACTAGGAGACCTAACTCCACCCTAATAAAGGCAAATAATCAAACAATCAATCAATCAATCTCACACTCTCTTCTCTCTTTGTTATGTAGATGCATAACAAAATTACAGTATATCTATAGTTATTCCAAATTGCTTTTTTCATATCATATACAGTTCAAACATTATTATCTTAGTCTATATAATGTGAATTCATCTAAAATTTAGCTGTATTGTAAGCCAGTATTAGCTGTATTGTAAATGTGTAAGCCAGTATATATTTTAATCTACATAAATAAAGTACTCAATCAATCAATCCATCGGTCTGTATTCATCACTCTGAATCTTTTCTGAGAAGATTTATGCTATATTGAAGATCCTTAGTTTTATCCATTAGGTCCATTAGTTATTGTGACAGAATCAAAGTCCTTTAATTACATAATTAATTACCAGATTTGCACTTTCATTACTAATCGGAAAATTCTCTAAGAAAAAATATTATCATATTATACTAAAATAATTACTATATTAAAATACAATAGAATTAGTAACGTAAGCAAGAATGAGTAGTAAAAGTGAAGAATGACTACATGGATTCATCCTGTGGCCTGTGTGTACTCAAGGTTATTTTGAGTAAGAAAATTTCCTAACAGAGACAAAATATCAATTCATAGGTAGAAGAATGGAAATTGGAGAATAAACCTAGTTCAAACACAATCATCAAAATAACGTGATATACCATATTCAGCAATTAAGACCAGTACTGAACAGTTGAGAGATTTTGCTGATATTATTGAGAGTTTGGCACTGAACATAATATGAACAAAGCTCGATAGAAGGCTCCATACTTTTCAGTTTCCAATAACAATATCAAGTGATTTTGTAGAGGATTTATTCAAACTGTTCAGCTTCGATTTATTGATACTGGTGGTACCAGAATCTTTCTTCATACTGGTGGATGTTCAACCGAATAATCTTTATTCTGGTGGAATTGAATCATTCATCTCCTGAACAGTGTGTATATAATGTAATTACATTCATACTCACTATAGAATGTATTACATTCCATACTCACTGCTCCTGAATGGTTCTATAGATCATAGACAAGTCAGCAATATTTTTCTAAATTTTTATTAATTTTATGGAGTAGATCAAGATAATAGGATTTTTCTGTAAGCAATCGTCTCTATTTTCAGATAGACAACATTTCTTGAAGCTGACGTTACCGTTCAGCTATTTTCTCTCTATGAGGTGCCGAATTATCAATGAAAACCGTTTTGATACGCTTCTGAGAAGAAACAATATTTATAAACAAATATTATGCAAAGGTGGTAAAACAACTTGAGAGAAACATGATGTCAGCGTTTGTTGTCATATGATGAGATAGATAGAAGAAAATGTTTGCTTTCATGCATTTGAAAATCAATTTTACTCGAATAGTGCAGTAATAACAGACAGAGTATAGAATGTAGAGCCTAATACAGAGTATATAGAGTAATAACTATATAGAGTAGAGAATGTTATATTCTATATCTCTGAGTAATATTAACAATGGATTGATTAAATGTCTTTGAATACGTCTATTCCATACATTGTTGAAAGCAGCATTGTATTCCACCACAGAACAGCACCTATTATGCTATTATTAATTTCTCTGTATTGCACCCTCGAGCCGTTTCTGGAACTGTGTGTTTACTGCTTCAATTTGATTCAAAATTGATGAAATGTTGGAGATATGTGCATGAGATAAATATGGAGCTTCAATTTGTGCTTACATAAATTGTGCTTCGTCCAACTATCCTATTAAATTCAAATTCCTAGTTTTTTTCTCAATTTTAGACATGAAATCCACTCTAAGTTCTCTGAAGTGAGAATTTAGCCTTTCTTTTAGCAATTTCACTATTTATGGGATTTGGGAATAGAGCAGCAGTTTTTGGTTAGGGCTCATATCTATATGAATTATCTTATGATTTGTAATTTATTAATGAAGAACATAAAACTCATAGAAGTATCATTCATACTTGTACGTAATACGATAATGCTTATATACTTGCAGTTTAAAATTTTATTATCAAAATATACAATATACAATAATATATCATTGTGACTATGTAAACACTTGATAAAGAACTATGAGGACTCGTAAATACATTAAATTGATGATTCCTTTCTCTCATTGCGCCTGTAAAGGGAAAAGAATCTGAAGAACTGAAAACAAAACAAAAAAGATTCAATGAGTACAATTTTCATTAATGAATTCTATACATTACAAGAATGTGTATTCTTCATTTATTACATTAAATAAAACACATCAGAATAGAAGTATTGAAAATTGCATCATTATATTACATGACTGTGTTGAATTTGATAATTCTAATGCAAGATTGTTTTAATTCAACTATTCAATTCAAAATAATAATGACAATTCAAGATAATATAACATGAACCCTACATCATCTTTGAAACCATTGTCCAATTCACCTGAAGAAATTTCAGGTGTATTGAAACGTTATACAGGATTACAAAATGGAAAACCTTGTGCATTGCACCGGAAAAACTTCGCAACTCAGTAGAACCTGGGAAACAAAGAAAACAATCGCATTTGAATGATTGTTGTTTCAAGAGAGTGGCGAAGGGATGGTTGTAACACAGGGATGAACTCGTGGTCCAGGGTTTTCAGCAGATCGTTTTGTCTACTAATGTAAGCACTCTGCCGGGTTTGTATGCTGGTCACTGGTCACTCTCTCCCTCAAGGGTCCAGGGTTGCTAGGTTATGGAGAGGGGACAGGGCAGAGGGAGAGAAGATACAGGAATAAAGAGCCAACCTCCCAGTCTTACACACTCCACTACACACCCTTGCGAAGTTGACGGGAAGTATTAACAATAAGTCATGCACCGGACCCCATCTAAAGCATATGGTTCCTGTACTTTAATCCACTGTCAGTATTCTTCACGAATAACACCAATATGCCCCCCCATTCAAACAACGCTGAAAGCTTGGAATGAATCTCACTATATATTTTATACAGATCCCACTAATTCACTATCAGAATTCTTCATGAATACCAACAATGGAATGAAAAAAATCTCTACTAGGCGAAGTTAGGACTTCAAACCCCTCTTATCACTCAACCTCCAACAAAATTTGCTCCCCATTCAAACAACACTGACAGATTGAAGTGAATAGATATAGATATCGTTCAGATCCCCCCAGCAGCGTTCTCCGTCCAGTAGAGAATATTTGGGGATCGATAAGACGGGAATGTCCACTCGAGAGGATACTTTTCGAAATTTATCGCTGATATTGGAGAGGCGAGAGAGAGGCGAGAGAGAGAGAGAGAGAGATAGAGTGTGTGTGTGAGAGAGAGAGGGCCACTTTGCGTTTGACCATAATGCGGACGAGCGTTATTCAATATTATCTGAATTGATATTTCTTGAGGGGCAGTGCTGTTTTATTCAGTGTTCATCCTGCAGGAAATTGATATAAGTAAGAATTTTGTTCAAAGGTGCACCGAGTATGTGCTTCAAGTTTTTTGGGTTTGTTATTTATTGAAGTTTATTGAATAGATGTAAAGTTGAAGTAACAGTAATGTAGGTAGGCTATGATTGGATTTGAAACAGACTGAGTTTGTAGAATAGCTGAATTTAATTGAATAAAAAACAATAATAATGAGAAGAAGTTTTGAGCAATACACAGTTTTTTTATTCCCGACTATTGTATTGTTTGCTCTATCCAATGAATAAATACGTTTTTCAAGAATTCAATTTTCTATTTACAATAAAACCGCGTTACGAGCGCTGCCAGGTGTTCTACCATATTACTGACAAACTCACAAACAGCATCGGAAACCGAACTGAGAATTTGGATAAATAGAACGCTCCCAGAAAGTTCAATGATGGATGCCACCTTGCTGCATTTGAACTCACACGATTTTATTAAGACAA
Source organism: Nilaparvata lugens (assembly GCF_014356525.2). Classification (NCBI taxonomy): domain Eukaryota; kingdom Metazoa; phylum Arthropoda; class Insecta; order Hemiptera; family Delphacidae; genus Nilaparvata; species Nilaparvata lugens. The sequence goes on along the minus strand of NC_052513.1, from coordinate 32,011,680 downwards.
TAAAAATAGTCTTAACAAATCAGTCGATACTCAGTGCCGTTTGCAGTGTCAGTTCAAACTAGATTTCTTCTGGATTAAATCCAGAAGATTATGAAACTTAATGAAGATTATGATGATAATAAACTGGATTAAATCCATATCAATTCTCGTTCTCTATAATGTGGTTCAATTTGAGTTCATTTATTTATTGCCAATTAGAATATTCAAGACATATTAAAAACTATTTATAATATGACATATATAATTAAAAATATAATAAAATAAACATAATTACTCATACTTGAATAAAATTAAAATCAATTAATAAAAACAATACAAAAATCCCGAAGCGCCCCCCACCTCCAAAACCCCAAAACAGCCCGACAACCAGTCCCGACCCAAACCTAGGTCACTTTCAAGCTGAAAGATTTCAACTTGAAAACGACCCAAGTCAGGGCCGAAAACAGCCGCCGAACCACTCCAAAGCTTCAAAAACAAATGGCACCCCAAGACCCCCAAACTGCTTCCATCAATTTGTTAATAAGTAGCCCATGTGAGTGGAGTGTTTTTAATTAAAATAAAATATTATAAAAAATCTGGTGTGGCGCAGTCATACAACTTTCCTTGCCGTTATGAAAATTTATCACCTGACGCTAGTGTTCACGCGCATCTCAAGTCGACTACTTATGAACAAAGATCTGAGCCAGCTGGTGACAGGACAATAACGCTGGAGACATACGAGGTCTGCTAACTCTTCATAGTGAATCATTTAATAAAATCAACAGTTTCCAATTGGATAGTCACATTTCCTCGAATTTCGAGCTTATTTTCAATTTTAGGTGAAAATGTTACTGAACATTAATTGTAGAGATTTTCATACTCAATATTTTCCACTCGAAATTTGCTGTTCAAATTGTATGTGAAGCCTGATAATTGGAAATCTAAAATCAAACTTTGCATAAATGGGGCGGAGCTCCTGAAATTTTTACATATGTGGGACTTTTGGCGGTTGATAGAGATTATCAATGACTATTCTAGGTATGAATTTGATAAAAATCGTTGGAGCCGTTTTCGAGAAAATCGCGGAAAACCCTGTTTTTGACAACATTTTCTCCATTTCAGCCGCTATCTTGAATCGCATGTGATCGAAATTGTTCGTGTCGGATCCTTATATTGTAAGGACCTTAAGTTCAAAATTTCAAGTCATTCCGTTAATTGGGAGATGAGATATCGTGTACACAGACGCATCAATGTTAATAGGGCAAGGAAAGTAAAAATCTAGGCATCACCAGCAGAAAGTAAATCTTTGCCCGCTGGAGTTGAAGCTATATACTAGCTGATTAATTTCAGTTTTACCGTGCAAACGGCCTTTTGATGAGATAAACAGAATATAAAGGATTTGTATTTCTAGCTACTTCCATCCATAATATAGATTTTTTTGTATGTTCTTCACAACCTATACTTATATTGTAAAGTTAATTCAATTCCCTGTAGTTTTCTCTTCGAGATTTCGTTACATGTATTTTCTTATTTTGTATGTGATATATTAGAAACTCTTTAAGTTCAATTGTATTTTGTGTTCCAATTCCTAATTAATTCTACCTGACCAGAAATCAAAGACAATCAGATACTATTATGTGCATTATTTACCAATTGTTAATGGATAACACTACTCTATTATCTCTATGTAGAATCATCATATCCAACAGAAGACTCCCTCTTCTATTTCTGCACTTGCGTTCTATTTGTGATTCCGCCACTTCCATTGAAATCTAAATCCGAATTCATAATCCCTCTAACATCTATTGTGGTCGACTAATATTCCGGCTGTGGATAGATAGAGGTCTGCTGTTGCCACTGTATATTTGTGGGATGTCGGTAAGCCTCAACTCTACAAATGACTGCTGCATTCAAATCAATTGGATTCAGTTTTGTGCTCTGATCCGCGCTTGACCTGATCTCTCGTCTCTCTCGGAGCATCCATGCTTTTGTCTCACTCGTTTCTCCCGATCTACTTCCTCTTCTCCCAACACTTTTTTCTTTCTCTGAAATACCATGAGATCAAATTGATCGCCTTTGTGTGGCAGAGAGGACCTGGAGTCCTAACTCCGTCCTTAATAAAGGCATTTAATTAATCAATCAATTTCTTTTATGCTCTCATTGCTCTTTTAAACGTCTCTTTCTTCTCTAGAAATTCCTCAACCTGGATTTCAATTGATTCTTTTCATCATTGATTCACGTCTTCCAACTTTAATCGTATTTCTCTTTTTTCTCACTTCTCTAGTTATTCTCTATTTTCTCATTTCTTTTTTACCACCTTCATTCTTTCACTCGCTCTCATCTACTTCAGATTGATTCTTTCTCTACATGTCGTTACTCTCTGCTCTCCCATTACACTTAACACCGTCTTTCTCCTTCTTCGTCTCGTCGATTTCCGTCTTATCCCAATCATTTCTTATTTCTCTCTTCTCTTTCTCTATGCTTCTCTATGATTCTCTTTCCTTCTGAATGATGCTTTCCTTCACACTTTCTCTTTCTCTGCTCTCTATCCTCTCCGTCTGTCATACTCAGTTTTGTTTCTCGTTCTTTGCTAAATACCCTCTACGGGTTAGTTGGATATCTTCTTTCGTTACTTTCTATCATTTTTCTCTCTTCCTGTCTCTCTCTTATTTTCTCTGAGAAGCCCTATCCCGACTTCAAACTGTTCTAAAGATCTTTTCCTTCATGCTCTATCACTGCTTCCCTTCCACACACACTCTTTCTCTCTCTCACTCCCCGTCATTCTCTCTGCTACCTCTCTATTCATCTGTTTCTCTTAGAAAAGCCCTCTCCAAAGTTCTGGTTCTCCGTTCTCAGGAAATAACGATTAGTCTTGGATTGGCAGTCGCCGACATCTTCACTTCCTTCTGATGAAAAACATTCTGGTTCCTGGTTCAGACTATTCTTTCAATTAGTACATCACAAACTGATGTATTGTCGATGATGTAAAAAAGTGATCAACAAGCTTTAAACTTCAGGTGAAACCAAGTGAACATTAGTGCAATAATAATGCATTAGTTGAATAAGAATAGAATAGAATGACTTCTTTATTTGTTGATGTGGCGAAGTTTGGACAGTAATGTCCACTTTACCACTTAACCACGTTGTTAGCAAAAAATACAATACAAAATATGCAGAGATAATAAAAATAAAAACCAATGAAATAGAGCAAATTTTTACTGAAATGACAGTAAATGTAATGATTATGAGAGATCGACATTGAATAATAAAACTCAACCACTTCACTGCTGAAAGAAAAAGAAAAAATAATTTAAAACAAATGAATAGACAATAGACAAGTTATATGATTAGACAAGATAAGTAGAAGGAGAAAGATGAGCTCCAAGAGAAAGGGAAATGATGAAGAGGAAAGAAAAGGAATAACAGAGAATATTATTGGAGAATGCAAAGGGCGGTGCAAACGATAGTTCTAAGATGTCGAATAACACGAATAATAATCATTATTGAATTATGTATTACATAGTTACAAAGAATTACTAGTAGGCTACCCTTATTTTATTTTAGACACGATTAGACACGACTAGTGTCGGCCAGACCTGCCATTATCTATTCAATGATATAGTTATGGATATGTTATGAATCGCCTCAAGTAAATTATTAGTGCAGAAACCCGTATGATTTATCCGAAACAATATGATTGTTATTTACATACAATTGCATAATATAATTTATATAACTTTCATGTACTTTCATGTACATTTTTATATACTTTAATATAACTTTCATGTGATATACGTTACATATACAGTGCATTATAATGGAATTTTATACGAGAATATTTGAGTTTAAATAATGATAGTTGATCTTTCAATTGTGAAAACTACTCAACTTCCTTATAACAAGATAGTTCACTGTTTAGCATAATAAATTTATTAGCAGACTAGTACGGCGTCTTATACGAAGTTATCTTGTTATCATTGAAGTCGGGAGCTGAGTAATGGCTTCTTAATGACAAAGGCGACACGGCTCTCCAAGTTAACCTGTTCATCATCAATTTAAAGTCACTTGTTTACCTGAATTATTGTCTACATTGAGACTCATTTCGAACTGTCAGCATTGGTTGATAGGGGAGCGTTGTTTTTTCCCACAAGGGATGCTGACAGGTGAAAACGGATCCCATTATAGGAGACATACTGCTCTAGTGAGTAAGGCTTGTTTGTATATTATTTATCATGGGAGTATTACGTCGTAGTATTTATCATGGGAGTTTACAATATTATGAGAAGAGAAACGAGACAATAATAAGACAAGAAAACACAAATTGAAATTGTCAACCACTTTTATTAGTATAGTATTATATAATAATATACATATATTATAGTATTATATAATAATGACAATTTCAATTTGTGTTCTCGTTATGAAAAAGTACGACACAACTGTAAAAACAATAAGATGTCTACAAAACTCATACACTCATTTTAGAATAATTTGTTTAACTGAATTATTGTCTACGACTCTGAGAGATAAACACTTTTCTATAATCTGTTCTGTTAGTAGTTTATAAGTGTATGTCAGAATATTCTATTTATTATGGAGTTTTAGGTAATGTAGGGCAAGATCAGGGGGGACAGAAGTGTAGGACGTAGAAAAGTGTCCTGGCTATTTAAGTTGAGAGATTGGTATGGCTGCAACTCAAAATTAGTAAAGTGAGGATCGCTGTGATGATTTCCAACCTCCGATAGGAGAAGGAACCAAAAGAAGAAGAGAAGAAGAAGAAGTAGAAGAAGAAGAAGAAGAAGAAGAAGAAGAAGAAGAAGAAGAAGAAGAAGAAGAAGAAGAATATCTGGTTATTTTTATATCTGGCTATTTTTATATCTGGTTATTTATGTTTAACGGATCTCGAAAACGGCTCTAACGATTTTCACGAAATTTGGAACATAGTAGGTTTATGATATAAAGATTCGATTGCTCTAGGTCTCATCCTTGGGAAAACTCGCTGAACGACATTAAAAAGATAATTCATCCTTGGCTGAAATAGCTGTGAATAGTAAAAAAGTGAGTATGTGATAAATCAAAATATCGCATCCCCGAAATTCATAAGATGACGTTCAGCCAGCTGAGAAATAATATAATATACTCGATCATTTTAGAGAATTGTGTTCTGTTTATCAATAAATCAAAATAACGAGCGAAGCTCGATGCTCCAATATTAATATCAAATGTAGGTACTAATAGAAAAACCAAAGCTAAAACTCATAGCATAACACTATTAAATTTGAAGAGATAATTGAAGTCCAGGAAATTGAATGTTCTTGATACGTGTGATACATGATAGCAGAGATGAAGTAAATCATATACTTACACTTGGAAGAATTGCGTTTTAAAATTAAAATTGCCTCTCAAGTAAAGTTTAGTTTTTCTATGATGATAGCTAATAAAAAAGGAATGCATGTGAGGTACCATCATCCTTTTTGGTAATGGTGTTGCTATAGCAGGAATTTATGACGAAATTGTGATAACAAGGGAAATCGAAGTTGTAATTTCTCTTATCAAAAGTGATGAAGTTCTTTCAATCCTGAATGGATGTAGATATTAAATTATGGTGTTAGATGGGAGATAATAAACCAGAGAAAATTTGAAAACAAAAAAATGTGATCATGAGGTAATGATAAGAGAAAATATAAAAAATAATTATTTTTCCTGCATATTTTGTTGTTTCATTTTTATTTGGCACTGGAAGTAGTAGAATTTCAGATCCTTAGTAATCAATCTATCATTATCTTACAATTTTTTTGCACCATTTATGATAAATAACTCTTGTGAAGTTGTTAATTGTAAATCCTTCACAGATGATACGATGTTTCTGATATTTATAAGAGCAGTCTCTAAATTCCCTCTTTTGCGAATAAATTCACAAAAAATTAAGGCCGTCCGGCTCGCAAAATTACTGGGTTCAAACCTCAGCTCTAGCTCAGTGGTAGAAACATGAATTTTATAAATACAAATAATCACCATAAGGTTCAGTGACCGGTGATTGGTAATTCTTACCGCTGCTTCTATGAAGTTCTTGAAGAATACCAATACGGAAAATAAAAGAATATTTGATGACTGATTATCAGTAACCATGCATCACTAGAGAATAATAAGGACCAACTATAGTTGTTTCTAGTTGATTCTTAAAACGCTCGTCGTGAATACAAGTATTTACCAATATACCCTTCCAAAATTCCTTAGAACTTACAACGCCAGTTCTGGAAGCTCTCTGGATCCTTATATGATATAACTGGAACCTTATTAATATAATTTCTTAATATACTTATTCTGGTATATGAGATGAGTATCATCAAAGGATGATAAATATTGAGTGCTCTGAATAAGATTAATATCACTTGATTCAATAATTTTAAGTGCTGCAAAATATTTGTTGATATTAAAACAGCTCAAACTGTATATCACGAGATGAACTAGGATAAAATAAACTTCTACGATTTGTATGCTGACATAAAACACAAAATATATTCCCATAAAAAAGATATGCATAAAGTATTCGATATATCTATAATTCACTTAAATAATCTATTTCTAAAATCTGAATAATTATCACAGGCTTTACTTATATTCACAATAGTGAGTTTCAAATTCATAAATATATTATATTTAATACTGGTACTTATACTTCCAATCAATATAAAATTCTGCAGATAAAAACCTGTTCGGTCTATAGGTTTGATATGATGTACTTTGTTCAATTGACAAAATTATAATTAATAAATTAATATTCAAACATGAGATCTCAGGGATTTATATGAATTCGGGCTGTGCATGGAAGTAAGCTTCCTACATATATTAAATAAATTCATAAATGTTCTTATGGACTATGTGATATTGTTCAACACGTGGTGACTTTTTATTTTAATTCAAATTAATTGGAATAGCGCTTTTTTTATTAATTAATTACCCCCACTGGACGTAGAAAAAACGAGCTCGTTTGGTTTGACTTATCACTCACTGAACTGAAGTTCTAGCTGGTCTCGTGGATTGAATTAATTATTTCCAATAATTAATTAGGTAGGCTCCTTTTCGTCACTGCTGGGCTAACGCGTGATCCAGATTTTTATAAGTTTCTTTCGAATTAAAGCTATTTTTATGGGAATCTTTACAAATTACGAACTCCTTGACAGCACTGAGTTCACAGATAATTAACATTTAACACAAATACATTACATTAAAAAAAAAGGGTTTGGCTTAATAGTTCATTAAAAAAAATTTTAAAAGGAAGAAGAAAAACCCCTAAACTCCATGTGCATCCTCTCGGGTCAGGATCTTAAGCCAGAAGAAGGAGGTTTTTTAGAAAAATTTGTCTCTTCCATGAATAATTCTGTAAGCTACTCTCTGATTGGCCTTCAATTTAATAGACTCAATACAATTGGTTGCCTTGGGAATCAGGGCTTCCTCGGCTTTATAATAGAAAAAATTAAATAAAAAAGAATTCTTATACAAATGTATGGAGTGTTTATCTTAAATTGATTTCATAAATAAATCCTAACATGCGATGTTACTATATTCAGTCTTTATATGAGTTTTGTATACTCTTGATTTATCATGCTTTCTTAGATTATAATAAATATTTATACAAAAATAATGGGTGTCTGTATTTCTACACATCGACTTCCTTTAGTATACATAACATATCCTTTATGAGTAAATTTTATATAATTCAACCTGTCATATGGGTTGATCGAATAATCAGCTGATTCGCTCAGTATTGATTCTAATAATTATCGATTTATCCAAGATCGACTAATTCTTTACAAAATGTAAACAAGTAACTCTAACCTCAATGTTCATGCATTTTTTTTTTTTTTCATAATCCGCCAATAATAAGTAAGCCGCTTTATAACTTTTTGACCTTACCAATGGGTTCTTATAATTATTAAATCACAATTATACATGTTTTCTTATCATTTGTTGATAATGCTATTACTCCTAATCGCTAATAATACTCGATTTGAGTTGTTTTATCCTTTGACTAGGTCTAACCTTCTTTCCAATTTTATAGTTCTATTATATTTCATTAATTCATTTTAAAATATTTGGTGGTATTAATTTACCACGTGACACTCTGTATAGAGCTGATTCTGGATTAAAATCAATTTACTTTGTAACAATCAAGAATCATCCACCTTCCATAAAATAATACTTCCAATGCAAAAATAGGATGAATCATGCATGACGCATAAATAATTGTGGAATAGGAACCTTCAATTTGTATCAGGTAAATTACTACGTGTTCTCAAATAAGTAGTCATAACGTTCTATTTTTGATCTCGTAATAAGTTCTCCAATTGAAATAAATCTAATCGAAATTCTCTATTTCGTGAATCACCTTAAAATGCCATACATTCTATTACAATGCTCAGTAAGTACTTAACTTGGTTTCCATTTGCTTTTACAGTACATACATACCCTACACAGTACAGTATACAGTATATAATCAACCCTATATTGAGACACATTGCATTTCTATCTAAAAAGAGACTTCCATGCCGTGTGTCTATTAAAATTCATTAAAACATTATGCAGCACGTGGAAGTCAAATTAATTAATATGATCTAATTCAGTGCATCAAGTATCCAAATTGATTATCCAAAACCAAGTCTCTCTCGAAATAACAATAATTTATTCTGAGATGAACAAATTCAAACCAACCACCGTCTCAAACGAATATATGTGGCTCGAATTTAATGAAGCATCATATTATTTTCGGTTGCTGTGTAGTTTATAAATGGAATTGACCTTGGCTGCGGACGCGACTCGAAAGCATACAATTTTCTCGTTTAGTTTTATTAGAAAACGTATAAATTGTAAATTACAGTTTGCCTTTATTGTTTGCGCTGCGTTTATGTGTGTGGGAGCCACTCTCTTTCTCTCACTCTCTCTCGCATTCTCTCACTCATCCCTCTCTCTCTCTCACTGACTAGCGTGGGCGTTCGTGACGTAATTGGAGTGGACGCCATAATTGGGTTGGGAGCCGTAACTAGAATAATACGTAATTTAGGTATTCGTGGCCTTTATTACGCTTGTTGTTAACGGGGGCTTTTGGCGAGTTTTTTTGAAATAATGATTTAGTTTCAAGAAAGATGGGTGGTTCAGCAGGTTTAGCGAAATGTTCTGGGGCTATATTGTTAAATTTATGAGGTTAGATGGAGATGGATGAGTTCAATGCAATGTTACAAATTCAATCAATTCAATTTCAGTGTAAGTTCAATTCTATTATAGCCCGGGCGCAAATGTACTAAAAAGGCACTCCGTAGTCATTTTTGGCTAAAAACCGTGGACAATGGGCCATATGAATAAAGTTGAGCATTTGCTTATACTTCTAATATATGGAGTATTTGCTTCATTTTCTATGAATAAACGTGAGCAAAACCTTTTACTCATGCTCATCAAAAAAATAGTTTGAGCATTTGCTCAAAAGTAAAAGCTTTTGCTCAAAATTGTATGAATAAACTAGAGCATTTGCTCAATTTTTGAAGCAAATGCTTCAATAAAGGTGAGTCTAGTCTAGAGCAGCTTATCACCTTCTGCTCATAGTAAAATGGCTCAACTAATCCGTATGAGGAAGAGGGAACTATACCAGATACGATCACAACCAATAGTTGAGAACTATAAAACTCTTATTAGATTCAACCATGATATATATATCACCATTATCCCTACAAAAGAATAAATACAAAAGATAGTCATCACAAAATAGGAGATAGGCATTTAAGAAGATGAGAGTGTGGACGATTATAGGAAGGCTATTGATATTATAAGAATATGCTGAAGATTATTATAAAGATGACATTTTTTCATGCTATTATTTCAAAATTCTAAACTCAACTAACCTAAAACTCCATTCATAAATAGAAAACAGAGCAGACGACACAAACACAAGCGGTGCACCCTATTTGCATATTTAGCGCTTCCGTGAGCTATAAAAACAAACTAAGGCTACAAAAGCGAACCTTTGTACCTTTCTATACAAGTTTTATCTTATCAAATTTCTCTCTAAACACATATCTTATTAGTTATAACCTCCCAAAACCCTGCAAGACTTGTTTGTATCTTTTTTTATCATTAACAGAATAATTATCGCCAATAAGATACGTACCTTCTTCCCAAACACAGATAATTCAGATATTCACAAATATTTTCAGAACTTGTGTTGCAATATTAGGGAACAACAGACCACCCTCTGGACAACATCATTAACAAGAAGTGCATTACTTTCCGCAGGTTGGGCTCTAGATCACAAAGCACCCCCACATGTGGTTAGGGAGGGGGCAAGAAAGAACAATTCATCATACATTACATGCATGGAAAGCCCTTTGCATGGGGAAGGGTATTAGTGGACGGTTGGTGGGGGTAGATGAAGGGCTGAGGGGTGCAGTGGCCACCCTTGATCCCTTGGGGCGTGTGTTTACTTAGCAAAGTGTGTACAGACAATAGAGATGTTCTGTTCTAATGGCCCTGTGTCTCTCTCACTCTAACGCTTTCTCTTGCTTCTAAACAAGGAACGCTCTCTGTCTTCTCACTAGTCTCTAGTTTTCTGTTGAGTTTTCCATTCTTTTCCATCTCTTGTAACATTTCATGCTTCTTATATGGATCCATCATCCTCTTTACATCCTTCTAAACAACTCTCTCTTACTCTCTCTGCCTGTCCTTTTCTCTCAGTCCTCACTAGTATCTAGTTTTATGTTGAGTTTTCACTCTTTTCCTTCTCTTGTTGCAACTTTTCATCCTCCTTATATGGATCCATCCTCTTTACATCCTTCTAAACAGCCCTCTCACTCTCTCTCTCATTTTCTTTCTCTCTTTCTCCCCTCTATTCTCTAGTTTTATGTTGAGTTTTCATTCTTTTCCTTCTCGTGTTGAAACTTTTCATCCTTCTACTCTGATTCTTATTTCTGATCCTTCATTTCCTCCAATCCTATTCCAACTTCTACTACTCCTTTTTTTCTCTTCTCTTCTCCCTCCCCCACCTACTTTCTCCCCTCCCTCCATCTCCTACTCATACTACTCTTTTTCTCCTATTCCATCTTCTCCTACTCCTAATTCTCATCTCATTTTCTTCCTCTTTGTCCTCTTCCTTTACCTCCTCCTTAACCTCCTCCTACTCCCAATTCTCATATTTCTCCTCCTGCCTACTTCTACTCCACCTCCGTCATCATTTCCTTCTGTTCACTGGTATTCTCATCCCCTTCTACTCCTCTCTTCTTTTGCTAGTCTGTCTAATCGTCCTTACCCCCCTCCTTTCCTTAACATTCACCTACTCCTTTACCTTTTCACCTTCTCTTCATCATCGTTTTCATTTTTACTTTACATTACTTGTTCGTCATATAAAACTGCATCAAGGGAGCATCCTCTTTCTATTCCTCTTTCTCTTCAATGTTCTTTCTCTTGTTTCTACGTCTGTATTATCCTTATCTTCCCCTCCTATCATTCACTTCCTCTCCGATATTCGTACTTCACAATCTTTTTCCACTTCTCTTCCTTTCACAATTTCATCATATAATCCTTATTTCCCCCACTTTTACTCCTTCACATCAATCTCCTGTTTCTAATTCTAACTATAGAAAATCAACTTACATCCTTTCCAAGCTTGTATATCATCTTTGTTTTAATTCTTATTTTTCTCCCCCACCCACTCCAAGTCCAATTGATGAGAACATTACATTGTTATCATGGCGAACAATATTCCCCTAGCAACAGTTTCTTCTTATTGAGTGCAAATGCTCAAGAACCATACTTTTGTAACACAGAAATATTGTTCCGTTTCAAAGTCTTCATTACTTGCTGTATTTCCTCTTGTTTCCTAGAAAAAGACTCAGATCATTTCATGAGAGAGTTTCAATATAAAAGTAGAATGAAAAGATAATAATTATGGAATAAGCTTAGAATAACCAATAACTATGGAATAACCAAGCATGTAGATTACACAATCATCTGGCTAACGTTCAAAATTGTGGGAATTAACAATGCCATCTGGATCAGGAAAACATTATTTCTCATTTTTAAATCATGAAATATTATATTTGATTTGAAAATAAGATAGTAATTAAATATGATAGTAAGTAATTTATCTTCTTGAATAAATAGAAATATCGGGGCACCGAGCTTCGCTCGTTATTTATTTATTGGTAAACAGAACACAATCATTCTTTAAAATGATTGAGGAAGGACTAACAGGCACAGCCCAAAACTTCTTGATTTAAATTCCTTGAATTTTGATTTATACACTATAAATAGTCCAAAAAGTGGTTATATTCCATACACTTGAATTCAGGTCCAATTTCCAGTCCAAACATTTGAAAACAGAGAAGTTCCAATTCAGATTGTTTACACATCAAATTGAAAAACAAAATAACACTTAAACTGATTAACTTTGAAAATTATGATATACTCTAGGATTGAAGCATACAAGTAACGTTCTCATCAGGAATAATCGTGAATGTGCTAGCCAGAATTTATGAGATATCTGGTAGAAAAATTCTGATGAGATTTCACTCGTACATGGAACGAAAAATGCCATTTTTATCCATTATCTAAAGTTATTGAATGAACGGGTTCCAAATTAACACCGTCTCATTCACTGAAGAACAATCTCATTACAGACTCCCATTCCCACAGTGAAAAAGTTCATTTGAACAGTTTATTATCCCCATTCAGATGTACCCTTTTGTTCCATTGAAATGATATTGAGTTCTGAATGTCCCTCATAATCCCGTCTATTCACGACTCTATCCTATACATATATACGTTTCATACTATCTTCATACTCTATACATAATGATCCATCCATTATTATTTTGTATACGCACCATAAATGGCTTCAACCACTTGCCATTGTTTTAATAGCGTACTGTAAATACACCGATAACGTATCCCGTAAATTGATAACGTAATGTCATAAATTGTCTACGTAATAGTGTACTTTCATAACGTAATACTGTAGATGGATAACGTCAGTTAATATTTTATTGATTGTTGCAAATTGTTGTGTGTGGATGATGACAACTGTAATTCTATGCTCAGTTCAGATGCATGATGCTGTAGTTCCTGCTTGCCTTGGATTGTATTTTATAGGAGAAGGATCGTGTAAAAGGATTGAGAAAAGGTGTAGATTAATGACTGTTGATCGTGACTACCTTCAAATTATTTGCATAGAATCAGTCGGAAGCTGCAAGCTTGAAGATGGAAATGTAAAGTGATCGATTTTTGTTGAGGTGGAATGTAGGAACGTAGTGAGGAATCACTTTGAATACGGACTATGCATTGTAGTGTATTGTATTAGGTTCATTTTGAACAATTCATTCAGGTGGTTTGGAACTCACATTAAAAAATCTGGTGTGGCGCACTCACACAACTTTCCTTGTGATTGATCACCTGACGCTAGTGTTCACGCGCATCTTAAGTCTATTATTCTAAGATCTGAGCCAGCTGGTGACAGGACAATAACGCTGGATACACACGAGATCTGCTATCTCTTCATAGTGAATGATTTAATAGAATCAACAGTTGCCAACAGTTTGCAATTGGATAATCACATTTTTTCGAATTTCGAGCTTATTTTCAATTTTAGGTGAAAATGTTACTGGATATTAATTGAAGAGATTTTCATGCTCAATCTTTTCCACTAAGAATTCTTCGTTAAAATTTTATCTGAGACCTGATAATTGGAAATCTAAAATCAAACTTTGCGTAGATGGGGTGGAGCTCCTGAAATTTTTATAGATATGGGATTTTTGGCAGTTGATAGAGCTTATCAATGACCTTTTTAGGTATAAATTTGATCAAAATCGTTAAAGCCATTTTCGAGAAAATCGCGAAAAACCCAGTTTTGGACAACACTTTCGCCATTTTAGCCGCCATCTTGAATCGCATTTGATCAAAATTGTTCGTGTCGAATCCTTACAGTGTAAGGACCTTAAGTTTAAAATTTCAAGTCATTCCGTAAATTGGGAGTTGAGATATCGTGTACACAGACGCTCATACACACACACACACACCACACACACACACACACACACACACAACACACACACACACACCACACACACACACACACCACACACACACACACATACAGGCCAATACCCAAAAAACACTTTTTGGACTCAGGGGACCTTGAAACGTAATGAAATTTAGAAATTGGGGTACCTTAATTTTTTTTGGAAAGCAAGGAAACTTTCCTTAATATGGCAAGGAAAGTAAAAATGATTGCTTTTTCCTGATAACTAAGTAGCTAAATCTTACCCCAACAAAATGATCATTAACCACTTTAAATAAATACCATCACAACAACTATCACGATGTGGAATACTCATTCCGCTTTCTATCAATCAATGACAGGGGACAAAATTATCACTACTGTCATTGAATAAAACAATCTCATAAGTTTTCTTTGCTACAGTACAGTTCTGATTGGTATGATTTTTCTGTTCGTCCAAGCTTAAGCTGTAGTGCTGATCTCAAATAAAGTTCCCCCTTTCAAATGAACAATCTCAGAGAGAAATTTAGAATCTTCCAAGATAAGCTTGTTGAACCAGAAAACAGAAACCAGAACTCTATCATGATAGGTTATCTATTCATACATTGACTGTAATGCTGGAAAAAGTAAATATTAATCTGCAACAACCAGAAAGTTGAAAGATTCGATAGAAACAGTTTTAATTGAAGTTTATTCCGAATTGAGACTTTTAAAACTATATTGACAATCCGTTCCTATGCATGAAAGCCTAGTTCTTGTTTCTGTTTATAAGCATAGAATCTTGATTACTTTTCAATATGATGAATACTATTCTCCGTTTTTGAACTATATTTTCCAACGACACTACAGACTAATTTTTGAATATTAGTTATTTAAACTAGTACTCTATAGTGGTAACTATACAATAACTATGCAATAACAATACAATAACTATACAATAACTATACAATAACTATACAATAACTATGCAGTAACTATACAATAACTATACAATAACTATACAATAACTATACAATAACTATTTATAACCATGGTTATAACAACTGTACTATAAGGTAATAGCAGAGAATAAACAGGCTTGAAATTGTGGTTATAGTATTTTAAGGTTTATATACAGTATATTAAGGGTTATATACAGTATACAGGTAGTATTTTAAGGTTTATAGTATTTGATGTAATACAACTGGGAAACGCAGAGCTGTAACGGGTGTAACGCCATCACAGAGTTCGAAATCAGAGTTCGAATTCGAAATCAAGTTTTTCTCCAGACTTCAACAGAATATAGAGCTAAATTGTGTCCAAGATACATGTTGCAAAAGCAACAATATCCCTGACAATCTTGCTTTGTTTCAGGATACCTTCAGTAAGTAGTTGGAATTCAAACAAAGAAGTTGTAAATTGTTTCCAAGATCCCGCTCTGAAATATGTATGTCTTCTGAATTCCAATTCTGTACGGCAGATAAAATCACCTCAAGGTCGTCTCTCTAGCCTCGGGCGTTCAATAATGAATTATTGAGTAGGTGAGTGAGTGAATCATTAATAAATCCCACATTTTTTCTCGATTACCATGAAATAAAACTGAAAATTATTGTGTTTTGATGAGAAGAGAAGGTGTGGCTGCCTCTTCAGCGGCTGAGAATGTACGTAATTTTCCTGTTTTTGATCTGATTCATTAATAGTTATGTTTTTCACCTGTCATTGTTATTGTGTTTCTAATGAATTAAATATTCGACAATGGCGTTATTGCATGCCTGCTGGTTAGTTGACCTTGCTGAGGTTATTGTTTCCTGGTTGGAACACATTCAAGAAGAGAGTGGACGGTTTTTCACTTGAAATAATAACGGATATTGTTCTAACTTGAGAATAATGTCTTTTTGAATGTGAGAATTTGTATATGTCTTTAAATAATTTTTATCTTGAAAGAACACTAAAATCAGAAACAAACGTAAATCCGAAGTATTCATTTTTCTATGCGGAGATACACATTTTATTTGAACTGAATTCATCTGACATGATTGAATTATTTATAAATTAACTAAACAAAAAACTTGTATAACACAGAAATTTGTATAACTTTAGCAATCCATCATTTTGAACACCGCATTTTCAGTGATTTTCCTATTTCAATTCATTTAATATGGGTTATTTATTGTAGTCTAATCCATGTTCATTTTGTACGATGCATTTTCAGTGATTTTGTTATTTAAACTCATGTAATATCTATAATTTATTGTGTTCATATTTGTTCCTGATGGCTTTGAATTTAGGTTATTCAAATATTTCTATTTATGAATAACTCTCTTGCTTCTTTAATGTGTAGAAGAAATTTTTATCCTCTTATAAAATACGGTACTCAAGTAATTTATCTATTGGATAGAGAAAACGATACAATATTAAAAACAAAAACAGATCTGTTCTAATTCAGAAAAATATCAAGGATTATCTCAAAGAGATAATTCATTGTTTTATTACAGTATCTTATTCATGAAGTATATAAGGTTATACTATGAGTTATAATGAAGTCATTATCTCCATTAATTATTTTTCCAATGTATATATGTACTTTACACTATGAAGTACTGTGTAGTAATATGTAGAATGTAGCACACAGTTCAGAATATGTACAGTGTAGTACGGTTAAGTGTAAGAAGTCAAGTGAATAAGTAAAATAATTAGTGTAGTAGGACTACAGTACTATGTTGTACTGTAGTCTCTAAAGTTGAAATATATGAACCATCTAAAAATGACTTAATCCATCGGTTCTCTCACGTGTTTGAGACTTGCACATCACTCGATAAATGAACGTGATTCTGAACATCTGCATATTCCATTTAAGCGGTTATTTCCCGTGAAAAACGCCTGGTTCTCATAGACTTTTTGCAATTTCCTACTCCGGCGTTACATTTGGCGTCCCAATTCCAGGTTTTAGAGAGCGTCAGTAACTTCAAACGAGGTACTTGGAGCTCCACTCACCCTCCTATACCATTTTCTATCATTTCTCTACCCTGAATTCACTCCTCACTCCTTCCAAACTACCTAGATCCCCTCCCTATAAATCTCCCAGACTCTAAAACCAAATCGTATTCGAAATAGTCAACCTCCAAAAAATGTTCAAACCCAATGACTAGCCCCCCAAAATAAACAACTCTTCCAAAAGAGAACCCAAAAATTAAATTTAAAAAGAACTTCAAAATTTTCAAATCTCTTGACTAGTCCCCAAAATAATCAACCTATCACAAAAAACACTGATATTGAAATTGAAACAAACTGTAGCACTCCTGACACAAATGAAACTCTTTCCTCTTTAAAATTCCCCCTTAACATTTGAAAACCCCAAAAGTAACCCTTTTAACCTTCTCATTAATATTTTTCTCTAATACCCCAAGTTCCTCAAATCCGACTATAATAACACCCACCCGGAAAAAACACATTTTTCTTTAATCTTCCCCAAAACATATTTTAAAACAAACATCACCTGAACTAACTCATCCTCCTCTGAAATCTCAAGTATCAACCTCCCAAAAGTAATTCCAACCTCCTCCAACCTCCTCCAACCTCCTCCAACCTCCTCCAACCTCCTCCAAACTACTTCAACCTCCTCCAACCTTCTCCAACCTCCTCCAACCTCCTCCAACCTCCTCCAACCTCCTCCAAACTCCTCCAACCTCCTCCAACCTCCTCCGACCTCCTCCAACCTCCTCCAACCTCCTCCAACCTCCTCCAACCTCCTCCAACCTCCTCCAACCTCCTCCAACCTCCTCCAACCTCCTCCAACCTCCTCCAACCTTCTCCAACCTCCCCATTCTTCAAAACCCCCTCTTGAATTACTCTCAACACCCCCTGAATACTCATGTCTGGCTTACATAACATCATGAGGCATAATATCGATATCTCCCAATTCGAGATGCAGACCTGCCTACAACACTCCGAAGCCTCCCTATTATAATATCGATATCTCTCAATTCGAGATCCAGACCTGCCGAAAACACTCGAAAGCCAGCTAAACTAAAGGGAGCTTCAGTTCTAATGGACAGGTCGACGTACTCGAAATTTATTCCCATAGAAACGGCTATAATTCAATTTCAAGTCTGATTCCTGAGTTTCTCCAGTGATAATAGGTCTACGTACGAATAGAGCCTACAGCCTACAGATTGGTCTGGTCTGTTTGAGTTTTAATTAAAGTGAGACTTGTTGTGTGAGAGTTTTAGTTGAAGTATGACTTGAAACCAGACAACCCTAAGTAGATTGCCCTGAAACGAAGCATTGTGTAGGTGTATTTCCAATTAGGCACCCTGTGTTTGTTTTGATAACAGAGGGAGAAGGAGTTAAAAAAAGATAGAATATGCAGGGGAGAAGAATGAGAAGGGAGAAAGGAGGCACTTTTAAAGGAGAAAGTGCCAGACATGATAGAAGAAAGAGAGGGTAAGCGTGAAAGAAATGGAAAAAATCATACTTTAAGCGGAGGATTAAAAATGACTCAAAGAAACTATAATTGTTATAGTGAAAATGTCAAAATAAGAAGTGGATGGGGGAGGTATTTCGAGATGAAACAATACAGAGATAGATAGATAGAGATGAAAGATTGGGAGGGTGTGGAAAGCAATAGTGTGAGAGAGTAAAAGCTAATATGAGTGAGGAATTTATTCATAGAGAGTGATATCTGAGATGAAGTAAAGAATTAATTGGGGGTAATAAAAGTGTACGAGTGAAACAGATTCAAACAAAGGGATCGATGAACGTAATGTAGAAGAGAGATGAAAAGTGAAAGATGAGAGTGGAAATAGTAATGAAGAGAAGGAGAGAGTGCTAAAGAGTGAGAGAGTGTCAGAGAGTGAGAGAGTGTTAGTGAGAGAGAGGCTAATAGAGAGTGAGAGGCTGTTAGAGAGTGAGAGAGTGTTAGAGAGAGAAGGAAAGGATATAAAAAAGAGATTGAAGAGAATTATTATTGTGCTGTTCTAAAACAGAACCAAACGTTTTTTGTTTGTTTCGCATTCTTTCAAGTAGCGACTCGAATTGTTTCAATGTAAATTTGTAATGGAATGCTCTGTTGAAATATATTTTTGTTATTTCTGTCGAATGAAAAAAATGGTGGAACAGTGCTTGCTGTATCAATATTTCGGTGTTGTACCCACTCGAAATGAGAATTTTTCAATTTTTGAGAATTTACATAGGTGTGAACTCGGAGGATGATATTAAAAAGAATGCCATGCAGGGGCTTTGTTATTAATTTTTCATTCCGTTGCAATATTGGTGGAGGTATGATGAAAATATTTGAGGAGAAATTAAGACATTTCTAAGAGATGATTGAAGTGTTTCATCAGAATTTCGGAAATTATAAGTGATGAGTTCTCAAATTGGAGTTCATAAAGTTCCTTTTTATTAAATACGACAATTATTCGTTAATGATTTCCATCAAGATGCAGGTAGCTTCCTTATTATTTCCTGGTACTTCAGTTTTTATTGCTTCATTTTCACATCCCTCAGCAGAAGTTATGAGTTTCTACTTCTCAGATACAATAATAGGCAATATTGCTACATTGATAATAAGGCAATATTACACTTTTGATAACTGTAAGCTGAAGAGGAGTAGATAAGGGATCTCCTTGAAATTGAAATTCATAAAATTTTAACAGACCTTTCAGAGAATCATCCCATGTTTGAAATAAAAGGAGTATATTGCTTTCTATTCCAGAAAATGATTTCAAATTTCATTTAAATGAGTTCGGTGAAATGGACGCCAGAAGCTCTAGAAATCTTTTGCAGACTACACAAAAACCCAGAAAGCTTCCAATATAGGAATCTCAGTCATAACACAAGAAATAGAAACCTTAAATCACAGACATTGCTAGGGAGGCAACAAATCAACAACACTCCAACCTCATAGACACAAAACTCCATAATAGCTTCCTGCACACATCAAGATAGTAGAAAGCCCAATAACATTCAAAACCGCCTTTGAAAACTGGATTATAGCAACTGAAATTAAATTGCAAATAGGATTTCAAACAATATGTGAGCTTATGTACCCAACTTGCACACCTAATTTAATATTAAATAAATAAATAAATGTTTATTTCCCAAAAAAACTAAAACTACAACATCAATTACACAAAATATTAGATAAATTACAATATTGCATACAATAGTTAGTTACAAAAAAATTCTTATAATGTGTCCTTTACTTGTTTAGTTTTTTCTGTGTGGAAATTGACCTACTCCAATATGGCGTACCAAGTTCTAGAGTAGGTTTTGTTAGTTTTTTTGTGCGTATTATTAATTAGTTAGTGTTTAGTGAGTCATTAGGTGGTTAGTTATCGCTTGAATATTGTGCCGTTTAATTTTATTGTTATTTATTATTGTACCTTACCCAAAATTTATCACTGCAACAAGCATCTGATCTATAGCATGGGTTTCCATAGTTGAGTAAGCTAATTAAAAAAAATTCTTCATGTCTTAATTGAATTTTATATTATTTAAAATGACTGTATTTGAAATAATTTGCATAGTTTCTTTGTTTGCTTGTATTATTTGATTTTTAAGAAAATAAAATTTATTTATTTAATTCAACATAGCTCAAGTTATGATGCACCAAATTTAATCCAAAATAAATAGTTCAAATAACTTTATATTCTCGTCCTATGAATCAACTTTAATTTCTATTCCATTATTTGATAGTAAATAGTAAATTCGTATGGCTGTTGATGGTGGGGAGTCCCTTGCGGGAAGGTCCCACCGCCGGAATATATAATTTAAGTCGTCAATGGGCCTTACGACTGTCATACTTCAGCCGGGACAGTTTAACGTGCCCATCCGATAACACGGGAGTGATCTGGTTAAAAAACTTTTGGTAATGAGAGGGTTTGAACCCGGGATCTCTATGCTGCTACGCAAGCACTCTATTCACTAGACCACGGATCACTCCACCATCCATTATTTGATGATCCAAAACTACAGTGCCATTTCCTGAACCTACCGCTTAGACGAATACTGTTTAGACTTATAATAGCACTGTTTCCCATATTTTGATTTCCAAGTGGTTGTGACAACTTGAAGTTTTTTTATTTTATTCGCTAAGTATATTTAACGCAATACTACCTCAATAATAATGAGAATAAAAAAATCTAAAATATTATAAATAAATCTAAAATGGTATTGTCGTTGGTACAGATTGTATCATCTCTATGCTACCAAGCTCTATGCTATGAGCTCTAAGCTGTGTGCCACTCTATTATTTCTCTATTCATTTTGTGGTTATGGCGAGGGGCGAGGCTGGAGGTGGATGAGGAGGTGGAGGAGGTGGTGGAGTAGGAGGAGGTGATGGGGACGAGGAGGTGGTGGTGGAATAGTAGGTGGAGGTGGATGAGGAGGAGGAGGTGGTGGAGTAGGAGGAGGTGATGGGGACGAGGAGGAGGTGATGGAGTAGTAGGTGGAGGTGGATGAGGAGGAGGAGGTGGTGGAGTAGGAGGAGGTGATGGGGACGAGGAGGAGGTGGTGAATGAGGATGGGTGGGGTGAGAGGTGGATGAGGTTGAGGAGGAGGAAAAAGAATTGACGGAGAAGAGAGAACAGAGGATATAGGAGGAGCAAGAGGAGGGGGAAAAGTTGGTGGTTGTAGGAGGAGGAGGTGTGGGATGAGGATGAAGTGGTGAAGGAGGATGAGGAGCAGGATGATAAGGTGGAGGAAGAGGAGAATGAGGTTGAGGAGGAGGAGGAAGTGACAGAAAAGAGAGAAGAGAGGATATGAGAGATATGATGAACAGGAGGAGGAGTAGGAGGAGGAGTGGGAGGAAAAGGAGGATGATGGTGAGGAAGAGGAAGAGGAGGGTGAGTAAGAGGAGGAGTTGGAGGAATAGGAGGAGTGGTGAAGAGAAGAGTGGAAGTTGAGGAAAAGTTGGTGTAGGGGGAGTTGTTGGTGAAGGGATGAAGAGGAAGAGATGAAAAGTAGAAAGTGGTGGAAGAGATGGTGGAGAAAGATGTAGAGGAAGAGGAGGAGGAGAAAAATCTGACAGAGGAAGAGGGAATGAGGATGAGCTTCACAATAGGCAGGGAATGAAGCCGTGAGCGAACCAAGGAAGAGCAGAATTAGTAGGATGGAAAAGGGATGGGGTGCAGGGAGTTAAGAAGTAGGAGACAGAGATAGGGGAATAAGATCGTTGCAATAGACAAGGAATACGAGGTAACAAAGGATAAAATACAGTGGAAGTGAGAAGGAGACAACAAAAGCAAAATGGATAGAGAAGTTGAGTATACTCATAGTTAAAGTACAGGGAGCGATGAAAATAAAGAGGAGAAGAGAAAAGATGAAGAGTAAATAAGAATGAAGAACTGAGACTTGCAAGGTTAGAGGAGTAAGATTGGTTAGATGTATGAGGACTAGAAGAAAAGACAGGAATAGAAAATAGAATGGAGAGACTCTACAAGAAAATGAGAAGGAATAAACAAGAAAAGAAAGAAGTGGAGAAGAGGAGGAAGTAAATGTATTTGTGAGCTGATGGTTGGATTTAGAAAGATGAGTAGAAGTTGGAATGAGAACAGAGGAAATTGAGGAGAATGGTTGATGTGAGGAATTGTAAAAAGAAACGTAGAGTTGAAGTAGAGGAAGAGGAAAGGAAAGGGATCATTCATAAAATGAAGAAGTGAACTAGGAAAAATTGTTGGAGTGAAATTTGAAACTGAAAAGAAGAACTTAATTTAAAATTGGAAGAAAAGCAGAAGAGAAGACGGAAGAGTAGCAGATTGCAGAGAAATAAGAGAAATAATAAAAAAAGAGATAAATAATAAATGGAGGGAGGAAACGATTGTAGGAGAGGACAATGAAGAAAAATAATGATGGAAGAGAGGATGCAGGGGGTGAGAAAGGAAAAGGAAAGAGGAAAAACACTCAAAAAATAAGAAGCATGAAGAGTTGAGGAGACGAAAAAAGGAAAAAAGGGGAAGAAGAGGAAAAAAGCAAATCCATTTTGAGCGTCAGACTTTCCCCGGGGAAAAACGCTTTTCATGAAGGAAATCCAGACCGAGGCTCGGCCCGGAAGCCTTTCTCGGAAAAAGTAAACCCCAACTCACACCAACACACATGCGACACACACGCACGCACGCGCACCCGCCTGCAAACTCCAGGGCTTTGTTCGTTGCTGTTGTTCTAAAACTTTCGAATTAATCTCGAATGTTTTGTTGTTTTCATTATATTTAGAATTTTTTGTCGCTTCAGGATCTTTTTCGCTTCAGGTGATGGGATTGTGAAAAGAGTTTTCCTGATTGTAGTAATGACGTGCAATTCAGGAGAATTGTTTGCTCGGTACAAAATTTTGCAAACGTTTAAGTTAGTTGGATTGACAACACCGTTGTATCCATTATATTCAGTTGTTATCTTATTATTGGTTATGGGACTTTCCTTGTTGCCGTAATGACCTCGAAATCATCCACTTGATTGGAAAAAAATTTAGTCATACCCTGGAGCCTGGCAAATGACATGCATTTTCGATCAAAAATGTCGATAGCTGCTGTGTCGATATCAAACTGTGATTGACGTTGAAACTTCGAGATTACAGAAAGAAAAATACAATTATTCACATGGACCAATGAAAAAACTGTAAAATACAATGCGTTATGGAATCTTCTACTTACTAGACTCTTATTGACCTGTACCTAATAGAATCTGCTTGTATGGATGTATAACTATTTTCATCCCTTTTCAATGAGTTGGCTTGACAAACCAAAACTCTTGGAAATTTTAGACAGGTATATGAGATTTTTCCTCTTTCTTTTCTACTTGAATGAAATACTAATTTAGAGTTCTCATTCCCATTCATTCTAGCTGATATTGGTGAAACTTTTATCTAGAAGAGTTCCGCCCATAATTTCTGTGATGGGATAAATAGAATCACGAACAATAATATTGACAATGATGAACAAATATATACTAGTCTAGAATAGAGATGGATGCAACAATGACGGAAAGTAAATATTAATAAATAGTCTTCCAGATATCTGAATAGGATGTTTCCTTTCCCCTGTAAAATTACAAACAATGCATGCATGAAATTGTGTGAAATAAATAGAATTAAACTGGATTATTGAATAAAGCTACAGTATAAACTTCCTCCCAAATCAACTACATTACAATTATTCCATCTCAGTATCAGCACTACTTGGAAATTCAATATCAATTTTCTGTTGAAACTAAATTGCTAACAAAGTTTTGGTAGTATTTTGTATGCGGTGGACTCTATTCCATAATTATAATTGAGGAAAACTGTGGAAAGCTCTCTATAAGAGATTTTCCTGCTTCTCGGTATAATCTGATTATCTGTCTACTAGGTATGAGAATTCTCAGTATTTCTCATTTGTGGATGAGACGATATTGTTTTCCTTGTTTCATGAGAGACGGAATAGAAGGCTTGCTGTAAGTTACGAGTTGTTATAAAATGTATAATGTACTATTTTATATTTCAGCACATGAGAAGCATAATTCATAAAGTTGTGTATGCCATTTATTATAATATAATAGAATATTAATATAATAGGATATTTTCTCAACTCGATCGACAATGTATCTATATTTATACCATGAGAAGGCATCTCTAGGCACGTATATAGAGTATCCTACCTCTTTCATGGAATTTGTATATTGTATTTATGAGAACAGGTTCCAGGTATAATACGAGGTATATTGTACAAGACAAACTTTCAATGCATGTAGCAAATTTGTATCATGCCAAATGCAGGTAATAATTCCACAAACATCAAACTTTTGCATTCCACTTTCCAGATTAAAATTTGGAATTTGAATAGAAATCCAGTTTATTCCATTATTTTCTAGATTCTTGAACGTTCGAAAACTATCCCGTTCGTTTTTACATACAGCAAATTTTACTCATATTCAACTTCTATTGTATAGACCGAGAATTGTTTTCCATTTCATGTTACAACTGGATTGTTATACGCAGTATGTCGTGGAATCCCAAATCGGCTGAAAGTTTATTCTATGAAACAATACCCAACACATTTTATTTGATTGAAAATCTGCAACCCTTTTCCCAGAATTAATAAAATATTGTTGTCTGAAACTCTCCACTCTGAAAGCTGCTTTTGTGAGAAGGAGAATAATCAGAATTGAATGCATTCAATTTATTCCCTGCTTTGAAATCTGATTAGAACTTCCTCAGAATCAGCTCATTGTATCAATAATTCACAATAATTGATTACCTTGTCAGTTGCAGGTTACTGATGAAAATGTATGTTACATGCATGTTACAAAGTAAATTGAGGAAAACACTCTACTTCATAATAGATTGGTTTTCTCTATGATATATCATATAACTGTTTTATAGGGAATATGGATTTTGATTGTTTTCCTTGTCACTTATTTGCAATGAAATTTGAGTTTGTAGATAGCTGAGTTGTTGTTTGTAAACTTTAAATCACATTGATTGAGGTCGTTCAATAAGGGAATATTACTGGGAATTGATCCCGAGCTAACAGAATGTTTTCAATTCTGCAATCCAATTTTGTTTGTTGCTTGTAATGATAATAATGATATTATCGGGTGACCTGGCTTGCTCAGGTCTGGTGTCAGAGTTTTTTGGTCGCAACTGATCAATTTCAGGGCCTCTGACATGACCTAACGACTGCTTTCTAGGCAGCCGGGACCGACGGCTCCGGGTTTCAGAAACACTTGTTAATTGTAATCCTAGTTGTATTATACTCTTCATAGTTGAGTAGTAATTGTTTATAGTGAAGTTGTATCTCCTAGTAATCTTCTAGTTGTGTTCCATCTATATAATAAGAGAGAGTAGGGTTTGTGTTTGTTCGTTTGTTCGCATCAAAACATGTCAACTAGTGGATTGCATACCGGAAAAACGAGAATGATTTAGATCTCCAAATTTTGAACATAGATTCTAAAAATATCAATCTCGTGCACCTGTAAGCCCAAATTTCAATTTTCCTTCTAGATTTTTCAGAATTAATGTTCAAACTTCACTAATGGTTCACATGATTTCATAAAAGAATCACCAAATCATATGGTCGAAATTAAAAAAGGAACATCTGTTTCAATTATTGCTTTCTACCTAATACCACTTAACCTCAATAATATTGTTTTGATAATTGATAAATATTTTCAATAATAATGATAATATTTTTATTCTAAATATAATAATAGTATTGTTCTGATAATTTATAGATATTTTCATTTTCACAGACTCTGTATAATAATATGGTGAATGGGAAACAGCTGCATCAAATTTATCTCAAAAACATCTGTTTAGAAAAAACTTTCCCCCAGTTCTTAGACCAGTTATAGAATAGACACGGTCCATTGTATATTCATACTGGAAGTCGATGAAGCATCGTGACGTCAGCATCGGATAGAAAAGTTTTCTGCAGAGTTTGTTTACTTTGTTCTCTATTTATATTTTCAATTCTTCTGGGTTTCATTACGTCAAGTTTTAAAATAGACCCTTGCGGAGCACGGGTTACCTGCTAGTTGGAAATAAACCAAACTGTAGTTGAAATAGAGTTGCTAACCTAAATTTTGATGTTTTAGGACTAGAGAGAATTGTGAATGAGAAATGAAGATTGGTGAACGTCAAGATTTGCTGCTCTTGTGACATTCACTTGACTGACTAGAAACTGTCAGGTTCATTTGGAGTTTGAATGAAAAGGGAAGATTTCATCAGAGACAAATAAAATTTTCAAAAGACGCAAATTGTTCTAGATTTATGCAAAAAACAGAAATATGGTACTTTCAAACCATCCCCATCCCCTTAGCACAGGGAGTGGGGGTGAATCTGGACAAATTGAATACAGGTATCATAACTCTATGATTTCATTCTTTATTGATGAAGAATGCTAAAAATTTCAATCAATCAATAGTTTATTTTTCCTTCATACAATGCATACATGAATGTCTATAATTACGTAAATACAAGTGACAATTAACAAAATAAGTTAAAAGTGAAATAGTATTATTATTAAATATGGAAAGTCCCTGAAAAGGTTAAAAACCTAAGCGCAGGGGCCGAGTGTTAAAATTATTTCTAAGATAAATAAAATTGGTGGATTCCTATTAACATCTAAATTTGAAAAAATACAAAGTAGGAGAGTAAAAAAAGTAAGAAAATACGAGATAACAAAATAAAAAAGTAGACATTCTTGAATGATTGTGAACTTATCCTAATACAATATTACAAGAAATCACTTATCCTAGGATGTGAAGAAGCAATCCATAAATCTATCTCTCTTAGAAGTCTTCCATTCAAATTATCTGTTATAAAAAGAGCAGGTATCACATTTATAAGCTTATGAACAATATAATTAAACTGTCTTCTACAAATGGATAGAACTGCATTGAGTGGTTCAAAGGTAATGGTAATTTGAGGTTAATCTCATTATAGAGAATGGAAAATACGCTATCATTTGAACCAAAAAAACTCAAATAATCAATACACAACTTGATTCATTTTTGAAATAAGTAATTCAAGAAAGACGTTATCTAGAAATTATATCGTTTCATATCTTAACATTCCCAATAACAATGTAAATTAACGGTTTCCCTCCAAAAATTCTATGCTAGAGTGAATGTTTAATACTAGATCAGGAAGCACATGAGGAAGAAGAAAAAACAAGCAATTACAAAATGCGAAAACGAACAAATACAGTTCAAAGAACTAGAAATGCTGATGATTTTTGTACTCTATAATTAATTGTTGAAAGAATTATTGTAAACTTGATTAATTTATCTCTTAATTAATCCTTTCCAACAAATTTCATAACTAACATGTTATTTTCAACCTATTTATAGAGAAAATACTGAAATAGGAGAAAATCTGACTGGAACGTCCGTTTCATGCAATTTGCTAATGCACCTCTGAAACTAGTGAGCCAGCAACCGGGATAGCAGCAGAACGGGCGCGCGTAATTCAAAGCTAGCTGGCTTTTGGTTTAATTGGAGTCAACCTGATATCCCCTACGTCTGGCAACAATATCATGAACAGAATTAAATCGCTGGCCACCACATTATATTAAGTCCACCTCTTCCTCCTCATATTCCTCATCATCATCATTCACTTTCTCCTCTACCTCCTCCTCCACCACCTCGTCCTTCTCCTCATCATCATTCACTTCCTCCTCTTCCTCCTCTTCTTCCCCTTTTCCTACGTCTCTCTTTCACCCTTCATAATTTTTATCTAACCCTACACATCATCCTCATTCTCATCATCATTTTCTCCTCATTTCTCTCCCCATATCCTTCTCCTCTACTACCATCTCCTTCTCCTCCTCCTGCTCATCGTCCTCCTTTTCACCCCTCACTGCTTTCCGCCACATACAAATGGGATTTCCTCTTCTTTTCTATTTCATTATGCTATTGCCTATTCCACCAGTTCTTCATCTTCTGATCCTACTTATCCTTCTTCTGCTAATCCATATATTTCGACTGTGACTTTTCACAATCTTCAACTTCTTTTCCCCTTCTTCTTTATTTTAATCATGTTCCTCTCTTATACCTCTCTTAAAAATGGTTTTAATAAAGGCAGCTATTCAATTCAATTCAATCCAATTCTCTTCCTTCTTCTCTTCCTAAGGCTTCCATTTTAATCATCCTATTACACCCATATAAAATATCATGTTCCAGATCATCCTTATTTTCCTAATTCCTCTCTTTCTTTTGTTACTCTTAATTTCCATCATTCACTTTATGCATTTTTGTCATTACTCTCCTCTATTATCATGCTGTTTCTCTCTTCCTCCTTCTCTAACCAGGCTCTCCATAAATCCCAAGTTTCTCAGCCAACTAATTGTTTCCTTTTCCTTCTCTCCATCATTCTTCTATTTTTCGTCCCCTTCTCATCCTCCTGTTCCTCATCTCCTACTTCTTGTCACTCTTGACTGCTCTTCATCACAAACAGATATGATCTTTTCTTCTACCTTATCATCCTATTCCACCCGTTACTTCATCCTCGTTATGTTTAATATTCTTCTCTGAAAGTTTATCAGTGCTCCATTTTATAAGCAACTACTTTGCAATCTTCTTTTCAACCGCCTCTTCCTCTTCCTCCTCCTCCTCCTGCTCCTCTTCCTCCTCCTCCACCACCTCATCCTCCTCCTCCCGCTCCTCCTCCTCCTCCTCCTTCACCTCCTCCTTCTCCTCCTCCTCATCCTCCTCTTCCCACTCATCCTATTCTTCCTCCTCCTCTCACTGCTCCTCCTCCTCCCACTCATCCTATTCCTTCTCCTCCTCCCACTCCTCCATTCCTCCTTCTCCTCCTTCTCCTCCTCCTACACATCTTTCTCCTCTACATCATCATCTTCTTGAATATCTTACTGCTATCCCCACACTTTATCTTCGTCCTTATTCTTTATGTCTCTATCATCCTCCTCTTTCTGTTTTCCCCCCTCCCTATTCCACTATAGTCCATCTCCACTCCTCCCACCCCCTCGTTCTAAACTGAAATTCACTTTATTCTGTCAGCATTCCATATGAATAGCATTGATGTTCCCCGTTCGATCACTGCTGATAGTTTTTAGTGAATCTCACTACATGCAGAATTACCAACCTCTAATCACAATCTCTTTAATTAGCCGAAATTGTTTTACCCACTCACCCTGCCTCACCACTAAACTATCCTGGAACTACCGTCGATGATGCAGAAATTCAATAACCTAATATCAGGACACCAATTAGCTCAAATATCCTTCATACGGTTCATGGGATCATATTAGATCTCTGCTGCTGATGATGATTGTGCCAACATAGGCCTGAGGCTTGTGCGAGGGTAATTGGAGGAGGGATCGTGATTTATGATAATTATAGTAACAGTTAAGGTGGGTGGCGAACCATCGGGAAGTGCTTTTTGAACTCATAACAGAGACAGACGAATATCTTTCTCTATTGAGTATTATTTTCTCTATAGTTATAGTCAGCATACTAACTAGGGAATAAGTTTGTAGAGTGAATATTGATGTTCTGGAACTTTTCCATAATATTGAAGAG
Source organism: Nilaparvata lugens (assembly GCF_014356525.2). Taxonomy (NCBI): domain Eukaryota; kingdom Metazoa; phylum Arthropoda; class Insecta; order Hemiptera; family Delphacidae; genus Nilaparvata; species Nilaparvata lugens. Next base: position 31,981,673 of record NC_052513.1, on the reverse strand, counting down.
ACTTGAGATATTTTTGACATAGATTCACAACTTGAAAGTGGATTTTCTGACAATATCTCAAGTCTTTTCAATAACTAGGAAATCTCTGGATTGAAGTCTATCCAGGGACTTTCTCGTAGTGTGCTAGTGTAGCAGATCTAAAACCTCGAGCAGACATCATTCCAACCAGAGAGTGATGTAATTTACATTCTACATTCAACATGTAACTCTTGAGGTGCGTACAGATATACGCGCCGCGAACATGAGCAGTTCACTTTTACATTAGTGCTATTTGCATTGTAAATAAATAAATAAAATGAATCAGCTGACTATATCTGTATTTTTACAGAAACAGTAAGATACAGATATAAAAAGCTTGGCATCAGCTGATAAAAAGTGAATTGCTCATGTTCGCGGCGCGTAAATCTGTACGCACCTTTAGACCCAAACGTTACATTCTTCACTTTGTGGTTCTAACGGAAGAACATCCACTCCACTAATTAATAGGATGAGTATTAATATGACGTGATATAAGAATAAGAATTCAGCAATAATGAACGCAGATATTGACATCGTATTAATAATGTAATGGAGAGAAGGTCTTTTGAAGTGAGGTTTTTTGATTTCTTGATTTCGTTGATTTCCCACGTACATCAGTATTTGTCTTTTCAATTATTGTTTTACATCGAATTGCTTTCTACGGATCTTGCAGTTTTGACGCTTTACTGAGATTACTTTAATTCAGTATCAAAAGGTGCTATAAAATGCTCAAGTATGTAATAAAATATGTAATTTGGTTACTCATCACATGCAAAATTGCCAATCTTTGTCATCGACCTTGTGATTTATAGATTAAAAAAATTCTCAAAGTCGAAGACATTTCATAACTTTCCATATTCACGAACTCAGTTATCATGTTTATAATAATCAGTTTAACATTAAGATTTTGTTTTTTTCAGTAATTATAAGTTTTTATTCTAAGTTTATACATCTTTATAACATTTGTTTTATGTAAATTGTGTTAAGGAGGCAAGTTTTGGGTTTTACCTGTTTGCCTCCACATATTTCTTGTATGAAAATAAATAAATAAACATGACCAATAAATTAAACCTTATTTAGGAATTTCAGCTTCAATATTAAAGACAGTTTTTGTAGATAAGTTTAAATACTTGAAAAGGTTATACGACGATTAGGTAATATTAATATTACTTTATGTGTTGCTTCTCTGCTCTTTTACGTGTATTTACGTGTACCTGTGTATCAGAAATATAAGTGTAAACAAATATCTCACCATGTATTTACGTGTGACAGATGCTATCATTTTCCTTATTTTTCCTCGCTTTTGTAGGATTTCAGTAGATGTTAAGATGCGAAAATGTCAATAACATATTTATAATGACTAAACCCCAATAGTTGACCGAGCGAAGTGAGGTCTAAGATTCAAGTCGACGGTTTGGCATTTCTCTAATGTTTAAATGTTTATATGTTTTTATGTTGCGCATTTACGGCGAAACGCGGTAATGGATTTTCATGAAATTTGACAGGTATGCTCCTTTTTAAATTGCGCGTCAACGTATATACAAGGTTTTTGGAAATTTTGCATTTCAAGGATAATATAAAAGGAATAAGGAGCCTCCTTCATACGCCAATATTACCGTAAAAATCAGACTATAGAATTATTCATCATAAATCAGCTGTCTAGTGGACTATAATACTACTCGTTCAAAAACATCGAACATCTTGAATATGTATCTTTCCATCAACGTTAGTAGACAGGTTGACTATTTATAATACTACCCGTTCAAAAACATCGAACATCTTGAAAATGTTTCTTTCCATCAACGTTGTAGACAGTTGCAGCCAGACCTGATAACAGCGCTCACTCACATTCCGTGACGACACGTCACGGAACGATAGGACAGAAAGTTCTATATTTATTTAGGATTTTTTCTAGACATTTAAAATTGATAAATTATTTATTAATTTTTGAGAAAACATAACAACAGGTCAATGTAACTTACTGAGCGCGAGGTCTACTGTTCACAGAACTACTAGTATACAAACACCAATTATAAGCAGTATACCATTTTTATAGTCGATTATTTCATCTTCAACAAAACCAATACGATATCTTTCGACTGTATTCTAAAAATGTGAATGGAGGGAATACGCAATATGACAAGGTCGTTGTAATTCATTGAGATAGGAGTGAATGATAATAGAATTCATGAATGAAGTTTGAAAGGCTTTGATCGAAACGTGTCAAGGTGATTCAGCCTAACAGACTAATGGTTAAAGTCCGCACATGTTAATGTCATATAGTAGTTTTTTGATTTGATAAGCTTGAGTATTGTAAAGAAACTTTGAAGGATTCAGTTGGTATTTCAGATCATATTTGAGTATTATTATTTGAATCATTTATTGATTGTGGGTTCCAAAGATATGATTTTATGTTAGATACATCTTGATAAATCAAGTTAAAATATGAGGAATAATGTTCCTCTTAGGAGTAATAAGTGATATATTTACAGCTCAGGTGGATGAAGTATATGTTATACTAGCAGTTAACCCGTGCCCCGCAAGGGTCTGTTTTAAAACTTGACAAACTGAACACTTGACCGATGAAGTATATGTTATACTAGCAGTTAACCCGTGCCCCGCAAGGGTCTGTTTTAAAACTTGACAAACTGAACACTTGACCGAGTGGAATCGTGAAGAGTTTGAAGTAGGCCTAGAACCATCATCGGTTAATTAAGAATCAATATAAAAAATATCAAGTTAAGTTCAGTCCAGTAGTTTAGACGTGATGATGCGTCAAACATAAATTTTCCTATCCCGTACTTGTATAAGCCTTCTCTTCCATTTATTATGGTATAGATAAGTTCTTGAACTTGGTGCTAACCTAATAAAGTGACAGAACTCAAATCTTGTTCAGAAACCTTACTTAACTAAATGCTAACCTGACAAAATTGGACTGATGGTTATTAATTTAGTTACAAATTTTAATCATATGTTTAAGAGGTAGTCTCTCTACATTATAGTTCTACATTAACATAAATGGTATGTACATTTCAATTAAAATATTCATGTCCCATTAATGAAATTTGAAAATTAGTTCTGAAAAATCTAGAAGGAAAATTGAAATTTGGGCTGCGAGGTGCACAAGATTGATATTTTAAGAATCTATGTGCAAAATTTGGAGATCTAAATCATTCTCGTTTTCCCAGGATGCACAATCCACAAGTTAACATGTTTTGATGCGAACAAACGAACAAACACAACCCTACTCTCTCTTACTATATAGATTATAAAGTTATATGTTGTTTGAAGCAAACTGCATTTCTAGTTTGAGATATTGATGAGTTATAAGAAATTATCTTGTTAATGGATTCAAGGAGGGGCAGAGATAGAAGCAGTTCACAACTTGATCACCTACAATTGCGTTTAATTTAACAGAAATCGGTGTAACAAGGTGACACTTTTTCAGTTTATTGAATTTTTTTCAGAATTCTTCACTCGAAGTCAAATCGCAGCCTTCAATAAACCAGAACAATTAGTCTCCTGATGTATTAATGTTCCAACTTTAGCAAGCAGGTTCTGTTAATTAAGAATCAGGTTTCCGAAAAAATCATTTATTCAGTGACATATTGTCAATTTTAGTTTGGTTTCGTATATGATATCATTCCAGATACTGTAAATTGGATATGATAGAATATATGGAATATCGTTTATCAAATATATCTGAAAAATATTATTTCAATATAGAATAAATCCTAACTCCGCCCAATAAATAATTTTCTCATTTTTCATTTAATTTCAATAAATTCTATGCTATATCCTGCTCTTCTTGTCCTCACCATCTTATCCCTCTTCTTGTTATGTTGTTCTTCTCTGTTCATCAATTCTTCAACCCACCTTCCTTTATCTCATCTTTATCCTTATCCTACTCCTCCTCATGTTCCTTCTTCTCTTCTTCAAACACATCCACTGATCCACTGCATCCTCCTGATTTTCCTCACATTTTCTTATCATTCAAACTTATTTTATTTCGTTTCCATTTTCATAAAGTTATTCCAACTCATTCTTCTTATTCTATGACTCCTGGTATCATAGAATATTGTCGACCCATAGAAATGTTTCTCACATCTTCCTTTTCTACCTCTTGATTATTCTCTTTCACTTATACATAATTATCCACCTCCTTGTTCTCAATCTTCTACCTACCATCTCTTCCTACGCTACACCTATAAAGAATAATACCTCGTCTTACAGTATTCATAGACTAAAATAGAATAGAATAGAATGATCGCCTTTATTTTCGACCTAGGAGGGCGAAGTTAGGGCACAGTGGGCCGACTTAACCCTTACACTTAACCCTCAAATTCATATTTATATTAATTCGGTCAAACACATGTTTTTCTCAAGAATAGTGTATAGTTATAGTGTATATACTATCCGTGTGTTTTTCTTCTTTCTCTACTCCGTTTCCTTAGCTTTTTCCTTATTCATGTTTTTCTTCAATTACTTCACCATCTTCCTCCTCCTCCTCCACCTCCTCCTCATCATTCTCTTTCCAACCAGGAAACTCATTCCTAACCTCTGGTTATTCTTACCTTCTCTTTATAACTTCTCTACGTTTGATATAACATTTCCACACTCTCACTCTCAATGGAGGGTTAAGTGTAAGAGAGGGCCGACTGCGCCCCAACTTCGTCCTCCTAGGTCAATAATAATAGCAGACATTCTATTCTATTCACTCTTCTATCCAGCCTTCTCCTCCTCCTCCTCCTACTCCTCCTCCTCCTCCTCCTCCTCCTCCTCCTTATAATTATTAGTTTCTTCTCTACTCTTTCACTTTTAAATCCAGCCTCTTCCTCATAATTATTTCTCTTCTCTCTTCTTCCTACTCTTCCTCCCCCTCCTTTACCAGATGACAAACCGTAGAACGAGTGATAAGTCATTCGTCGTTGCTAGACGCACGTCTGCCAAGATTTGCGAGCTACATGCATCACTCACGTTCAGCCAGAATAATTAATTTCGCCAAGTTGAGGCCCACAAACACACCAGTTGGGGCTTTCAAACATCCACCACATATACCTATACACTACACACATCTCAAACACATATATCTACGGCGCATGCGCAGAACGTGCCTACTTAGTGAACTTGAGGCGTCTTCACGGAGTTGAGTTGATTGATTCCCGTACAAATTCCCAGGATCTGTTCTGGCCAAATTGAAGGCATTATTCTTTCGTGAGGGGTTGGGCTTGGCTCAGCCTCGTGTATCGGGTTTGGGGAGATGGCAGATAAGTGGAGAACATCTTAGCTCCATCTTTCATTGTAACAGCCTGTTTATTTCGAGTTTCGCTGCCAGTATAATAATAACAGCAATAAGTTTCTACCATGTGTATTGTATTGGAGTTCGATTCGTTATATAGGGCCTACACTTTTTTTCAAATAGAAATAAGGTATTATTCAAGCATCAATTAAGGAGTACCTCTTTTATAAGACTCATTATCAAACGATGCAATGTCTCATCAGATTATTTCATCATCCAATGATAATGACCGATTGATCTAATGAGCTGAATAAAACCTGCCATGAAATAACAATATATAAAAAGGATACCTTGACGTCATTTTTATTTCAATAATTTCTAGTTTTTTTATATATAGCCGTTCTTATTTCATCTTTAATTTACTATGAGAAGTTAGCTTTTTTCAAGTTCAGATTGCAGTCTCAATACGGTAACAATACAATAATTCAGCTGTGCTGAATAGTGAGTTGTTTTTTACGGCTGTAAATTTTGTAAAATTACTAAAAATTGTCCAATTAATGGTGATTTGAGTGTGATATTTTCGTTTTTTATTCTGTTTACAACCGTCAAAATTTAAAAATCTCAGTTTTCGTTGTTTTTGAGTGAAAATGGACTAAATTTCAGTAAAGTGAAATCATAACCCTATTTTGGACTTTTAAAATGCTTTCTAAATTTGGGAGAAAAATAGTACAAGGAGTATCCTTAGTTTTTCTCTCCCAATCAGTGCTTCTTTGTGAAAAATATAAATAAAAAAGATACATTATACAATTTTGATACACAAGTTTCAATACACATTTGATACAATTGAATTTATACAATTTTGATTTATTGTCAGCTTTCAAAGCTACATTCTATACTAAGTAAGGTTTATAAAACTTGAACATTTTATAAGCTTTTGTTTCAATTCGCGAGTGAACTAGAGAGGGTCTGTGTACTATAAGAATTCTCAAGAACCTCCAGTCAGCGTTCAGTTGTATACCATCGCGCTCTATCATCAATAAATTGCATCACCATTGTGATTGTTTAATTTTGAAATTTCTTCATTGATCCATGTAGTAACATGATAAGAGAAATGTGCAAAAAAATAAACATCCATTCAGAACAATTTTATTATTCTGTTCATTGCAGGAACTAAGTGCCGTTTGCACAGTATCAGTTTGAACTGAATTTCATTTTAAACTGGATTAAATCCTTATCAAATCTCGTCCGTAATGATATGGTTTATTTTGAGTTCAAGCAACCAGCTGATTAAATTCTGTTCACTGTGCAAACGGCCTTTCGACGACTCGTCTACTTAATACAACTAGTTATAATTTCATAATGAGGGATGATTTCACAATGTTACTTCGAGGTACCCCTTTTCGAAACTGTATTGAAAGCTCAACCTGCTTAATTATTCAAGGTGAAATATTGCGGAAGTAAGAGCTGTGGTTGTAGAGAATTGTGCAAACAAACATAAAAACATGAACAAAGCATACTCCAAAACAAAACACAAGTGCTAGGGATGAATCGAACTAAGAATGGATGAAAAATCGAAAAACGTGTAGAGCTCTGTGGGGGGTCGTTGGTCACTTAACCCCCATTTCCCCCTCATAAAAAGGTTCTTGTCCCTCCAGGTTGAGCCCCCCTCAAGGCTCGTTCCCCTCCTCCCTTCACCATAGCTGTTTGGAAGATGGAACAGGAAATTAAATCCAAAGAAGAGATTCAGAATGAGTGAGATCCGCTGCTCCTGTGTGAGAGACAACTTCCGGTCTTCAGATTGGAGATTGTGTGATGATGATGATTGTGATGATGATGTAGGCTTGATTGTTTGATTGTGCAACACCTACTTCACTGTTAAATTTGTAATCGAATTCCATGCAGCAACTCTTTTCTCGTCTAGTGTCCTTCCATAGTGGTGTCTCGCAGGCAAGTGGGCAGGTTCTACTTTTATTTCCACAATTTTCATTTCCGACTTGCAAATTTACATAAATTTAAATAATTCGTTACTACGCCATTTAAAGTTTCAAATAGTCCATGCCAATCTACTAAATTATTACCTATATCATATATATGATATTTTATATGTCCTCAGGCCATATCCAATACATAAACTGAATAGTAAAAATTTACAAAATCTTATCATTTATAGAAATATTTATAAATACATTTGAATCGGCTCTCCATTGCCGCCCATCGATTATCAGAGAGGATGGTAATAGAATCATTCTATTTCATTTGTGAATAAACATTCTATTTTCTATTCCTCTAATTTACTATTCGATACATTCCATTTTTCTTCTAAGATATAGTATGAGACAGGCATAGAACAGTGTTCGTCTACATGTGTGTTCATAATACTATGATATACATAGTTATCGATCCATATACCAAGATTTATTTAAGGTTTATTTTGGAATATCGTTTTGCAAGTTCATATTGTATCATTATATTCATATGATGAAGGTGTGAAAACAAATCAATACGAATACAATATGAACTTGCAAAACGATATTCCAAAATAAACCTTAAATAAATCTTGGTATATGGATCGATGAATATGAATATGAATATGATGAAGATGTGAAAACAAATCAATACGAATACAATATGAACTTGCAAAACGATATTCCAAAATAAACCTTAAATAAATCTTGGTATATGGATCGATGAATATGAATATGAATATGATGAAGATGTGAAAACAAATCAATACGAATACAATATGAACTTGCAAAACGATATTCCAAAATAAACCTTAAATAATCTTGGTATATGGATCGATGAATATGATATGATGAAGATGTGAAAACAAATCAATACGAATACAATATGAACTTGCAAAACGATATTCCAAAATAAACCTTAAATAAATCTTGGTATATGGATCGATGAATATGAATATGAATATGATGAAGATGTGAAAACAAATCAATACGAATACAATATGAACTTGCAAAACGATATTCCAAAATAAACCTTAAATAAATCTTGGTATATGGATCGATGAGTGTCTCAAATGGGACATCCATGTAAACTTCCTATGTAAGAGACTAAAATACCTATCTTATAAATTTTATTAATTGAAAAATGTGCTATCTTTCTCAGAATGCAAACAGGTATATACGGCACTAGTAGAATCCCTAATGCGATATGGTTTAATAGTTTGGGGTGGGACTTACGATACCCATATTAAAAACCTTTTTCTAATACAAAAATTCATCATAAAGACAATTTTAAAGAAACCTAGAACTTATGATAGTAAGATTTTGTTCAGTGAATTTGATGTTAAAACTATACGACAGTTATATCTTAGTTGCATAACAAATTACAGTTTTAAATACGAGCATAATTTCCCTCTAGCCGATGACATAAATTATAATCTTAGACCCAATACAATAAGAAAATATGGAATATAACACCAACTCAGCTCTTCTTAGAAGGCAACTCTACTACATTAGCAGTAAATTCATATACTAGAAAGTGAATTTCCACTCAATAATTTCCGAAATAATAAACACAGAAAAAGAGCCATAGAGGCATGGCTGAACTTGAATTATTTCCAATCGTTGACTTTTATACAATAATCAACTTCATATTATAAATTATATTTTCGAACACTTATATTATATATTACTAGCAAGAACCCGTGCTTCGCAAGGGTCTATTTTAAAACTTGACAAAATGAAAACTTGACGTAATGAATTATATAAATCTAAAGTGTAGGTCATATCTAAATTCACAAAGAGCTCGATTCTTGTTGGCAAGATAGATGTTATTCAATGCAGAAATCATTGTTATTTTACTAAAAGATAGGATAAAATGAATAGTTCTCTTTCAGGGGGAGTTTTGACAACCCACAAAACTCATTTTTCATTTGAAGAAATAATATCAAAAAGGTGCATAGGACCTTACTTTTTTGTTCAGCTTGCCAAAATACCACTCATTTCAATATTAAAATTTTCGACTGACTGTACAGTGAGTCAATCATTCTACAGTATCAAGGCTTGACTAATTTTGAAATTTTAATTAAATAAAAATGGTAGAGAATAATTATCATGTAGATATCAACACCTTTATTTAAAGACATATTAACTGCATGCGTTTTCATATTGCCGATACAGCATTGATAAAACTGTAGACGTTTATTTAGCAGTCTCAAAAAACTTTTCTAGTTGAAAAATTAATAATACATGCCACGTGTAGGCTTATACATTGCATCAGGAAAACGAAGTTCAAAACTATGGTTTTCCTAAACATATGCTTTTGAGATAATTTCTTTGATGCAGCTGTTCCACATTCACCATTATAAATTATACCGAAAATAAAAATATTAAATTTCTGTGAAAATAAAAATATTTATTGATTACCAAAACAATACTATTATTATATTAATGATAATAATTAATTATCAAAACAATACTTTTATTATATCAATAATTATAATATTATTAAACATATTCATCAATTATCAGAACAATATTATTGAGGTTGAGTGGAATCAGGTAGAAAGCAATAACAGAACAGATGTTCTTTTTTGAATTTCTATCATATTATTTTGTTATTTCCAATGATTACAACATATGTTAGAATATCACATGTCAATAAATAAATTATCTCATTTCCATATGGCACTCACCTTACCATGTTCATAACCTTACTTAATAGGATCCTTTTCCATCCTTTGAAACCCTTAGAGGCAAAATATCTCAAAATCCATTCTTAGTGCGCGTCTAGCATGTTTGAAGAATATTTGTGCAAAGTTTCAAGTCTGTAGGATAATTAGTTTGAGCTGTAGTGTGATTTTACATCAACATTTTCGAAAAATGCCCTCTCCTGGACCCCCCTGTTCTCCTGATCGAGATTTTTCTGCATAGATCTAATTTTTTTTCGTAGCTGAACAAAAAAGTTCCTCATGACTTTGCTGTGAAATGAGTGGTTCAAAAGTAGAAAATTTTGGGGGGGGCCCAGCTCCCTCAGGGGGGAAAATTTCTGAAAATCCTTTCTTAGTGGATGTTTTCAGGCTACCATAAACAATCGTGCAAAATTTCAAGCTTTTAGGCTCAGTAGTTTGGGCTGTGGTGTGATTTCAGTCTGTCGGGGCTTAGCCTTTTATAAGTATAAGAGAAGAGAAGAGATATCCCTGATTAAGGTGATCTACGACTCACACTGGCGCACAAGGAATCTTCCTTTTGCCGGTGTTTTTGCCTCACCTACTGTACTTATGCATGTGCACATAATTTGAATCTTAATTTTATAACTATTATTTATAATATAAAGGATATCATTTCGTTATTATATCTAATTAAATAAATGTATGTATCTTGGTTTAAGTGCAGTAGCATATACTTATATTTATTTTTTGTAAAGCTTTTTTGTATTTTGTTTTTGGCAAATAAATTCATACATTCATTCATTCAAACACGAATTATGTAATGCTGCTACAGTAATGGGAAATGACTTAAACTTTCATTGGGAAACCTGACATATATTATGTGTAGTTCACGACGTTGACGATGTGATTGAGTTGAGGAGAGAGAAACTGCGTGTGAGAGAGAGAGAACGAGTGAGAGAGAGGGATAGCGAGAGTGTGAGTGAGAGAGAGAGAGTGAGAGAGAGAGTGGGAGAGTGAGAATGAAAGCTGCAAGGAAAAAAGAGAAAGAGCTGTATTGCCGATTGACATTTTCGGCTGATATCGAGTGATATTGATTTCTGCGGCAGTGGATGGGTGAGGGGATGATAAAGAAGGATGGTAGAATGAAGGAGGAGTAGAAGGAGGAGGAGAAATAGAAGGAGGAGGAGGATGAGGAATAGGAAGGAGAAAGGAGCTGCAGGCTTCCAGTCTATATAGGCCCAGACCCCGGACCCCCCGGACCCTTATATCATACCACACCCTTATCGAATTCTCCATCTCTGCCCTTCGGTCCTTGTATTTGCTTCTCCCTCCTTTCCCTTGAATTCCTCATCCTATTCCACTCACTTTAATTCCTCATTCTATTCAACTCATTCGGTTTTTAAAACTATTTTTTTAGAGTGTGATTTGCTCACCCGAGCCAGAGACAAAATATATTTTCAAGTATAATAATAATATTATGTGATAATAACAATTTTAAATTAATTTGTATGATAAGGTTCTATTTTCTCTATGCCTGAACCTCAGGCTTCTGGCAATAGGAGTAATATTAATCACAAATTTACAGTTTTATGTGAGTTCCGAAACAAAAGTAGTATTTCCTGTTTGGCTGCTTCGTTGTACTCTCAATGATTCCCATTCCCATTGAACGTTCCATGGTTGTTTTTTTCGCACCCCCATATTGCATTTTTCTCAGATATCATCATCTTTTCTCCATGTATAATCATATTATTCATCTTCCTTGTCAAATTCCTTGGTTCATTTTTCCAGTTCTTTATATCTTCTAAAAACTTGTTAGGTTTCAAACCACATCATCTGTCGTTTTCTGAATTCTCAATGCCTAAACTCAGATCAATTATTACTGTGGATAAAAATCAATTAAATATAGATAAAAATCAATGTATTCCAGACTTTCCTCCTAACAAAATTTGTCACCAGAAGTAAGCTTCTCGCCTCACGAAGACATTTTTTCTTTTTATCCTACATCTTCACTCTTCGATTCATTCTAATTTCTCATCCTACCTGTCGATTGATAATTTTATGAACTTTATCATAAAAATAAATAAATATGGAACGATGATTGTCGTTCCAATTGCATTTAACCATTTTCCAATCAGTTTTATATCCATATATAATTCACAATTCATCTTATGACAAAATCCACCACTCAACTTAGTTACCTTGTAAGAATTACCTCTCTTCTCTCCCACTCAAAATGAATCATACTTAATTATGACAGTAGGTTACTATATGAAGAAAGAAATTTTATTGTTTCCAATCTTATAAAACTGCACTCATACTTCTCTTTCCATCTCTCCTTATCTATCACAACTTCTATCAATGTATTTTACTCTTCGATCTCACATTCTCATTATAGTTATTTAATAAAAATTCCGTTACCGAAAAAAACTTTGCTCTTTTTCTCCTTTAATTTTCTTCCCTATTTTCTCCAACATCCACTTTCTTCACCAAACCACATCTTCCCTTCCTATCATCTCCTAGCTCTTCCACACACATGCTCTATCTTGAGATTCGCTTTAAACTGGCAGCATTCCTTATGGACAGCATCAATAATTTCGATTTAACAAATGCTGACAGATTAGAGCTTATTCTGTGTGGTCACCCCTCCTGTTTCCCTGGCTGGCAGATGCTTTGATCTTGTCTCGCTTTATTCAGGGAAAAGCCGCAGCAAAAAGATGAAAAACCCTGACATTGTACGCCACAGGCTATGTCTCAATACTCTCCAGTCAAGAAGTGGTTGCATTATTTTCTATTTCAAATCCCACAAAGGCTTTCTAAGTTGCTGACTTGACAGACACTGGGAGGATTTTCTCATTGAGAATCTTTCACTTTTGTCATGTGCAGTTTCAGCGAGTCAAGAGTACGAAATTGTTATTATTAAACTGAAATAAAAAGTTAAATGATGTAAATAATTAATATTATAATAACTTAAAAATTAATCGATTAGCATTTGAATAAATGCAATTTCTCATCAATTTCAATCTGAGCGAAATAGTATTGAATTTGACAAGCTCAGAAGAAATCTAACAAATACACATATGCCTGCTTTCAATTTCAATATTGTATTTCTAAACTTGTATTATTGTTGAAATACAAAGACATGGACAAGTCCAATAGGATCAAGTATAGTTTTTCATCATCGTTTTTTATTGTAATTGTATCTAGCAATAGTTTGAATTTTTCTGCTAACTATGGGCGAGGTCCATTCTGACCAATGGCAGGTTTTCATTTCAATTGGTTAGCTAACTACCAATTGCAGTGCTTCATTCAAATCTGCTTATGGCTGCTGGTTGGCAAGCTTTGTAGGAGTGTAATGAATACAGCTCTCTTTTCATTTTTCTTGATATTCATTATTTTTCACAACTTTCATGTTCACTTCTTTTTTTACTGTTTCTAGGGGTGAAAAAAGCTGAAATACAATAAAACGATACAGCTGATTGGCACACACTGGACAAATTTATAGCATTCATGAACGTCATTTGTTCAAAAAGAATCTAAAGGTGCGTACAGATTTACGCGCCGCGAACATGAGCAATTCACTTTTGATCAGCTGATGCCAAGCTTTTTATATCTGTATCTTACTGTTTCTGTAAAAATACAGATATAGTCAGCTGATTAAAAGTGAATTGCTCATGTTCGCGGCGCGGACAGAGTATACCTGTACGCACCTTAATGTGCAAGTATCTTGTTCTTCTCTGTATTGCGAAGATCCTGAATTTCTATAGAAAATTCTTGCAATCTAATTCCAGTAATCTCTTATAAGTACTTGGCAAAGAGTATTGAATGCACATTAGAATTCTTGTACTTTTTGTAATCTTTCTTATTATATTTTTGTACAACTTGATATGCAATGACGTATTTATATGGAGGCTGTCATTCTCTCGTGCTGTTTCATTCTCTATTCTCATTATTATACTATTCTCTATTGACCTTTTCTCTATATTCTCTACTAACTATTCTCTATATCATGATTCAGCCTATGAAACAGCACGAAATAATGAGACAGCACTTCGTGCTGTATGATTTCTACGTTTAGAAATCAAATTCCAGTTGTCGTCTACCAGTAAAGAGTATATACATTATAATTAAACTATCATTCTCCAATCTTATTATTATACTATTCTCTATTGACCTTTTCTCTATATTCTCTACTAACTATTCTCTATATCATGATTCAGCCTATGAAACAGCACGAAATAATGGGACAGCACTTCGTGCTGTATGATTTCTACGTTTAGAAATCAAATTCCAGTTGTCATCTACCAGTAAAGAGTATAATACATTATAATTAAACTATCATTCTCTATTCTCATTATTATACTATTCTCTATTGACCTTTTCTCTATATTCTCTACTAACTATTCTCTATATCACGATTCATCCTATGCTTCCCCTTTACCACCAATTTTTAGTGTCAATAACTCACAAATTAATGGAACATTGGACCAAATTTGCTTTCAGAATTTAACAGCATTTTTTCAGCTCCAACACCCAAACGAAAAAAGTTGAAAAATATTGCTACCGAAACGTCTTGCTCAGCAATAGCTCACGACTGAGCCAATTTCACGCTTTAAAATCGGCATACTTCCATGCAGTCACACATTCCAAACCATTCCACCAGGTCCCTTGTGCATTCCATTCGTAAGTTGAAGTAAAATTCAAAAATTAAACCACCCATACAATATTATTACCGTGTAGTTGAGTAACGCTACCATATTAGTCACGCTCTTTTTTCTTCTGTTCATCAATCTCATGAGTTATATTCCACTTTTTCATTCTCTTAACTTATCCTTCACTTTCTTTAGCTTTACAGCAGTAGCCTTCTAGCCTATATTTCTATATTCCCATATACTGTACCGTGCTTTGCATACTCACACATCCATTTCTTTTACTAGTGGCGTCTTGATCTACTTTTCTCTTTCAATTCCAACTTCACTTGCTCTGGTTTCAATTTTGTTCTCATCTTACAGGTCCTGCAAACGTATTCTACTTTTTCAATTTTTCTTCTTTCTCTACTATGCTTAATCCTCCTAATGCGAAAGGATGTTGTTCATTTACTCCTCCTCCTTGTTCTTCTCCGTTCCTTTCTTTGTTTTTCTCTTGAAATTCTTGATACGTTTCTTCTACTATTTCTCTTGTTCCTCACCAGCTCACTCCTTTTCTATTCCGCTTCTTCTTCTTCTTCTTCTTCTTCTTCTTCTTCTTCTTCTTCTTCTTCTTCTCGCTCTTCTACTCATTCCTCCTTTTCTTCCCCTGCACCTCCCTCTTCTCTTCTTATTTATTTCCTCTTTCTTCTTTCTTCATCCTTTCTTATCTCTCGTTTCCCTACTTTGTCATAATCCTCTCCCAGTCCACACTCTCATATAAACTAAGCTAAGCCAATACCTATCCTGGCCAACCGAGCTAAGTAAGCCCTATAAACAACATTCTGCACTGCTACATTTATTATGCACCTCTCTGGTTCTCTGGCCTGTAGACTAAACATCAGTCGTGTGTTGCTGTTTTGATTTCCTGCAGCTTTTACTCACTTGCAGAAACATAAACAAACGTCTGTTGGCTGTGTTGTAGCCTGGTCTAGACTGATTCATGGGTCAGTTGAATCTATTTCTCAGTTTCGCGTTCCATACGCGTTAAAACCAAAGTAGGTTTTTCTAAGGTAGTTTGTCTACTGAAACACTTCTCAACTGATTTACGTTTATGCTGGGTCATTCGGACATACTCTTCGATTTTTTGTATTATTTACGTTAAAAAATCAAATTGTTTCGATGGTAGTTCACCTACAGAAACTAGAAACATACAAGCTGATTCATTAATCATTTGATTTTGTATTCAATCCTCGTTTGAAATTCATACATTTTCTACAGTAGATTGTATTCTGAAGCATATCAATATCCACCCTAGTAGCTATTTATGTATTAAGAGCGTAATGCGCTACTTTATCGCTCGCGCAAAGCAGTTATCACGCGACGCGAAGCGGAGCGTGATAATTTTGCAAGAGCGATAAACAAGCATTACGCGCGAATTACATACAAAATTTTTTCTACAACTGCCCAAACCTGTTAAATTACTTATATCGGCGGAGTTACAATTACCGACTTTTTAGGTTAAGATCTGACCTTTTGGCAAGCTGCTTACCATCAGCTGATTGGCGAGCGTGAAGAAACTCTTCTGCGCATGCGCGAATGATTTGCGAGCGTAAAGAAAATTTACTGCGCATGCGCGGATGGTTAGCGAGCGAAAAAGTAGATTCTCCTCAGAAATAAACTTTTTTTACGAGGATAATTGAGAATGTAAATTCTTTTTTTACGCGCAGTTGTAGAAAAAAAAACGTTTATAAACGTTTATTTATCGACTAGCATGCGTAAAGCCGATCTCACATCGCCGTAGAGTAAATTTAAATACATCTTTTGAAAGACGTAGCCGACGTATCCCCTAATGTTGATCAATCCGTACATTTCAATCCGGCTAGCGTGGATATGAGATATGATGTATTCCAAGATACTCTACGACGGTGTGACATAACCAAAAGTAAAGTATTGCTTCCTTTCGAAAACAGTGGAGTATGATTATACGTTTCGTGAAATATTTCCTCACGTTGCCTTATTGATACACTACTCTTCTTCTAACTTCATTTGGGAAAAAATATGTTTCTCTGATTCCATGATTCTATCAAAATTCAGAGTTCAGTACAATACATTTGTATTTGGTTAAAAAAAAATCTTTTGGTTCAGAAGATTTTGTATTTGGAGTACAAAATCAGTAAAATATTTGTATGGGTTTGAACGAACTTAAAAATCAAAACAAAATTTTATAAATCTTGCAAACTCAATGGATTGTATCTTGAATGAGTTGAGGAGTGATGAAGATTTTGTCACAAGGACGAAGAGCATCCCTTCTCATTTGATATCCCTCTCATTTGATGATAAATATTGTCTATATATTTTATTTTGCTATTATCTCATCCACGCTTTAATCCATTGAAACCTCACCACTCAAGCCATAACGAGGATTAAATCAGGATCATCTATTGAATTAATGGAAAAATCTATATCCAGTATTTAATTATTTTGTTGTCTATTCGAGAATAATTCTTGACAAAATACTACTTCTTGTTAATTTAACTGAACCACAGAAAAGAGAGACTATGAAAGACGTTGTTCATTGCTTTGTGAGTGAAGTGAATCTTCTAAAAATCACTATTGATATTGTAGAACCGTTCCATAATGAAATAGAAACTTATAGATTTTGTCAATTCTTCAACTAATATTTATAGAAGTAAATCCAATTGAATCAATAAATTTAAGATCAATTCCAAATGGAAGACACTGAACTAATAAAAATAGAATGTAATGTAAAATGTCGATGAAAGTTGAAGTAAACAGGCACAAGTCTCCAGTTTTTGAAAAGATGAAACAATTTTTCAAGCTTGTTTCCTTCTTCCGAACCTGCTGCCTCCCAGATACGAACGATGTTTTGGGTGTTCTGGTCTCACAGTGTCACAGATAGCTAGAATGATTAATGAGCTCTCTCTTTCTCTTTCACTTAATCCCTCTCACTCTATCACTCTCTCTCTTTCTTCCTTTATCTCTCAATCTTCCTTTATCACACACTCTGCCCTCCTTCTCTTCACCGCCTCCTTCTATTCCTCCTACTCCTCCACGTCATCCTCTTCCTCCTCATACTCTTCCTCCTTCTCCTCTCCTCCTCCTCCTCCTCCTCCTCCTCCTCCTCCTCCTCCTCCTCTTCTCCCTTCAGCCTCGGAACGAGAGAGATTCCGCAGCGGATTTAGAATAAATGACAATACAATTCGACTGACACTTTCATTAGAAAGATCGTGTTCACTGCCTTCGTAATCCAGAACTCATTAGTTTGAGACAACCTAGCCAGTATTTTTCCCATTGGAATAGTCTAGTTCCTCCTAAAATAACTTCCCCTATTCTCAGCTACCTTGAGAGCCATATCTGGCAGGTTATTTTTGACTTGGGTCATTTTTTACTTTTAATGATATGTATGCGTTTCACTCCATTTGCTTGATGAACGTTTCTTTCACAGGGATATCTCTACAGTTCTTTCTTCTTTGCAACAAACTAATGATGTGAGACTTGTAATAAAAAATACCGATAAAAATCGGTAGGTTAAACTACCGTGGTTCGGAACCCACCTAAAACTGTAGACCTATTCATCTCTCATTATCATCCGCCTCATTACCCATGCACAAGCCTAGAGCTCATGTGAGCATCACCCTCAGCAAAAAAAGGTCTTCCAACTTGAATGATGCTCTACAGCCTTCTATGGATCCACACATTTCTCTTAGTATCTTGTACTATTTTCTTCTTCATTATCTTCATGTATCTTATTTCATTATTGTTGTTGATTCTTGTATTTATTGTTTGCATACACTAACGTTAACCAATTGCAGATATGTTCTGTGCAATTTGCAATAAATCCAAAAATTGAAGTTTGATTTTGATGTTTAATTTTAATTGCATGGATATTCGATCATCTCATCAAATCACCCTCACACTTTCCATTACCCACGCACAAGCAGGAAGCTCATGTGGACATCATCTGCAATGGAAAATAAAAATAAATTCAATACTTGTTGTGAGGCTCCAACAATATAGCAGTACAGAATATGATAGAATGAAATTTTATTGATAGACTATTATACGTAGTTGAGCACTTTAAATCACTCTACCTGACTAATAATTTAGTATTCATTCAATTT